>NC_142881.1:4910833-5217500 GCF_051225735.1 Oryctolagus cuniculus
AAGTGCACCAGTAGCAGGAAGCTGGCTTGGAAGCAGAGCTGGGACTGAATCCTACTCCTCTGGTGTGGAATGTGGGCACCTCAAGTGGTGTGCCACAACGCCCTCCACTCTAAAGCCATGTTCTTGTTTTGTGGTGGTGTGTTTGTACAACCGCACATTTTGGTTCAGTTGCAAATCCTTGGGTATCCAGGTTCATGACCACAGTCACTGAGTCAGTCTGTAGAAAGTTTAACAGAGTTCCGGCCGGCGCCACGGTTCACTAGGCTAATCCTCCGCCTTGCGGCACCAGCACACCGGGTTCTAGTCCTGGTCGGGGCGCCGGATTCTGTCCCGGTTGCCCCTCTTCTAGGCCAGCTCTTTGCTGTGGCCCGGGAGTGCAGTGGAGGATGGCCCAGGTGCTTGGGCCCTGCACCCTATGGGAGACCAGGAGAAGCACCTGGCTCCTGCCATCGGATCAGCGAGGTGCGCCGGCCGCAGCGGCCATTGGAGGGTGAACCAATGGCAAAGGAAGACCTTTGTCTCTGTCTCTCTCACTGTCCACTCTGCCTGTCAAAAAATACAAAATAAAATAAAATAAAAAAATTCAAAGAGACACAGTAGCAGTAGTAGTAGTGGCTGACTCTTCCTGAGTGTTACTCTGTGCCAGCTGTGGGTTCTGTTCTCATACATTCTTCGTCGGCCAAATGCTATTATCAAGTATGTGATGCCATCATTTTCACGTTGTAGAAGACACAGGATACTGAGAGCTGGTGAGTGGCTTGTCCGCAGTCATACAGTTGAATGCGTAAGTGCATAAGCACTTGTCTGATTGCATCAAGGCGGTTGAATCAATCTCTTTCAAACAGAGAACAGACATTTAAATTAATGACTGAACGAAGGTTGTCTCAGAAAAATGTATTTTTCTGGTTCTTAAAGTAAATCCACATAGACACATTTAAAAGTCAGTAGATGTGCTGCATTTCAGAGCCCTCCAAAATGTCTTTCTACTCTGTACTCTTTGCAGAAAGATATTTTAAAGAGTGTTAAATTCATGGAGAGATTCCCCGTTGATTAGTATTTAATGGGAGAGATGTGTCAGCCGGAGAATATATCAGTTTTGAAAAATCCTCAGTGGAGGAGCAGACCCATCCCTACTGCAACACAATTGGATCAGATGTCGTCAGTCGAAGGACATCCATGGACCTTGACCGCAGGTTGTGAGACCAGCTCTGCCTTGTCACAGATTCTGGCTGCACTGAGAGGCTTGTCACTGGGGGCGCCAAGAGGAAGGGGGTGTCTCATCAGAAGGGAGATGCAGAGCTGAAGTGAGCTGGCTGGACCAGCCTGAGCAGCCAGGGCAGGGCTTGGCGTGTGGAGCCACTCTGGGTCAATGCCCCGGCAGGCACCTGCATGAGCAGGGTGGTCAGGGTCAGTGAGAAGCGGAGACTTTGTGCCAGAAGACAGTCCTGGACCCAGTGTGGAGGCTCCACCTGTCCACGGGGCCCCACGCAGGAGGTCAGCTTCTGGCCTGGCCACAGCCTCATCCTCTGACCCCTGTAGCTGGGATCTGTCCTTCTTGGCTCCTCCACTTCTACTTCTCCCAGGGCAGAGGTGGGGGTGGGCTGCTCCCTCAAACCCAAGGTCTAGACTGGGGTGGTCAGCCTGTTCTTGGAAGAACTCCCATTCTGGCCTCTTTCTCCAGGGCCCATGCAAAGTTACAGATTTAAGGTTTTAATTTTCACAGGCTTATTGAAATGTAACTTAACGTACCACACGATTCACCCATTAGAAGTGTAAAATTCAGTGGCTCTACTGATGATGGTAGACTGTGCAGCCATCAACACAATCAGTTACGGGGTATTTCATTAAGTCCAAAACACAACTCCACAGCCCCTACCCATTATCCTTTACCCCTAGCCCCCAGGCAGCCACCACTCTCTGTCTCTATAGATTTGCCTAATCTGGATATTACATGCAAATGGAATCGTGTAACACGTGGCCTTTTGTGTCTGCTTTGATTTAACCTTAGGTTTTCCATTTTCATCCTCACTCTGCCATGTACCAGGATCTCTCTTCCTTTTACTGCCAGATCCAATTGAAGCTTAGGTTGTTTTTATATTTTGGCTGTTGTTTGTTTATTAATAAGGCTGCTTTGAATATTCATGTATGGGGTTTTGGGTTGCCATATGTTTTTCTCTGTTTTTGGTGTATGCCTAGAGGTGGAATGGCTGAATCCTGTTGTAGTTCTGTTCAGCATTCCAGATGATTTTTCCCTTTTCATTTCTGCTAGCAGAAATCCCCACGGATACTATGTACACTTGATGAAGTTGACTTTAAGATCCCAACATTTCCAAGCTGCACAGGTTTTACAGTTTGGAAGGTGGTGTGGAGCTGGAAGAGGGGGTTTGCAGCCCAGCTCTGCTCTAACAGCCTCTGGGATGCGGGAAATTTCGTGAATTCTGGGATTCCTCTTGCCTTATCCTTGTACCTTAAACTAGGGGTTTGTATTAGAGATTTCATAGTGTCTCCCAGCAAAACAAAAATCACTCTGTATAAAAATATATTAAAATAGCAATCAAATTAAGTAAAAAATTAAACAGTAAAGAAAATTTGCCAGGAGAGGTAAGACTTCATTTTTTTTTTTTGACAGGCAGAGTGGACAGTGAGAGAGAGAGACACAGAGAAAGGTCTTCCTTTGCCGTTGGTTCACCATCCAATGGCCACCGTGGCCGGCGTGCTGCAGCCAGCATACCGCGCTGATCCGACGGCAGGAGCCAGGTACTTATCCTGGTCTCCCATGGGGTGCAGGGCCCAAGCACTTGGGCCATCCTCCACTGCACTCCCTGGCCACAGCAGAGAGCTGGCCTGAATCCGGTGCCCCGACCGGGACTAGAACCCGGTGTGCCAGCGCCACAAGGTGGAGGATTAGCCTAGTGAGCCGCAGCGCCGGCAAGACTTGATTTCACCCAGATCTCAACACCATGCCCTGACCTTGCTGAAGATTTAGGTTATTTTATATATCATTCTGGAATACAGTATATGCATCGTGTATATATATATGTGTGTGTGTGTGTGTATGTATATGCTTATATATGTATACATGTACACACATACATATTCCAGAATATGTTTAAAATGATGCGTTATATTTCCCAAACCATGCTTTTATTCGATACATGTATGTCTCTTCGTTTTGGTTTGGGGATCACTATACCACTGAGCCCCATTTTGCTTTCCTTCAGCTAGTGATATATTTGGGGATCTTGTCCCTTGGTCTTTTTGAAGCACCAGGTTATTCTACTTTGCCGTGTGATTAACGTAACTGCTCTTGTTGCCGGGGATTCAGGCTGTGTGAGCTCTGTGCCGGCTCCTCTGCTGTTTCAGCGAGCGCCCTGGGTCATCGGAGCACTGCGTAGGAGCTGACCACGGGTTCTGCTGTGCTCCGGTAGCCTGCCCTGTCGCCCTCCCCACGAAGGTGTGGAGGGCTTCCCTAGCCCCCACGGGAGATCTCTGGACACTGCTCATTGGTTGTTAGGGCTCCAAAGAAGCCACACGATGAAAGCAAGTGTGGGTCAGAGGGGTGGGACATGTCATCCCGAGAATATCTTCCCCACCCATGTGCATCTCTTCCCCACGGCCCACCTCACTCAGCTTTCTCAAGTCCCCCTCTCTCCTTGACTCATCCCCCGCCACCCACGTCATCCCCTCGTCTACCGCATTCTGCAGGGGCCATCGCTCGGGTCAGGCCCTGTGGAGTGAGCGATAATTTATTATCCAAAGACTAATGAGGTTCTCTCCCACAAGTTCTCTGGAATTAGATGTTTTCCCTGCAGGCCGGTGAAGCCAGCAGTGCTCATTGACTCAAGCACCCTTGAGGTCTTAGCTGTGCTAGACGGAGCATTAAACCCCCGTGATGACTAATCTGTGGGAAATGAGTCCGCGTTCTCAAGAACAAGCTGGAGAAGTAGGGGAGATATCTGATATTCACGTAAGTGGAAATTAGGTGAAGGTCAATACGGAGTGTTTGGCCAGTAAATATATTAGCGAATTAGTGAGCGAGCTGAACTGAGTAACACTGTAGGAGTTGCTAGAAAGTGGCACAGGCTCGCTGCCCTCTAAGCATCCCAGAGATCGTGTGGAAACGCCTCGGCACAGGGACAGCTGGGCTGAGCCAGCGGCTAGAACGCAGTTCTCTGCTCTCCAATCCATTCATTTTTGCTTCCTGTGTTTTAAGCTTTGTTTTCAAAAGCGTCCTTTTTAAAGAAAAGTTTTACTTCTTGGTGAATTGGAATGTCTCTGTCTCTGATTCTCCTTCCTGCTCTGAGGGTAACACAGCTATACCATCTGTCTTACGAGAACAGCTTTCACGGATTACTCCCATTTTTTACTCTCAATCTGTGCATGACTTTATACTTGGAGCACACAGAGTATCATTTAGTCTTGCTTTGTAATTCAGTCTGACAATCGCTGCCTTTTAATTAGAGCACTTTTTTCATTTATGTTTGATGTATTTATTGATAAAGGTGAATTCGAATCTGTAACCTCATTTATTTTCCATCTGTGGCAAAGGACGCTGCCACAATTAATAATATAAATACTGCCAAGGTTAAGAAATGCTACTGGGGGCTGGCGCTGTGGCATAGAAGGTAAAGCTGCCACCTGCAGTGCCAGCATCCCTTATGAGTGCTGGTTCTATTCCCAGCTGCTCCACTTCCAATCTAGCTCTCTGCTATGGCCTGGGAAAGCAGTGGAAGATGGCCCAAGTCCTTGGGCTGCTGCACCTGCATGGGAGACCTAGAGGAAGATTCTGACTTCTGGCTTTTGATCAATGCAACTCTGGCCAATGTGGCCATCTGGAGAGTGAACCAGCAGATGGAAGACCTCTCTCTCTGCCTCTGCCTCTCTGTAACTCTACCTTTCAAATAAATAAACAAATCTTTAAAAAAAGAAAAGCTATAATAGATTATTTAACATATTTATCACAATTATTTTGAAATCATTTCTACTCACTTCAATACCTAAGTCTTTCTGGGTCTATTTATAGTCACTAATTTCTCTCTCTCTCTCTCTTTTTTGACAGGCAGAGTTAGACAGTGAGAGAGAGAAACAGAGAGAAAGGTCTTCCTTCTGTTGGTTCACCCCCACAAATGGCCACTACGGCTGGTGCGCTGCACCAATCAGGTGCTTCCTCCTGGTCTCCTATGCTGGTGCAGGGCTCAAGGACCTGGGCCATCCTCCACTGCACTCCTGGGCCACAGCAGAGAGCTGGACTGGAAGAGGAGCAACCAGGACAGAATCCAGCGCCCCAACTGGGACTAGAACCCCGGGGTGCTGGCACCACAGGCAGAGGATTAGCCTAGTGAGCCACGGCGCTGGCCTAATTTTTATCTTTTGATCATGATTCACATTTCTTGTTTCTTCACATGTGTAGTAAATTTTTATTAATGTGAGACATTATGACTTACATGTTATAGAGAGCTTGGATTCTGCTATCTTTCTCTGAAGAGTGCAGGCTTCTGTTACAGCAAACGGATTGCTGACAGATCACTTCAAATTTATAGGGACTGGGGGCCAGCGCTGTGGTGTAGCAGGTAAAGCCTGCTGTGTCATCATTCCACATGGATGCCGGTTCAAGTCCCGGCTGCTCCACTTCTGATCCAGCTCCCTGCTAATGTCCCTGCTAATGTGTCAGTGGAGGATGGCCCAAATGCTTGGGTACTTGTAGCCACATGGGAGATCTGGAAGAAGCTCCTGGCTCCTGACTTTAGATTGGCACAGCTCCGGCCATTGTGGCCCTTTGGGAAGTGAACCAGCAGATGGAGGACCTCTCTCTCTGCCTCTGCCTCTCTGTGACTGTGCCTTTCAAATGGGTAAATAAGTCTTTAAAAACATTTGTAGGGACTTAATCTCAGACTTAGAGTGACTCGTGTGCATTTCTTTGCAGTCTGGGCAGATAGCTCACTCTTGGGATGTGGACTTTACTCTCGAGCTGTCACCATTTGTTCATAGCTTTACTTTCAGTTTATTTGTATCTCTGTATTAAATGTATCCTTATAGACAACAAACATGAATATTTGAGTCTTAGATTTAATCTAGTTTGAAAATCTTTTTTGTTCAGAGTGTTTAGGCTATTTGTACTTAGTCTAATTATTGATACAGTTGGATTAAGCTGTTTTAGTCTTTGTATTCTATTTGTCTCATTTGCCTTCTATTCCTGTGTTCTATTTGTTTTCTATTCCTGACTTCTCTTGTGGGTAATGCAATAGTTGTTTTGGTTCCTCTTTAGGCTTTTTTTTTTTTGCTATATTTTTTAAATTTTGGGGTAATTACTGTAGAAATCATCTTATGTATTTTTAATTTACCATAATCATCTTAGACTTAATTTTTATTACTTCACATATAATATAAGAATATTACAATTGTAGTTTAGTTCCACTGATCTACTCTGCCATTTCTGGAAGCTGGAACCCTTTTATTTTTTCAATTTAATTTAATTTAAAAATCATCGCACAGTGACATTTAATATTTTTCTTTTGGTATACAACTCTATGAGGTTTTCTTTTTAAATAAAGAATCAGGTATTTCATTTATGTGAAAGGCCGGATGGGAGGGGAGATCCTCTACCACTGGTTCACTTTCCAAGTGCGCACAGTGGCTGGGATGGGCTGGGCCTAAACTGGGAACTGGAAACTCAGTCCGAGTCTCCCATGTGGGCGGCAGGGACCCTAGTACGTGAGCATCCTGCTGCCTGCTGTCTCCCGGGGTGTGTATTAGCAGGACGCTAACTCAGGCAGTCCAGGGGGGATGTGACCGTCTCTCACAGCGTCTGAACCGCTCCACCAAGCATCCGTCGTCCTACCAGCCCTCCTGCTCGCGTCTCCCCATGTGACCTACCACAGAAGCCGATCCAGCTCCATTCCCGCCCCAGACGCCCTCACCCTGTCTGTCTGCAGTGAATGCTCCCCTCTCCCGTCATTTCTGGCAGCCACGGATGGATCTGTTTCCTGTCACTATAGTTTATCTCTGAGAATTTCAAATGAATGGACTCACACACTATGTGATCTTTGAGCCTGGCTTCTCTCAGTCCGTGTGCCGTCTTTGCAATTTGCTGAGGTTGGTTCATGTCCACGTGCTGTGATTGGTTCCTCTTGTTAAACCGCTGAGTGACAGTCCATAGGGTACACCTCCCTTTGGGTAGCCAGCTGCTCATCAAAGAACGCTCACAAAGCAACTATGTTTTGTGTGCAAGTAAATTTCCATTTCTTGACAGAAAAGATTGTCTGGGTTACTGACACATACGGTGAGCGAATGCTTAATGTTACAAGACACTGGAAGTGTCTTCCAGAGCACCTGTGCCATTTCGTATGCCCTTCAGCAGTGTCCGAGAGTTCTGGCTGAACGTGATCCCTGCCGTGTGTGGTGCTGTCAGTGTTATTTTCTATTTCAGTCACTGTGATAGGGATAGGGCAGTGTTTCATGCTGATTTTATCTGTATTCTCCCAGTGGCTGATGATGTCAAACATCTTTAGTAGCCCTCTTGATTATTATTACTTAGCCTTGGTGCAGTGTCTGTTCAAGTCCTTTCCTGCTTTTAAAATTGTTTCTTTTTTGTTGATGAATTTTGAGAATTCTTCATGCATTCCCAAGGCAAGTCCATGTTGAATCTGCAATTTGTAAGTGTTTTCTTCTAGTTTACAGCTTCTCTGGTCTCTTGACAGAGCTCTGAATGAATGCTCATCTTAAATTGTTAATGAAGTTCAAGTCATCAATTATTTTTTATTAGGTAAAGAGTCTGATGTCATTTCCTGGAACTTGTCATCTAATCCCAGATCTTAGTGGTTTCCCTCTAGAAGTTTAATACTTTTGTATCTTTAGGTATCTGATCCATTTTGAATTAATCTTTGTATATGTTAAGTGTGTGTTTTTTCATTTGGATGACAATTATTCTAACATCACTTGCAGAGTTACCATTTATTTATTTATTTTTTTTTGACAGGCAGAGTGGACAGTGAGAGAGAGAGAGACAGAGAGAAAGGTCTTCCTTTTGCGGTTGGTTCACCCTCCAATGGCCGCCGCGGCTGGCGCGCTGCGGCTGGCGCACCGCGCTGATCCGATGGCAGGATCCAGGAGCCAGGTGCTTTTCCTGGTCTCCCATGGGGTGCAGGGCCCAAGCACCTGGGCCATCCTCCACTGCACTCCCTGGCCACAGCAGAGAGCTGGCCTGGAAGAGGGGCAACCGGGACAGAATCCAGCGCCCCAACCGGGACTAGAACCCGGTGTGCCGGCGCCGCTAGGCGGAGGATTAGCCTAGTGAGCCGCGGCGCCGGCCCATTTATTTTTTTAAAAATGTAAATCATTCTTCCTCCTTCTCCCTCCCCTTTTCTCTCCCCCATCTCTTTCCCTCCCTTTTTCATGTCTCCCTCCATGCTCTCTCCTTCCCTTTCGCTCTCTCCCTCTCTCTCTCTTTCCCTCTAACTGCTGCTCTCCCACTCTCTCTCTCTTTCCTTCTCTCTCTCTGTCTGAATAGAGCACCAGAGTTAGCAAAAACCAACAGAAGAAAAGCCAGGCTCCCTTTCACTGCAGTGCGTCAGATTCCAGGTTACTGCTTTGAATAACAATTATCATATTCTACGCATATGTAAGCATCAAGATAGGCACACACATAAGCTGTAGTGTACTACACTCATCATGTATGGCCTAGGTTTTTCCATTTACTGATTTGTCGTTTTGGACAAGTTCCCATCAGTACCATGACTGCCTCACTTCTTTACATAGCTCCATGGTATTCCACTGGACGAGTGCCATCATTTATTTAACCAGCCGAGGCTGATGCAAGCTTAGGATGCTTCCATTCATTTTCTTTTTGTAAAAAATATTTTATTGATTTATTTGAAAGTCAGAATTACATAGAAAGAGGGAGAGACAGAGAGAGAGAGAGAGAGAGAGAGAGAGAGAGAGAGAGATCTACCATCTGCTGGTTCCCTTCTCAAATGGCTACAATGGCCAGAGCTGTGATGGGCCAAAGCCAGGAGCCAGGAGTTCTTCTGGGTCTCCCACATGGGTGCAAGCATCCAAGCACCTGGGCCGTCTTCTGCTGCTTTCCCAGGTGCATTGGCAGGGAGGCTGGGTCGAAAGTGGAGCTGCCTGCACTTGAACTGGCGCCCACATATGGGGATGCCGTTGCTCCGGACAGTGGCTTTAACCTGCTTTGCCACCATGCCAGCCCCTCCATTCATTTTCTATTCAGCTGTGTCTTAACCATCACTGGCAGGGACCTGAGAAGCTCCAGCGGGACAGGGGACCTGCTTCCACTTTTGGACAGGATGGTGTGGTACAGCAGGGCTGCCTTTCCTTGAAGGAAGAAAAGGACGCGTCCCACTGGAGCAGAACATCTTCCGGTGCAGGCAGGAATGCCAGGATGCTTTCCGCCCCCAAGACTGAGAAGGCAGGGACCCTTCTCGCGAGGCTTAACACCGGAATTAAAGGGTCTCCTTTCTTCCCAGCAGTGACCTGCTGAGGGAGCTCTTTCTGACCAGGACTTCTGTTTGTCTTCTGACTACAAGTGCAGCTCACGCTCCGGCAATCCTGGAGGCGGGAGCACAGAGACCTTCCTGGAGTCACACACGTCACTGTCCCCTCCAGCCGAGGCAAAGGGCAGGGGTGGTGGCTTGTGAAGTCTCACTGGCCCCTTCTGCTGCTGACGAGGCTGCATATGGGAAACATAATGATGAAAAGACGTGACAAGATCTGGGCACTTCATCATTTTGCCACCCGCCACGAGAGTCTGTGAGACTAATACTGAACATCAGAGGAAAGGCTGCTTCTTCTTCTGTGCTATGTGGTCACAGCAGGGGAGGTCCCTAACACCTCACAACAGTTCTTTTTAAAACATTTTTATTTATTTATTTGAGAGGCAGAGTCATAGACAGAGAGAGGGAGAGACAGTAAGAGAGGTCTTCCAGCCCCTGATTCACTCCCCAAATAGCTGCAGAGGCTGGAGCTGGGCTGATCTGAAGCCTGGAGCCAAGAAGTCCATCTGGGTCTCCCATGTGGGTGCAGGGGCCCAAGTACCTAGGCCATAGTCCTCTGCTTTTCCAGGTCATTAACAAGGAGCTGGATGGGAAGTGGAGCAGCTGGGACTCGAACCAGCGCCTGTATGGGATGCCAGAGCCATAGGCAGAGGCTCAACCTACTATACCACAGTGCCGGCCCCTTCATAACAGGTATAATCCCAGTGACTTAACTCTAAGGAGCTTCGGTTTTCCTAAATTCAGTGTACTTGGCTCAGTGTATTTTAGATCTTCAAGCCTAAGTACTTCATAAAGGTGAATAAATATTGCCTTGTGTTGTGCCATAATTTTTAAAGTTTAGGTCATAGAATTCTCATGACAGCAGCTTCTGGAAAAAAATCCCTCGCTTTGATTAAGCTGGCTGGGTCATTAGGTCTCTATTATCTCATAGCAGTTGGCCATGGTAGAATGAAAACTCATTGTGTTTATGACCTGAGAACTCTTTGTGCTAAACGGAAATGATGATATTAGTTCAGTGACACAATTACACTGTTTGGCTCTGGGAGCAAATATGGAATTGGTCCCTAATGTGTTCTAATTGCTCATGCGACTTTATGGAATTTTTAAGAGCCTGTGGTAGTTACATACATTTCTTCCAGCACAGAACATCCTCTCTACCACTTCCCTGGTGATCTGCCGACTGTCCAGGGGGCAGTGCCGCCAGTCGCTTCTGCAATCTGAGAGTCGGGCATTTCCACACTCAAGGGCAGTGACAAAGGTTGCAGAGGCCAGCGAACAAATGGCAGTTGCCAGGGTGTGTGCACCTGCTGTGCATCAGGTTTCATTTCAGGCACAGCAATAAGAAATCCCCCTTTTATTTGCTAGCATCTGTTGAGCACTGTCTGTGTGTTAACTAGTACCCTGAGTGCCTTACCTATCTCCTGCTTAACCCGCATGAACGCAAGAGGCCAGCAGAGCCAGCATGCCCGTGTGCACACAAGCAGATGCCTCACTAACTCAGCTCGGCGGTGGCGGAGAACGGGAGTGGGTCCGGGCAGTCTCTTCCAGAGGTTACGCTCTCAGCCTCGCTGACGCTCACCTTCTCGGTGACGAGGGAGAGTTAGCACACAGCCCATGCCCTGGTGCCCGTCCCTGGGCGAGTCCCTGAGCTGGCCCAGCATGTGAACCAGGTGTGTGCTATGGTGCCAGACACATGGGGCTTGGCATCATTCACTGGACACGTAACTATTGAGTCCCATGCCCAAGGAAGGAAATTCAACACACACTCGGCTGCTACAGAAAGCTAACTGTTAGGGGGTACTGCAGCGTGTGTGTCGTGGGAGCTGAGGGGGTCAGACAGCTTGCCCTGGCTTTGGGGCTGCAAGCGAGGCTGCCTTGGGCAGAGGGAAGCTGAGCGGAGCTGCGCGGGATGTGTCAGAGCAGGGCGTCCCGAGGAAGGGGGGAGGGGAGCAGAGCCCCAAGCCACCACTGGCTCCTTTGCTCTTGGTCTCTCCTGAAAGTCACAGGCGAAATGAGAAAGTGAGATTTGGTGACCTCCAGGGTCACTTACATCTTTGAAATTCCGTGGTTCTCTCGACCTAAGCCTCACAGGCACTGATTAACGAGCCTGACACTCAGGACTCCAGGAGAAATTAATTTACTTGTGTCTTAGCCGCATGCGTCCGGAAAGTCATCGCGCAGATCTTACTTGCTGGGAGAGGGCTCCCCACTTCTCCTGGGTCCCTTCCCTGAGCCTCTATCTCGCTTGCTTTCTGTCACATCCACACAGCCTCTCTGAGCCGCAGCATTTCTGCCTGGGCAAGCACTGAATGTCTTCACACACCCCTTCGATCTTCCACGCTTGAGACTCTCAGTGTGATCAATCGATTAATGAATAGACGTTTAAAATATGTCCTCTTCTCAAACAATTAACAACATTCTACCCACTGTCAAGAGCGGTGCTAATAATAGGGACGACAGTAGTGAACGTGACCCCCTTTTGCTGGTGTCTTGGGGTCCATACGCAAGTGGATTACATCACCACGATAGCCCCAGAGCTCTCCTGGGCATCCTTACACTGCGTGAAATAAGCCACGCCCAGAAAAGACAGATTTCCCATGTTGTCTCTGACTGGGGGTCGTTAACATACAGAGAGTAGAAGAACATTTTTAATGTGTCTGAGAGAAGTTGCCATCTTTGGATGCTATTATTGTTTATAGCCCTTGTCTATATGTTCCTGCTGAATGGTGGCCTTTCTACTTTCTACTTGCTGGACGCTTTATTTAGTGGAGCAGTAAGTCTTTGACTATAAGGAAATTAAAAATGTTATCGCAAAAATTAAAAAAGAAACAATAAAGGAAGAGGAGGTAGGGAGGCACGGGGGAAGGGAAATATCATATATTCTTAGAATTATATCTATGACTACATTAAGACTGTTCTCTTTAACTTAAAAATGTAATTGAAAATAAGCAAATAAATACTCGGAGAATCTGGGGAAAAAAGATTCTTCCCATAACTTATTTCTTAGTGGTTTTTGTAATAGTCTTTGGAAATACACATCTAAGTAGTAAAATACATTCCTCGAAAATACAGAATTAATTATTCATCAACAACGACAGCAAAAAAGACCCAGAACTCAGACGCCCAGCCCAGCCTCACCACTCACGCACTGTGTGGGCCTGGGCAAGCTACGTAACCTGGCTGCGTCAGTCTCCCGCGTGGAGACGGAGGACTTTCACAGCGTCCACCTCGCGGGTTGTTAAGGGGAACGGATGACTTCCTTGGAGTTGCTTGTGAAGATCTCAGGTAAATTCGCAGAGGGGGTTCTAGGAAGGCCTTGTTAAGTCAATACGTTCCTAAAGCTCCATGCCGGTTGTGTGTTTTCTCTGCACCTCGATGACCTTCAGTGAACGTCTTCCGAATGTCACTGGGGTTGTATCTGGAACTCAGCGTGTCATTCGTGCAGTGCCTGGACACCACGTCCGTCGCATCAACTCGGAAACTGCTTTTTTAGAGGGAGCAAAATCGTCGCAGGTGTGGAGGTGGAGCCCGGGCACGTGCGATCAGTCCCTCTGCCTTCGGCCCCAAGTTCCATTTCCCAGCTAAGAGCCACCATTCTGTGGATACTTGGCTTCCATCCCTATGCTGGTTTTACCTCCGGTAATTATTTCCCCAAAGAAGCACAAGTTAAAAGACAACCCCCACTCAGCACTGCTGACTCGGAGATGGCTTGGGTATGAAAAGGTCAGGCTGAGGATGCAGCCCTCCAGCGCGGGGCAGTGAGTTGGGATCAGCTGGGGTTCCGGGAAGGGCACACAGATGGTGGGGAGACCCGGAGGCCAGAGCCAGCGTGGACCCAGCAGACTGCGATGGGAGAAGAGGGTATGGGGCTGAGGGTACCGGCTCTTCTCTCTCTCTCTCTCTCTCTTTGACAGGCAGAGTTAGACAGTGAGAGAGAGAGACAGAGAGAAAGGTCTTCCTTCCGTTGGGTCACCCCCCCAAATGGCCGCTACAGCTGGCGTGCCGCGCCGATCCAAAGCCAGGAGCCAGGTGCTTCTTCCTGGTCTCCCATGCGGGTGCAGGGCCCAAGCACTTGGGCCATCCTCCACTGCACTCCTGGGCCACAGCAGAGAGCTGGCCTGGAAGAGGAGCAACCGGGACAGAATCCGGTGCCCATATGGGATGCGGGGGCTGCAGGCAGAGGATTGGCTTAGTGAGCCTTGGCACTGGCCGACACCGACTCTTAAAGAGGGTGGAGAAGTGGCTTCCCCTGAAGGCATGGGAGGCCCCTAAGGGATGCTGTGGGGTGTGTCATTTAGAACTGAGCCTGGCCCCAGGGAAGCTCTGGCGTTTGCCTTCAGCTTCTGGGAACACCACGCCTGCCGGCAAGGTCTGAGTACTATGCCGGGTCACTGTGGACTTGAGCTGACCTTGGAGGGCTGGAGGCAGATTCCCCACGGGGACAACCAGCCTCGCCCGGGTGAAGAGCTCCGGAGTCAGGTGCCCCTCCTGTGGGCGATGCTTTGTGCCTGTGCTCGGTGGCTGACACCCGGACGTCACTCTCCGTTACGCGGTGGCCTTTTTTTGTCTTAGTCATGCACTCTGCCCATCTGCTGAGGCTTTAGGTGCAGTTCCGAGGCAGCGGGAGTGTGGGCGCAGGGAGGTGGGAGCATGGGGCTGCCTCACGGAGAGGCCGAGAGCTTCCCAGGAAAGCACACCATGTCTCCCCACAGGCCGTGGGGGCCACCGTGTTGGGGGGGTTGCCGGTGAGGGCCTGAAAGCGACGGATTCCTTCCTGGTCATTTGCATGCTGTCCCGTGGAACGCCAGCCTCCCAGCATTTCTGTGCTTTGTCACCAGCCTCTCTGGGCCATTTGGAAACTGCTCTCACCCTGTGGCTCAGAGCGTCCCCCAGGGCTGCAAGACGTGGGTGCCGAGGCCTGTCTGGGTGAGCTGCGCTGCTGCCGGCTGCTGGAGCAATGGGGCCTGAGCCCAGGCCCGGGCCTTGCCTGCAGGGCCTGAGGTGTTAGGCAGGGGGTGTCAGGCCACGGGGCCATGGTCACGGCAGCCGGGGCTGCCCTCGGGCACGTAGCCAAGGCCCCCGCGGTGGGGAAATCGGAGGTCTGGCTGAACGGAGGCCATTACATTATTTTTCCCACTTAACTATAGGCCATTAATTTATTATTAACCACATGTCTGACTATGGCATAGACACCATTTTTAATGGCGGTGTAGTTTCTCACTGGCCCTAAATTATACGCTTATGCCACATTGCTAGACGTTTTAATTGCTTCCAGTGTTCTGGCATTTGATCAGTGTTCTGGTGCACCTCAGACACATACTTTGGGGACGCGCGTTCCTAGACGTGGAAAAGTAAGATCAGGAAGGAAAACAGGGCATCAAGGTTAAACCAATGGGGTTTTCCTGTCTTGTGTCTCTCGATCCCCCAGCAGCCTCTCTGGGCCCATGACACAGATGTGGGCAGAGCTCCTCCGAGCCTCGGGCAAGGTGTGCTCAGCTGGCAGGGCCCCCGGCCTCACAGCCAGGCCACTGGCCCAGGAACAGGACGCCTGACTTCAGGCTCCAGAGGAGATGTCCACAGGAGCCCAGCAGGGTACCCACCAGGGGGCATGGACCCAGAGTACCATGGAGAACGCACACCAGGGGTCACCCATGTGAGAGAACGGACAAAATCCCGGCTGCACAGGTCAAGCAGAACTGACGTGAGGTATGAATGCGAGCCCAGCTTCCTCGGGGCATCTTCCGGAACCTTCACCCCCCATGGACCTCATGCTGGGAGAGACTTCCGGAACCTTCACCCCCATGGACCTCATGCTGGGAGAGACTTCCGGAACCTTCACCCCCATGGACCTCATGCTGGGAAGGGCTTTGAACACACTCTGTATTTTTAAAAAATGACATTGGAGGGCCGGCGCTGTGGGCTAGGCTAAGTCTCTACCTGCGGCACCAGCATCCTATACAGGTGCAGGTTCTAGTCCCAGCTGTTTCTCTGTCAATCCAGCTCTCTGCTGTGGCCTGGGAAAGCAGTGGAGGATGGCCCAAGTGCTTGTTCCCCTGCACCCTCATGGGAGACCCGGAAGAAGCTCCTGGCTCCTGGCTTCCAATTGGCACAGCTCTGGCTGTTGTGGCCACCTGGGGAGTGAACCAGCGGATGGAAGACCTTTCTCCCTGTTTCTTACTCTGTTACTCTACCTCTCAAATAAATAAATAAAAATTTAAGAATGATATTGGAATCACTTTTTTAAAGTGTACATATTTATTTGAAAGGCAGAACGACAGAGAGAGAGAGAGAGGGAGATAGCGATTATACAGATGGATAGAGATTGATTTCCCATGCACTGGAAGGTCACTCCCCAACTGGCCACAACAACCAGGTCTCAGTGAAGTCATAGACAGGAAACAAGAACTCTGAGTCTCCTACATGGGAGTCAGGGTCCCAAGTCCTTAGGCCAAAACCTGCTACCTCCCAGAGGCGTCAGCAGGAGACTGGATCAGAAGTGGAGGTGGCACTTGGTCCTATGTACTCTGATACCAGGTGTAGGCATTCCAAGTGGTGGCTTAACCCACTGTGCTGCCACGCCGACCCCTACCTAGCACATTTGCCAAGTAGCAGTTCATGTTCAGCGCCACCACAGTGAATTGCTACAGCGCCAGCTAAAAGCAATTTTAAAAATGGGACTTTTATGGGCTCATGCAGCCCCGATTCAGGTGGGTGCAAAGGCAATGGAGAGAGCAGACCCTCATTATTATCTTTTCAGACCGGGGCACATGGGAGCCACTGGCACCAGAGGCCCTAAGGCAGCTGCTGGCTTTGTGACAGCGGCACCAGGAAGCTGAGCTTCTCAGAGCTGACCTGGCTGGTAGCCCGGCCTCTGTGACAGCTCTGCCCTTCCCTCCCCAGAGCAGCACAGGGCTGGCCCAGCTGACCGCGCTTGTCTTGGGTCCCGGAGGGGCCATGGCCCACATGCTACCTGTTTAGTGGCCCTGGCTTTACTTGCTAGCCCTCACCTGAGAGCTGAACGGACATACCTGAGATTAACTGTGTGCGTTAGCTGTTTACCACCGCAGCTGAAATGCATGAGAGACGCTACTTATAAAGGAAATGCCTCATTTCTGCCCTCAGGTGTGGGGGCTCAGACTCCGGGATTGGGCAGCCCAGGGGATGGCGAGGGGAGGATCACCTGTGATCCAGGAGGCAGAGACAGGGAGCACTCGGCACGGCCTCTCCTTAGAAATCCATCACGGTTCTCCCACAGGCTCCATGCTAGCAACCCAATCCACTCCCAGCACTTCCCAAAGGGCCCACCCTCAGGCTCCCTCCTTGGACCAAGTTTCTGCCCTCTCCGTGCCGTTAATTCAAGACGGTGAGGCTTACACATCTGCCTGAGTTGGGAACCAAATCTCGTCCAACCCAGAGTGGTGTTTGTTGCACAAATGCAACTATTCGAACCCTGATTGGTCAGACTCCCGGAACATTAACCATTCGCTTTCCACCGGAGGTGAGCTAAGGAGGAGGTGAGCTGCGTGGTGAGAGGGAAGTTAGAGTGTTCCAGAAAATCAAGGAGGTAGGGCGGCTCCTGGCTGTGCCGGGTGAGGAAGGAGAGTCTCTGCTCTGAGAGGATTATTGGGATACCAGGGGGAGGAGGTGTTGTGGTCTGAATGTTTGGGTCCCTACAGTTCTTTTTTTTTTTTTGACAGGCAGAGTGGACAGTGAGAGAGAGAGACAGAGAAAGGTCTTCCTTTGCCGTTGGTTCACCCTCCAATGGCCACTGCGGCTGGCGCGTTGCACTGATCCGAAGGCAGGAGCCAGGTGCTTCTCCTGGTCTCCCATGGGGTGCAGGGCCCAAGGACTTGGGCCATCCTCCACTGCACTTCCTGGCCACAGCAGAGAGCTGGCCTGGAAGAGGGGCAACCCGGACAGAATCCGGCGCCCCGACCGGGACTAGAACCTGGTGTGCCGGCGCCGCTAGGCGGAGGATTAGCCTAGTGAGTCGCGGTGCCGGCCTGGTCCCTACAGTTCTTACACTGAAATCTTCACCTGCAAGCTTCCAGGAGGGGGGGCTCTCGAAGAGTAGGTCGTGGGGGTGCAGCAGAGGCCGCGGGCACTCCTGCGCCCCCCTGCCACGTGAGGGCTCGGCAAGCAGGTGCTGGCTGTGGGCCAGGGACGGAGCCCTCACCAGAAACCAACCTGCGGCGCTTGGCCCAGGACGGCCCAGTCTCCAGAGCCACGAGGAACATGTTCCTGTGGCTCACGGCTTGCGTTAAAGCAGCCTGAGCTGACCAATAGGGACAGGGCACTAGGAGCGGGGGCGGAGGGGCGCGGGGGCGCGGGGGCGCGGGGGCGCGCACGCGCGCACGGGGTTGGGGCAGGGGTGGCCCTTGCAATCGAGAACAGGCGCCCGGCCTGAGATCTGCCGGCTCTCCGTGGTCGGGCCGAAGAACGACTTTCCCTTATGCAGGAGGAGTGAAGAGGGCTGTGCGTGGGAGAGGAGGACGGCTCGTCGCCCTGGATCCGGGGCTCTCTCCCCCAGGCCAACAGATCCTCAGGAGGGGCCGTCAAGAGGGGCTGTCCATGGTCCAGTGCTCAAGGACAAACCCGAGGGCAGTGTGACCAGGTGAGTGAGCGGGCGTTTCATCCGGACTGCCCACTGGGGATGGGAGTTGGGTGAACCATCTGAGATGAAGGGCGGGCCCGGGGCTCCGCGTCTGGCTTCAGGCAGGTAGAACAGGTGGGATGGGCCAGTCTCATCTGCACCTTTGGGGGAGGTGGAACTGCTTCGTGGGGCACCGCCTGTTATCCAGGGGTCGCGGCTCAGGCCGTGGTCCGCAGGAACAGGTGTGAGCATTTAGGAGCAGGGAGCAGAGGGCGGCGGGCAGTTGGAAGGGTTAGGCTGTGAGGTTCAGCTGGCACATTTAGCAGACCAGGGATGGAGGCCTGGGTGCTGGGGCCTTGTCCTTGTCCCACTCGCCTGGCTTTTGTTGGCGGGGCCTCAGCTTTTAGGAGCGCTTCTCCTGGGACCGTCATTTCCACGCTCTGCGTTCTTGCAAGCACGTGGCGGGCCGGGGTAGCTGGAGCATGCTGGGAGTGTCCACGGGAGCCTCCTCGAGCCCGAGCCTTGCTGGGATTGGCCCCGGCCCGGAGCCTGAGGCTCTGACGCTGCGTGATCACCTGAGCTTAAAGTGAGGACGCAGAAGTCCAGAAAGCGCCATGAGAGGAGATGGGCTTTGGGGCTGGCCCGGGGCCCTTCACCTCTCCAGGTAGCGACTGCAGGACAAAACTCGAGTTGGCAGCTCCTGGCTTCGGCGGAAGGTGTTCGGTCTGCTTGGCGAGTGGCACGTTTCAGTTAGAAGCTTGCGCTGAACTATGGTTTTCTGTCCCACCAGTTGGTCCTCGCCTGCAAAGAGTCATTTAATTATCTTTGTTTAAAAACTACAGGGTGTAAATGGGAGTGTCTTAAAAAAGAAAGCTACTAAAGAAATGTCCGCCCTTTCTGCTTGACAAGGAACTATTTCCGGGGCTTGTTCCGATGCAGGCTGGCGGAGAAAGCTCCTGGCTCCTTTCCTGAGATGTTTCTGGTGCAGTCCAGGGGCCGCCCTGGTGGTGGTGGGTGCATACCCCACACCCCGGTGCAGAGGTCTTGGGGGTTCCAGCGGTGAAGCACAGCAAGGGACCCCGCGTCCGTCCCCATTCTGGTTGGGACCTGACTCCCGTGACCCAGGCAGTCTGAGTGCTTTCTCTTTCCTTGTTGAACAATGTTTGATGGAGCAGATGCCCTGACTTTGACCTTCCAATAATCCTGAACACAACGCCTGCGTGGCATCTGTGCTGTGGAGAGCCCACTCAGCTCCAGGCGGGGCAGGGAGCGTTGTCTGTTTCCTGTTCTGTTCCCAGCACCCGCCTGATGCCTGGCTTCCAGGCGGCGTGGGAGCTGAGGCTGGGCCTTTCCCCCTTCCTGTTGGCCTTAGCTTCCGTGTGTCGGGGCCACTTCTCCTGCAGGAAGACGTGCAGGGCCAGCCGCGGGCTCTGTGCTGAGTCAGCCCTGTAGCAGGGGTCCCTCCTGGATTTTGTTCGGACCATTGCGGGGACTTTTGCAAAGCGGACCTTGCTGGCCAGGGGAGGAACGTCCTCACTCTCCTAGGAGTGACCCAAACACGCTGGCCCGTTGTGGCTGCTTCTACCCTGTGGAGCAGCTGCTCAGGCAAAGAGCTCCCCTGGGCGCTTGGCGAGGGTCCCGAGTCTGCCTGGGTGGTGGGGTACAGGCCTCCGCTTCTCCCCGCCACACTGGTGTGGCTTTAGCCGAGACTGTGCCATCTAGAGCCACTCGGGCTTGCACTGACCTCTGTCCACTACCTCACCTCCTTACCTGGTGGCAGTGCTGTTGCAGGCCCCAGGCTGGGACCCAGACCCCCTCTGATCTCTGCCCCGACGTGCGACAGCCTCTGCACCTTCTATTCCTGGTTACCTGAGTCCCAGGAGCCTCTCGGCTGGAATGGACCTCCGCGTTCACCCTCCAGTGCACAGCGTTCTCATGTCTTCCCTTTTCCCGCTGCTTGTCTGGATCCTCTTAGGCTCTCCTTTGCATCTGGTTTTTTCCTACGCTTCATTCGGCCTCAGCTGCCCCGATGGTCTCTGCTTATGATGGGACGACGTCCCGATAAACTTGCCTCACACGGAGCGTAGCGTGGGAGATGCTTGGAACCCACCTGATCTGTTGCAGCTCTAGCTGAGGCACGCGGCACACCGTAGACCAGGGCTGGGGAAGCTTTCTTCTGTCGAGAGCCATCGGGACATTTATAGCATCATTTGTGGGCCATGCGGAATTATCCACTTAAAAATGAGCCTGCTCCAGACTTACTGAATTTTGAGTCCCCCCTGCAGGTGCCTTGGCGGGGCCAGACGGTCCCCACACTTGCTGCTGAGTGAGCCATTCCCTTTGCGACTCGGCGCGCGCAGGGCCGCTGCCCAGCATTGTCCGGGAGGATTGACCTCATGGTGCCAGCCCAGGGGAAGATCCAAGTTCACAATTCCAAGTAGGGTTCCTGCTGAACACCCAGAGCTCTGTCACTGTCGTGAGTCCAGTCCCGGAGTCGAGACCGCCCGCAGCCTTCTGCCCATGCGTGTGCAGGCGTGACACGTTCTGCTCTGGACAGCACGTGTCCGACCACAGGTGCACACGAGGACGGTCTCTGCCACAAGGCCTTGAAAGCACCAAGTTTTGGTGAGAGACAGGCCAGCACCCCCCCCACCCCGGTCCACTCCACGGGTTCCCCTCCCGCCCCCTCCATATTGCATTTCAAGCTCAGGGTTCACCTGCTGTCACTGCTTGATGTCTTTGGGTGTCCTAAGGCTCTCGTTCCCTCCGCCTTTGTGTTTGAGATTATTTGTCCCAGATGCTTTACGTGGCATTTTTCCAGCTGGAATCTCATTTTGTTGTTTTTTGGCTCTGTGTCTAATCTCCTTAGGTCTGCTTTTATTATTTATCTCTCGTCCCCGGTGTTCCTCAAACTGCCCAATTTAGTTATAAGAACGCCACAAATTAGCAGTGAGACGTTGGAGATTGGACCTGGCCAGCGTGCACGTTGGGGCTTTTCGTGTTCTCGCTTGGCATTTTAAACAAGCTGCTCATTCTGTGATGTTCTCCCCCACCCCACCTATCCTGGAATAGCCTGGGAAGAATCGGCACCTCGCCTATGATTTGCTGTAATTGAATCAGCCTAGCTCAGAACCAAGTTAAGGGTAGCTGTGTCTCCTGATGGGGGGCACGATGTTAGAACGCGGTCACCCTCGATGAAGACGACGGGCTTTGTATTTTATTTATATTTTGATTTTGGCACATGCTGCTTGACTTCACTGTCCTGTGAGTTCTTTCAACTTTAACCTCTGTTTTCCTGCCTTTTTTTTTTTAAGACAAACTTTTTATTGAACAGTTCAGAAGTACAGAATACACACAGCTTCCCCATCATTAAGCTTGTGCGGGTCATATGGAGGGGACACACCACCGGCACCCCGAGCACCTGGCTAAGGTGTCTCCACCATGAAGTCACACTTCTGTGTCTCCCTTTGCCTCCTGCATTCTTTGGAAGAAAGTTGCATGCGCAGCCCAGGAGTGAGGGGTTGGGAGGCCTCTCCTTAGGGGCATACACACAGAGAATTGATTGGGAATTCTTCTGGATCGACAATGTATCTATTTTCCTTTTGTTCCATCATTTTTTTGTGTTGGTGTGGGTGCTACATATTCGTTTTGTACATGGGTTTACAATCTGATACCACTTTGCTTTATTTTGTTGAAATTTTGTGGTGTTGCCCACCAGGGGGGCTCTTTCAAATGGCTCCTGTGCCGCTTTGAGATTCCCCATCCTTTTGTTTTTAGCATTTTATTTATTTGAAAGGCAGAGTGACACACACACACACACACACAGCATATGAGGGAGGGATGGAGGGAGGGGCTGAACTTCCACCTGCCAGTTTACTCCCCAGTTGGCCACAACAGCCAGATCTGGGCCAGGATCCAAGGACTCTATCTGGTATCCCGCATGGGTGATAGGGGTCCTGGAACCTGGGCCATCTTCTACTGTCTTCCCAGGAGCATTAGCAAGGAGCTGGATTGGAGGTGGAGCAGCCGGCACTCAAGCCAGTGCTCTGATGTGGGGCGCTGGCATCAGGTGGTGGCTGAGCTGGCTGTGCCACAGTGCTGATCCCTTTAGCGCCTTCTTGATTCTTGAGCTGCAGGATTCTCTAGGTTCTGACCCAGTGTCAGCCACTTCTTAAGGGACCTGGTTTCCTTGCCCAGGAGAGTGGTATTAGAGACCAACATGTGGGTGACATGGTGCTTTGTGCTGCTACAGTGTCATTTCTTGTAGACCCCCAAGGGGCAGTAGGCACAGGAGCATGCAGGACCTTCACAAAGCCTGTGGGACATGCGTGTCCTGAAAACACCAAGCCGCACTTCCAATATGTTTGCCTTAAACTTATCTTTAAATTCCATTTTCATGCATGTTTTTAAGCCCCCTAAATGTGTGTGTCCTAACCTATGTCTGTACACACATCTCCTAATATCTCTATCCATAACCATCTATCTCTCTAATAAGCTATATCTGGTTTTAGGGAGAAAGCAATTTGTCACCATTAGGTCTGATATTAACTGTAGGCTTTCGTAGAACCTTATCAAAAGGAAGAAATTCTCTTCTATTCCTACTTTGTTGAGAACTTTTTTTTTTTAACAAAACGGGAATAGGCATTGGATTCTGTGAAATGCTTTCCACTGTAGGTCAGTATGATCCTGATTTTTTTTCTGTGGCCTGTTGATGTGGCAGGTTACACCAATTGAATTTCAAATATCGAGTCAGCTTTGCTTATCGGTAATAAATCCTGCTTGGTTGTGGATTGGAATCCATGCTGTTGGATTTCATTTGCTAGTATTTCGTGAGCATTTTTGATTCTCGAGAGAGACTGGTCTGTAAGTTTCCTTTCTTGAATGTTTTTAAATGACGTTCCTTCCAGGATAACGCTGGCCTTACGATGGGTTACGAAGTGATCTCGGTGATGTTACTTTCTGGAAGCTTTATGGAGAATTGGCCTTGTTTCTTAAATGTTCGGTAAAATCCACGTATGGAGCTATCTGGATGTGTGCTTTTGTCTTGGGAAGGCCATTAAACATGGAGTTAATGTCTATGAAAAGTGGAACTGCTTGGTAAGTTATCTACGTTTCTTTGCCCGCGTTTTCGTGGTTCCCGTCTTCCCAGGAGTCGCTCCGCTTCCCTGAGTTGTCGGGTGTGCAGGCAGCGTTTCTGCACACTGCCTTTGCTGTCCTCTTCGCGGGCTCGGGGGCGGTGGTGGCGCTGGTGATCTGGGTCTCCCTTTGCCTTGGTCAGCTCAGCTGGAACTTTATCAGTTACAGTAATGTTGCCAAAGAGCCAGCTGTGGTTCTGTGGATTTTCTCTATTTTCCTGTGTTTGATTTTATCGATTTCTTTCTTTTCCTTTCTTTGCTTTTGGCTTAAATTGCTCTTCCTTCTCTAGTTTCTTGATGGAAGGGGAGGGTCTGGCTATTATAGCTTCCTGCCTTTCCAATGCATGCATCTTATGCTATATATTCTTTTTTTTTTTTTTTTTCTGACAGGCAGAGTGGACAGTGAGAGAGAGAGACAGAGAAAGGTTATGCTATATATTCTAAGCACTGCTTTTACTGCACTTCACAAATTATGGGTTGTGTCTTCATTTTCATTTAGTTCAAATGCCTCTTGTATGCAAGTATTAGACATACATTGCTGAGTTGCTATATTTGGGGATTCTTGGCCATCTTTCTGTTACAAATTTCTAGTTTAATGCCTGTGTGGCCTGAAAATACACGCTGTAATATCTCTGTTCTCTGAAATTTAAGATGTGTCTCGTGGCCCAGAATGTGGTGGATCTGGTGAATGTACCATGTCTGCCGAGAAGAATGTGTACTGTGCTATTGTTGGGTGGGATATTCTACGAATGGCGATGAGATCGGGTAGACTCGTGGTTTGTGTTAGGTCTACACATCCTTACTGACTTCCTGATTTATCAACTGCTGACAGGGAGACCTGACCCACAGCAGTGGGTTTGTTACATTTCTCCACTCATATCAATGTTTGCTTCATGTATTTTGATGCTCTGTTAAGTGCATATACATTTAAGACAGTTACAACTTTTTAAACTTTTTATAGACTTTTTAAAGATTTATTTGAAAGGCAGTTAGAGAGAGAGGGAGGCAGAGTCAGAGAGAGAGGTCTTCTATCTGCTGGTTCACTCCCCAAATGGCAGCAATGGCCAGAGCTGGGCAGATCTGAAGCTAAGAGCCAGGAGCTTCTTCCAGGTCCCCCACATGCATGCAGGGGCCCAAGGACTTGGGCCTTTCTCTGCTGCTTTCCCAGGCACATTAACAGGGAGCTGGATTGAAAGTGGAGCCGCTGGGACTTGAACTGGTGTCCATATGGGATGCTGGCACTGCAGGCGGCTGCTTTACCCGCTATGCCACAGCGCTGGCCCCTAGTTTACATCTTCTTAAATGATTGACCCCTATATCATGATGTGGTGTCCTAAACCACTTCCCTAGTTTAAATATCTTCTTAGTCTGCAGTCGACATAGCCATTCTAGCTCCCTTTAGGCTGGTATCAGCATGGTGCACCTGTCACCATTCTCTCACATCACACTTCATATTTGAAGTCAGTTTCATGTAGACAACAGAGATTTGAGGTGTTTTCCTTCTCTAAAATCACATTAATTATTGAAGTAATATAATTAAGATATTTGAATCAATATTGAAATCGGCCATATTTATAACTTTTCTTTTTACCAGACTTCTATTTTATTTGAGCATTTTGTGATTCCATTTTATCTATTAGCATATCAATTATACTTTTGAAAAATTAGTGGTTACTTTAGGAGTTTACATTCTAAACTAACCTTCAAACTATTCTGCTTTATACACAGTATATCTTTTAAAAGAGAGCTGATAACTTCTCCCTCTCATTCTTGTGACATTGTTTTCATTTAACTTGCTATTTGCAAAAATCACTTAATACATTGTTGTCATTACTACTTCAAATAGTCATCTTTTAGATTAATTAAGGAGATAAAATATTTTTTGAATTCTTACTCCTTTTCCAATGCTTTCTCTTTGGGTAGATCCAAATTTTTGAGCTATGCCTTTTTCCTTATGCCTCAAAATCTTTTCTTAAAATATTTATTCATTTATTTAAAAAGCAGAGTTAGAATATTTCCATCTGCTGGTTCACTCCATAAATGGCCACAGTGGCTAGGCTGATCCGGGTGGAATCTTGGGGCAAGAAGCTTCTTCCAGTCTCCCACATGGGTAGCAGGGGCCTGCTGGTTTCCCAGGTGCATTAGGGAGCTGAGTCAGAAGTGGAGTGGCCAGGATTTGAACTAGTGCCCACGTGGGATGCTGGAGTTACAGAAGAGGCTTCACCCTCTGTACCACAAAACACCAGCCCTGAAAAGAATCTGTGTTTTAACCTTTTTTTCAGGTCAGATCTGGGGATGAATTTCCTTTGTTTGTGTTCATATGAAAAATCTTCATTTCTCCCTCAGCTTTAAAGGATAATATCTCTGAATATAGAATTCTGGGTTGGTGAAATATTTTTTCTCTTCCAACAGAACATTTTTTCATTCCATTCTCTTTTGCTTGCTTGGTCTCTGTTGAAATGTCTGCTGTGATTCTAATCCTTGTTCCTATACTGTTAAGGTGTTTTTTCCTCCCTTGTCATCTTTTAAGATTTTCTCTAGTTTTTTTTTTTTTTAAGATTTATTTATTAGAGAGGCAGAGAGATACAGAGAGGTCTTCCATCTGCTGGTTCACCCCCCAAATGGCCTCAATGTGGGGGGTGAGGGGTTAAGCTGATCAGGAGCCAGGAGCTTCTGGGTCTCCCATGGAGGTGCAGGGGCCCAAGCACTTGGACCATCTTCCACTGCTTTCCCAGGCCACAGCAGAGAGCTGGATAGGAAGTAGAGCATCTGGGACTTGAACTGGAGCTCATGTGGTATGCTGGTGTTGCAGGCAGTGGCTTTATAAACTACATCACAGCACCGGCCTCTTCTCTTTAGTTTTCTAAACAGTCTTCTGTTTAAAATGGCTTACCTAGGTGTGATACTTCTGCTTGTTAGTAAACTTCTGGTTGATATCCTCTGAGGTTTTGAAGCTGTGACTGGGACGTTCTTGGAATCCTTACTTCCGATATTTCTTCTCCATGTTCCCTTTCCTCTTCCTGGTGTTGCGACTGTGTGTGCTCTGCCTTTTCAAGCAGTCCCAGCATTCTTGGATGGTCTACATTATTTACTTTTTCAGTTTCCTGCATTTCAGTGTGGAAGTCTCTCTGGATCCTTTTCCAAGCTCGCCTACTCCACCTTCTGAGAACCCCATTGAGGCCGTCTGCATTTCCACTACACTGTGGTTTCGAATTCTTGCGTTTTGTTTCTTCTCAGAATTCCTACCCATCTACGTACATTTCCTGTCTGCCACTGCACATTGTTCAGTGTTCATTAGAGATGCTAACAGATTAATTAGAGGTATTTCATATTCCCTGTCTAGCAATTTCAACACCTATGTTACGCCTGAATCTGGGTCTGATACTCATCTTTTCAGGCAATTTTATTTTTCTTTTGATTTGTCTTCTGTCCTCCCTTCCTCAGTTTTCACCATTTCTGTGTGCGATTCAGTGGCGTTGAACATTTCCACTGCTGTGCAGTGTAGGCAGGTGCGGGAGGTGAGCTCTGTGTGCTGTCTTGAGCTCCGTCACAGCCTGACTTACAGTTGCTGCCAACCAAGCCTTGGATGACCAAACAGAAAGAACATCTGTTTCACTATTTTGTTTCTTTTTTTCTTTTTTTTTTTTTTAAAGATTTTGAGAGGTAGAGTTATAGACAGAAGAAGAGACAGACAGAAAGGTCTTCCATCTATTGGTTCACTTCCCAAGTGGCTGCAATGGCCGGAGCTGAGCCAATCCAAAGCCAGGATCCAGGAGCTTCCTCCAGGTCTCCCACATGGGTGCAGGGGCCCAAGCACTTGGGCCATTTTCTACTGCTTTCCCAGGCCACAGCAGAGAGCCGGATCAGAAGTGCAACAGCTGGCGCCTATGTGGGCTGCCAGCACCACAGGTGGAGGATTATCCTACTGCACCACAGCGCCGGCCCCTATTTTATTTTTCTTAAGGAAACTGATTATATTTGGGTTTGATGTGTTAAGTCCTGGAACCCCTGAGCATCGCTGTTTAGTCCAGCGAGGGTCCAGTCATTGGAGACTTGAGCACACACCCTCTGCTGCCTGGGTGGGAGCCTAATCTGCATTTCTCACAGCCCCAGGGTGAGGCTGACGCTGAGGGTCCCTGGGAGAGGTCACCAGGTTCTTTCGGGGATGCTGCAGCAGCAGAAGCAGCAGGCTCCGGGGTCGGCGCTCCCCTGGGCCCCGTGGACTTATTTAGACCACACATCTAAGTAGCTCTCCGCCTCCTGGTGAGTCGGTGCACACCTGGGCCTGCCAGGGACTGGGATGTGTGAGTTAGGGTGGTGAGAGGCCAGGTGAGAACATCTAGGAGGCTGGGACTCTCCATGCACCCAGACGGCAAAGGGAAGCGGCCTCGTGAACCCAGGGGCTCGCCAGGCCTGACAAGGGGATGGCCGAAATCTTCCCGTGGGAAGGTGCATCTTCTAAGTTCTGGGGCTCAGGGGTGTGATTTCTGCCTCTTTCCCAAGACAGGGAGTCGGAGATGCATCCTGTGGAGCTCTCTGGACGAGACGCTCCTATTTCCCGTGTTAGTACTGAAATATTGCAGCTCCTGGCAGCTCAGATCTCACAGGGCACGAAGCTACCTGGCAGCTCTGATGCTACTTATCAATGCTAGTCTTCTGTGGGGTCTCTCCGTCGGTCGGTCTCTCTCTCTCACACATACACATGCACACACACACAATTGGTGCTTTGAACAACTACATACTTGGATTATTGGTAGCTCAGGGTGATACTTTCCTTGGGAACAAACCTACAAACTGAAGCCAGAATTTCACCTGCCTTGGCTAGAGGAATTCGGAGCAGGTGCACAGATCGCTGGCATCTAAAACGCACTTGGCGACCCAGAGCAGCCTCTGTAGGCCGTGGTCATTCCATCATGTGGGTGCTGGGGCAGTGTGGGGAGCAACTCGGACTATACTGTTACTGGAATTAAGACTTATTCTATGCATCTGCTCTCCCACATTATGGCGCTGGGAGAGAAGAAAACAGCTTCTACACAGCTGCCTCCAGTTCAGCCAATAAACTGTAGGACTTGCTCCTGATTGGAGGAGAGCAGCGTACTCGGCGTGTGGGTAGCAGAGTTGGGATTGGTGGAAGAGGACTATAAAGGAGGAGAGAGACGGCATGCACCGGGAACATCTAAGAGGAACATCTAAGGGGAACACCTGTGCAGCCCCCGAGAGAGCCGGCCGGCGGTGTGCCGCTCCCCTGCGGAAGTGGGGAATGTGGCAGGGGGAACCGCCCTTCCACGGAGGTGGAAGGGACAGTAGCCAACCCGGGAAGAACCAGCAGCAAACCCGGAGAGGGCCGAGCAGACGAAAGAACAGCGCAGGGTCCTGTGTCGTTCCTCCACGAAGAGGGGGAGCGACAGGGCAGGTCTGCTCCTGTGGCCCGTGGGCAACATCTACAGCTCCAACTTTGGGTCCGGTCACGCGATCTGGTAAATGGTGCAAACCCCCTGCCCTAGAGTTTGAGCTCAGAGAAACAGTTCCAACTCCTGAGCTGTGTTTTATTAACCTTAAAATGGAATAGGTGACCTGTAGACACGGGAGCCTTCAGCTTCCACTCCAGGGACTTCTTGCACGCACTCCCGCTCGGCAGCAAAACTGAACACCTGCTTTGGCAGGGCCGGCTTCCTCCCTGATGCACCCCACCAACAGAGAGCCTGCAGTGAGGAGTGCAGTGGCTGGCTGACTGCGATGAGCGAATTTTGCGGGAAGCTCAACGCCAGTGCTGCGCCTGCATCCCTTCCTGCCTGCAGCCCCCAGGTCCCAGGTGCAGAATGCTATGCGTCCGTCTCCTCCCTGTGGGACTCCTGAGCCACCCAGGGTCAAAAAGCCCTCCCCGCCCCACCCGCCCCCACTCCCAGATACTTCTGTCCAGGAGGACCAGGGCTTTGCCTGAGCCCCTTTTCCCAGGGGCCCACGTTGCCCGAGTCCCCAGTCTTTAGTTCATTTCGGAATTTGAACATGCCACAGTTCTCCCGCTCAGGGCTGGGATCCTTTCTAGGTGTGAGGAAGGCTGGAAGCTTTTTGTAGGAAAGTGGCTTTTCCCATCTTGGCTGAGGGCTGTGAAGTGCGTTGCCGCTCCCTCCCTGTGGGTGTGGAGGAATAAATGAACATACAGGCCCTCCTAATTGCTCCATTCCAGGTAACTGCCTTTGCGAGTCTGAGCGCTTGTATTTCATGCTGGAGTGACAGCAGTGGAAACCCGTGAGGTGACTGCTTTGGATTTAAAAGGTGCTGTGAGGGCGGGAGGATTCGCAGAAGCGGGGCTGGCCCCTCGGCCCCAGACGCTCCTGCTGAGTCTGAAACTCGGGTCAGCAGGAGCCTGGTGTGCACCAGCCCTGGCCTGCCCCATATGGAGCCCACCCGTCACGTGTGCCCCACACGTGGAACACACCCCAGACTTCAAAGCTTCGCAGGAGGAAGCCAGTGGCAAAGCATCTCATTAACAGTGTTGGTATTGACTGTAGGTTGTAAGGATAATACTTTGGGTGTGTCGAGTAAAATGTAACATTAAAATGAACTACACCTGTTTCTTTTTACATCTCAAAAAACAGTTTCTAGAAATTTATAATTATGTATGCTGCTAACGTTACTTTTGTTGGGCGGAGTTGGTCTGTCCAGTTCGGGTTACTCTGTAATTCAAGCAAAATACACATCTCCAGACACCAGATCTGCAGCTCAGAGCTTGTCCACACTCTGCTCATAGCAAAGGAAGCGCCTGTGGCCACTGGAGCGCCTAGAACTGTTGTCAGTACCCAGGCTGTGTTGCTGTGGAAGGGAGTGGTATTGTGTGGAAGAACTCTGGAAATTAAAAAACTTTTAAAAATTTACTTGAAAAGCAGAGTGAAAAGAGACGCAGAGAGAAAGGCAGAGAGAGGACGTGCGTGCTTACCTTGTTGCTTCACTCCCCGAATACTCACAATAGCTGTCAAAGTTCACATGGAAAAAACCAGGAACCCAATCCAGGTCTCCCATGTGGATGGCAGGGACCCAGCATCTGGAGCCGTCCCTGCTGCCCCCGTGGCCTACAGTGGCAGGACGCTGGAATTGGACCAGGCACTCTGATAAGGGTGCAGGCATCTTCACCTCTGGGCCAAACTCCTACCCTCTGCGCATCTGATGTGCACGGAATACAACTGGTGCTGGGCATGAGCTTGGTCTTTCTGACGTCCAAAGGAAGTCTAAGAGCAAACCCATCATGGGTGTGCAGGAGACAGTCACGGTCACGGTGGACAAACATGGTCACGGGTGTGGGGGACACGCATGATCATGGGTGTGCAGGACACAGTCATGGTCCTGGTGGACAAACATGGTCACGGTGTTTGGGGAACATGGTCACGGGTGTGGGGGACACGCATGGTCATGGGTGTGCAGGACACAGTCATGGTCACGGTGACAAACATGGTCATGGTGTGCAGGGGACACAGTCACGGGTGTGTGGGGGACACGCATGGTCATGGGTGTGCAGGAGACAGTCATGGTTTGTGGGCGACATGGTCACAGGTGTGCAAAATTTTAGTTGGTTGTATTGGTTACAACCAGTAGTTGTAACCTAGAAAGTCAGATTTTTGAACCACATACTTAGTATCTGAGAAAAACTGGACAAATTCCAAAAATGCAGGAAAAAATTCCTATGTTAGAGAAAACAATAAACTTAAGGTCAGAAAGATATTAATGTGGAAATAAACTGTGGAGGAGGCTGGCTCCTGGGCATCCGTGATGTGACTGTGGTAGCAAACCCAGGAATGGCGTCCCTCGGCCCCACAAGCCGTCCTTGTGCGCTTCCAGCCATGTCTGTGAGTTCCTCAAATAAAAACGGGAGGTCTGGTCTCTGCTTGGGGGGGGGGGGCACAATCTCCTGGCCTCGGGTCATCCTGATGGGAGGAGGTGACACTGTTGCAACTCAAAACTGAATCTTGGCCCTCCGAAGCCTAGAAGTACCTGAGCCCTTGGCTCTGGCCTCGCTTCCCTCCTCAGCGGGAACTCGGAGGAGCTGACCCACATCTCTTGGTAACTCAGAGGCAAGCTGGGTGGGAGGTTCTTGCCTCAAACCCAGTGAGCTGCTTGCTCCTGACGGTGCTTAACCCACTAGTGAGTGCAAGCAAGCCCCGAAGAACGTAGGTGCTTCCACTAGGACAGGACGCAAATCAATGCAGCATTCTACACTTGAAAATGATAGATCCGGTGTGTGTGAGTGAGAGAGAGAGACACATTCAGACCTGAGTGCGTTTCATCACAGCGTCACATTTCCCCTATCATTAGAGTGTGTGTGTGTGTGTGTGTGTGTGTGAGAGAGAGAGAGAGAGAGAGAGAGAGAGAGAGAGAGAGAGAGACATTCAGACCTGAGTTTCATGGCAGCCTCACATTTCCCCCATCATTAATAAAATAGATTTAAAAAGATTCAACAAGAAAGTGCAGTAACGCACAGGATTATCTTATTATCTTCATTAAATATTTCCTGGGAAAGTGATAATTATTACAGTCAAACTGTCAAAGCCGAAATGAGTCACAAGACAAATATTGTATTTAAAGCCTTTGGCTCTGCCGGCGCGGGGATTTGCACAATACCCGCCGCTCAGTTCTGCTAATGAGCAGAGGGGCGCTTGCTCAGGTGGGACGGAAACAGGTCTCACCCCCGTGTTCTGCGTAGGAAGGCTGGCGGGTCGGGCGTGGCAACTGTGCACGGCCGCGGGATGTCGATGCCTGAGAGGGAGTTTAGAGGAATATTCCAGAACCCTAGCAGCTGCGAAATTTGCAGGCAGGTCACGCCACGCTGGAGTATTCGTCGGCATGTTTATGGGCGCATGTGCCAGAGACATTCGCAGGTTGTAGGTTCTCATTGGCCTGGTGATTCCGCGTAGAAACCTCAAGTGCAGGGAGCGCTCCTTCCTCTAGACGAGAGAACCATGCCTTCAGCGCTGCCTTATGGAAGGGAGAAGCAGTCTGCCGTCTTCCAGCCCCACACGGCTTCTAGCGGAGCGCTGTCCTCCTGCCAGTCCAGCGACGTCCCGCCTTCCCGGCACTCACGCACCTGCTGCTGCTCTGACGTCTCGGGCCGCAGTCTGGCACTGGCTGCACAACTGCCAGGAACCAGTACAACGCAGCCGCCCGTGCTGCTGGGGAGGGAAACGCAGACACCGCGAGGCTAGGTCAGGGGCTCCCTTCTCCCCGCTGCGTCACCGGATACCGCGGGGTTTTCTCTGGAGACGTGGGTGAGGTTGGAGTGCGCTGAGGGTGAACTCTTCCCCGTGCGAGCACGGGCATTTCTGGTACCCAGACGTCCGCCTGTTGATGGAGGATGCTGTGCCAACACCATCGATGGGGAGATCCGACCAGAGTTTCTTGATCACATCGCTCTTTTTGCTCTGCTACCTCGTGTGTCTGCAACTACTGCTTGGTGTTTAACTATGGACGCCTTTGTGTGTCGGGAACTTCCACGGTGTTCAGAGCCTTTGATCCTCCGGGTGCTGGCGGGACGTTAGGGCACTCGGCCCCGCGTCGGACTGGCAGTTGTCTCCATGCTGCTGCACCCCCTTGCCTCACCAGCAGCCAAGCCCTGCGAGGTTGGGCACAGCTCTGGGACTAGCGGGGGGCTCTGTAAACTCCTGCTATGATTCTCTTTCCTTACTATGTGGCGTAGGGGGAAGAGTCCCCACACTGGGCACCCTGACATGCCCTTGCAGATGGAATAGCAGAGTCGAGGCTTCTGATGTGGAGTTAGGACTTGAGGTTGGCCCGGAAGGGGCTGGCTGCACGCAGTCTCGCACTCAGGACCCAGAGTGGGGTTTTGGTGTTTGAAGGTGTCTAGCCCTGGCAGCACTGGGTGGGTTGCTGTCCTAGAGGGATGACGGCATGTGCCTGTCTGGTGGGAGAAGCGTCAACAAACGAGGGGAGACAAAGCTGAGGGCGGTCAGGAAGGGGAGAAACTGTGTGACTGTGTCCTTAGCATGACAAGAGGGGCAGTGCCACGAGCTGAGTCGATCCAATTTATTTTTCTGATAAATAACGGCTGCTCTCGTCGTCACACAGGTTCCCTGCGTGCATTCATTCCTCTCACAAAGAATCCATTAGTCTTGCATGAATCTTCAATTATCCCGTTACACAGCGAGGGAGCAACGTTATTGCGGTTGATGGAAAACCTCCTTTTTACTCTCCTCACTGTTTGAATGGGAGATCAGACCTTAGAACACTAATGATCTTTCCCTACATCATGTAAAATAGAGAGGAAGATGTTGTGTGGAGTTTCATACGCAGCCAGTCCTCTGAGCTGTGTGCAGAATCCGTCTCTGTCCATTTGCTCAACGAGACAGCTGGAGAGTCCTGGATGTGCCAGGACCTGGGGTGAGCCCTGGAAGCTCTCGCCCGTCTGACCAGGCAAGAGCCGGGACAGCTCCGGGGCTGTTTCACATTCCCGCCCCCGAGGTGGGGCGGGATTGATCCCTGCTGAGGACAAGGCTGTCAACGAGCCCCCGCTGTTTCCAACCACTTTTTTTTTTTTTTTAAATTAAGCGATTACCGAGTTGTAGGAAAGTCATAACGGTTACACAAAGAACGCTGGTTTCTCAGATCATTTCGGGGCAAATCATTGGAGCTGATGCTTCCAGCTCCCAGAATGCAGTAGGGAATTCTTCACAGGGAAGGCATCGTTTGACCTAAATTCTGAAAAATGAAGAGACTATGGGTATGCAAAATGGGCCAAAGGACTCCTGAGACAGAAGGGTTAACTTGAGCTAGGGCAGGAAGGTGGGACATTGGGAAGCCGGTAAAATCATGGGATGCTTGTTGTGAGTCACTGAAGACTCTTGGTTGTAAATGGCAAAACCAACACCAGCCACCTGGAGGGAAGGTATCTGAGTCACGAAAGTGAAAAGTGAGCGGTGGCCTTGGGTGTGTCTGTCCTGTCGCTTGGCTTCAGCTACAGGTTTTATTTGACAGCTTTTCCTCAAGTCATAGAAGAGCTGCAGCGGCTCCAGACCTCGCATTCTCTCAGCAGACAATAGTGTACCGTCCCAGCGCACTTGGAAGGAGTCTCACGGCATCTCAATTGCCTCTGATCGTGTCCATCCCTGAACCCCCCACCATGTCTGAGGTCCGATGCAGCCAGGGACCGGCTTAGGCTCCGGGCCCGGTGGAGGCTCCTGTACCCACTGGGAAGGGGAGCTTGGCGAGGTCGTTTCCCCGTGGGCAGTGGGGGTGTGGTTGTGGAGAAAAGCAGAATGGAGTCCAGGAGATCCTGCAAAGGAAAAGCCCAAGTGTCCACAGCAGATCCCAAAGGCCTTGAGAGCCAGGACTGCGCCTTGGACACTCGGCGTCTGCAGAGAGGCAGCGTTCCTGCCTCCCTCTGTGCTGGCCAGCCTTCCCCAACCTTTACCCACTTGATTTACTTTTTCACGCGTAGCTAGCACCATGCAGGGCATCCATGGGCCACGCAGCAAGCATCCGTGACCTGGGGCCTCCACTGCTGATGCCCAGGGAAACAGAACCAGAGTGAGCCCGGTCTGCAGAGGACTCACCTGCTGTTAGAGGGGAGCAGGAGGCTTCAAAAAGTTCGTGGGGAATGAAATCCTAAGTTTTCAGTACAAATTTTGAAATCTAGGGATGGCGCTGTGGCGGCGTGGCCAGGGCCTCAGCCTGCGGCACCGGCATCCCCTATGGGTGCTGGTTCAAGTCCCGGGTGCTCCTCTTCTGATCCAGCTCCCTGCTGTGGCCTGGGAAAGCAGTGGAAGATGCCCAAGTGCTTGGGCCCCTGCACCCGCATGGGAGACCTGGAAGAAGCTCCAGGCCTTGGATTGGCTTACCTCCGGATTTGGGGAGTAATCCAGCGGATGGAAGACTTTTCTCTCCCTCTGTCTGTAATTCTACCTCTCAAATAAAATAAAACTTTAAAAAAGTGGAAAAGATTAAAAAAATTTGAAACCTGAGCATAGTTTTTCCATGGTACCTGGTTTTGAAGACTTTTGGAAGACTGCCCGTTATGCATGAATTTCAATTAATTTGCACCACAATGAGCTCACCTTTTTGCTTTTCCATAAACTTTTTGAAGCTCTCTCATAAACACTCAAGCATATAACAGAAACGAGGCCAAATATACTGATTATAATAAGAAATGTAAATGGACTCACCTTATTAAAAAGATTTACAGTTTCCACTAGCAAAGGAAAATTCAATACTGTGCTCATTTAAGAGATGCAAGAGATTAACAATTAAAGAATGGGAAAATTTATGCTGAATAATACACAAATAAAAATGGGGATAAAATTGCAAGGAAGAAGCTTGGAGTTTGGCAAGGTACAGTTGAGATCAGAAAGCATTTAAAGAGACAAGACACTCTTAATGCCATGATCTATGACTTTAACAAAGGAGGTACCTTGGTCATTAGTATTTAGAATCCAGTGACATGGCAACACCTTTATTTTTTATTTTTTTGACAGTGGACAGTGAGACAGAAAGGTCTTCCTTTACCATTGGTTCACCCCCCAATGGCTGCTGCGGCTGGCGCACTGTGCTGATCCAAAGCCAGGAGCCAGGTGCTTCTCCTGGTCTCCCATGTGGGTGCAGGGCCCAAGCACCTGGGCCATCCTCCACTGCCCTCCTGGGCCACAGCAGAGAGCTGGCCTGGAAGAGGGGCAACCGGGACAGAATCTGGCATCCTGACCGGGACTAGAACCCGGGGTGCCGGCGCCGCAGGTGGAGGATTAGCCTAGTGAGCCGCGGTGCTGGCCAGCAGCACCTTTCACAAAGCAGAGCCGACAGGAGATTCCAGGCACAGCCATCAGTTACTTTGACATTAGACTTGGTGTCTCTTGGGTGGTGGACTACCACGTTGGGGCAGTTAGCAGGAATATGTAAGATCCAATTAGTATCATTAGACCCACGTTCCAGCTCTATAGAAATCTTAGTATCAGAGAAGGCATCTTCTTTTTAGAGTCCACGTGAGATATTTTAAAGATTGACAGGGACTGGCGCTGTGGCGTGGAAGGTTAAACCACTGCCAGTGGTGCCGGCTTTCATATGGGCGCCAGTTCAAGTCCTGGCTGCTCTGCTTCCAGTCCAGCTCTCTGCTAATATGCTTGCAAGTGCAGCAGAAGGTAGCCAAGTGTTTGGGCCCCTGCACTGGCGTGGGAGACCTGGAAGAAGCTCCTGGCTTGGGATCGGCCCGGCTCTGGATGTTGCGGCCATCTGGGGAGTGAACCAGCTGATGGAAGATCGATCGATCGATCTCTCTGCCTTTCAAATAAGTGAATAAATTAAAAGATTGACAACTGTCATCCTATAAAGAATGTGGAGTTAAAGGAACAAAATATAATGCAAGAAGTATTTTCTGCTATAAACCAGAAAAATATACTACTAATTACTGTTCTAACTGGAGCTGCACAAGGAGCTTAGAAAATATATTTGGAGGCGCAAACAAGATTGTCTGGGAGAACATGGAAAACGGCAAATAGAGCAGAGGTTGAACATGTCGTGGAGCTTCTAAAAGCACTGAGATATATCAGGAAACCTGTATAACGCAATCGTGTGGGGTTGACGTATGCATAAACTGACCGATGGAACAGCATAGGAAAGTCTGGAAATGGACCCAGCCACAAACGGGTGTTCAGTACCTGCTGAAGGTTGGCTCTCAAAGCAGTGTGGAGACAGCAGGGCCAAGTTCATCCCTTGGTGGGAGGTGGCTGTGGGTAGAGAATCCCAGCTCTCCTAGAGACCTCAGAAGACAACCTTACCTGGAAGCAGGGTTGCTTCAGATGTGGGCTGAGTCCACACGGGGTTTACTGGGACCTTTAGTCTGGTGAGACGGCTTTGTGAAGCATGGCGCCAGAGCTTAGGAAAAATCCTGCACTAGAGATTTCAATTTGGGAATTATTGGCATATGCTGTGAATCATTGTGTCATAAACATTTAAAAAAATTATTTGAAAGGCAGAGTTACACAGAGAAGGAGAGACAGAGATCTTCCATCCACTGGTTCACTCCCCAAATGGCCATGAAACCAGGAACCCAGAGCCCCACCGAGGTTTCCCACATGGTTGGCAGGAGCCCCAGCTCTTGGGCCGTCTTTCGCTGCTTTCCCAGGTGTGTGAACAGAGAGCTGGTTTGGAAGTGGAGCAGCTGGCACCTGTCAGAGCTGGTACTCTGATAGGTGATGCTGGAGGCTTAACCTTTGGAGCCACAATGCCGGTCCCTGTGTCTTAAACATTCTGATCCTGGTTATTTGAGACGCAAACGCTGTGGCTCCTACCTGCCCTGTTCCAACTTTTCACTGAAGAAACACTTTTACTAATCCCAAAATTTCACTGTCCAAAGATATTCTGATGAGGTTACTTGTATAGCAACGCAATAATACACAACACATTTATTGTGATGTAATCATCTCCAATAGCGTCTCAGGTCTTAGTGATGGGAATCTAATGGGTCCCTATTTGGTCCATTACACATTGTCCTAAACCCTAATTATGGGCCCAAAATGCTACGGATGCCGATAGGTGTTTTATTATATAACAAACCAAATAGCACACCAGAAATTAAAATAATGATGAATCAAACTAATAAAGATTTTGAATTAAGATGGAATAATGGCAGCACATCCAAACCTCAACAACTCATGGCAATGCTGATGACACATTAACGACAGAGCTTTGTTCCTGAAAGTTCCAAGTGCGCAGGAAATCGGGAGAAGCGGAAAACCGAGCCAGGCCCTCCGTAGATTCTGTGGCTGGGCTGGGTCTTGTTTACGAACTCCAAACTCAAACACGTTTCGTGTGTAAGTCTTCGTCTTGTAAAAATGAGACTCTGAAGCTGCATGTCCTCTGCCTGTTAGAAAAGTGATTTGCACAAAAGTGTGTGCGTATGAGGGTTTTCAGTCCCACTGTCCTCCGCGGGGATTCTGATACGTGGCTTTGGGGGCTCTTCTTGTGTTGAAGGGTTGATGGCAGGGAGGGGCAGGGAGGGAAGAAACCTGCACTGAGTTAACAAAGTGGGAGATGCACTTACAGAGAAGAGGTGGCTTTCCAAAGCCCAGGGCTGCTCCAGGAGGAAGGAGGAGGAGGCACAGGTGGGAAAGACGGCAGGGAGGGGGGTGCCACATTGTAGTGGGTGTGGCTGCCCGGAGGAGGAGTGGGACGTGGAGGGAATCCCGTATCTTGTAGAGAACCCGGCCATTCTTGCCTTGGTGCCAGCTTGGGGGATTGGCCTAGCACCCTAAGTGGATTTTCAAGATTTGGGGTTTGGACTCATTTTTCCGTTGCATTTTTACTGGGGTGACAGGAAGAGGCTTGCCAGCTGGGTGGTGCAGTGCTGAGAAACCCTGCTATGGTGGTGGTGGGAAGGGCTCGGAGGGGTGAGATAGCACAGGGTGGGGACCTGGGAGTCTTCCATCCGCTGGCCCTTGGGGCGGCTCTCAGAGGTTGGACGCTCGTGCAGGCCCGCCCCAGTGACTCAGGTCTGCACTGACTCAGATGAGCAAAGCCTGCTGGTCATGAAACCCACAAGGGGATAACCTGTCTCCAGGGCCCCCAGTTCTGCACGCAGCTGGCTTTCTGCATTCATTTCTAAGATCTAGAACCTTCCTCCTGTAGCCTCTGGAAGGACCCCTGTGTATGCGTCTGGGGCGACGACGGGGTTGACTAAGCACGAGGGGACCTGAACAGCGGGTCTCACTTCTGCGAATTATTGAGGACACCAAAGAACTTTTGTTAATGTGGGTGCCACCTATTTTTGAAAGATTTTTTTTTTTGGTATTTTATTGAAAGTGAAAGAGAAACACAGAGATATTTTCTGTCTGCTGCTTCATTCCCTAAATGACTGCAACAACCAGGTCTGTGCCAGGCCAAAGCCCGGAGCCTGGAGCTCCATCTGGGTCTGCTACAGAGGGAGCAGAGGCCCAAGTACGTGAGCTGTCATCTGCTCCCTTCCCAGGCACATTAGTGGCAGCTGGGTCAGAAGCAGAGAGCTAGGACTCGAGCCAGCGCTCTGATACGGATGTTGGTGTCACTAGCAGTGGTTCATCTGCTGTACCACAGTGCTGGGCCTGGGTTACACCAGTTGAGAAGTACCACATTAGAATTTTTTTTTTTTTTTTATCTTTTATTTAATGAATATAAATTTCCAAAGTACGTCTCATGGGTTACAATGGCTTTCCCCCCCATACCGTCCCTCCCACCCACCACATTAGAATTTATAACTGAAATTTCAAAAGCATTTATTAATTTTAAAATAACAATAGCAAAGCTGTTGCATATGAACAGAAGTAACATTAATTTAAAATAATGCATTTTCTAAGAAAAAGATACTGAGCAGAGTGGCTTTGCTTTAGGTTTTTGCAAAGCTGTTTCATGTCTGACTAAATAGAAGGCGGCTACGTCTCACAGCTGCTTCTTCATGCAAGATATTGAGTTGTGCTTGGGTGACGGACTCGGGGACAGTCTGGCTTCACACAGACATGTAGTGGAGGAAGGATGCCTTCTGTCACTGGATGTTCTCCTTACGCACGCTAGCCAACCTTGACAATGTTTCCCCAAAATTAGATGTGGAGTGTGGAACAATGCCGAGGGACTTCTCGTCCTTTGTTATTTTGAAACCCATTTTTCGGTCTTGTACTTTGAGTGGATCTTTGAACCATGCATGATTTTACATCACCATGTATGAGGCAGTTGCAAAATATTAGGTCCTTAAGTTAGGCAGTTCCTACCAATTTTTTAAAGATTTATTTATTTATTTAAAAGGCAGAGTGACACACACGCACACACACAGAGCGCTTCCATTTGTTGATTTCACCACCCAACGTCCACTAGAGCCAGAGCTGGGCCACACAGAAGCCAGGAGCCGGGAATTCCACCTGATCTCCCGCACGAGTGGCAGGGACTCGGGCACTTGGGCCGTCTGCTGCTGCCTTCCCAGCATGTTAGCACGGAGTGGGCTTGGGCGCAGAGCAGCTGGGACTAGACCGGCAGTCTGCAATGGGTGCGGGCATTGCAGCTGGTGACCGGGTGCCACAGTGCTGGTCCCGCCTTCAAACTGTGATACGTTTCATCGGACACCTTGACATCACACCGGAAGCACTGGGATACTGGAAAGCTATCCGCTCACGCGACGTGTACGAGTTTTCCAAAATCGAATATTCCCGTGGAAACCTGAATTTTATCAATGGCAACCGAGAGTGTCCATGGTTTCTTTGTGATTGACAGGCTCATCCACTGACCCCTGAGGGAGTGGCTGTGACGAGCCAGGTCTGCTTTCCAGTAGAAACGGGGTTCCATGCACAAAGCAGCCAGTTCAGGGTGTGACTCCAGTAATCCCACACGCCCTTGTATTCGTGCTGCCTGTGTGGGCGGAGCCGCAGCCTGCTGGCTGCTGAGACACCAGCAGTTGAGCCCGCCTTTGTGCTGAGTCCTGGGTGCGAACATCGACACAGAAAAACGCAAGCAGCCCCTTGGAAGTGTCGTACGCATTGATCTCAGACCCGCTGGGGTGGGGGGTCTCGGCACAGACCCTGCTCAGTGAGCTTCCACCGCCACGGACGCACCCTCCTCCCAGGTTCACCAGTTTTCACAGGTTTACTTAGGACCCTCAAACCCACATGCGTGTGCCCTTGTGGGCGCCGGTGGGCAGGTGCACGCGCCGAGTGGTTAGTCCACCATCATTCAGTGTGCACGTGCCCCGCTGTGTGCTCGTGTGTCAGCCCCACGCTGGAAGCCGGAGCCCCCGGCTGCCGTGTTTTCCACCTTTTTATGTCCCTGTTCAGCACGGAGCCTGGCCACAGCCCTCAAGCTCTGTCTCGTGCTGCCGAGTGCAAGAAGGCCGTGGCGAGCCTCGCTGGTCACCCAGGGCTGCCTCTAGTGCCGCTGGCTGAGCTGAGTGACAGTATTTGAATGAGATTTTTTTTTTTAAGTGCATGTATTTGAAACCCAGAGAGAAATCTACCTGCTGGTTTGCTCCCCAGTGGCTGCAACGGCCGGCCAGGGTTGGTGCAGGCAGCAGGCAGGAGCCCAGAGCCCCTGGGTCTTCTATGTGCGTGCAGGGGCCCAAGCACTTGGGTTGTCCTTTGCTGCTTTCCAAGGCACATTAGCAGGGAGCTGGACCAGGAGCACAGCATCTGAAACTCCGATACGGGATGCTGGTGTGGATGGTGGTGGCTTAGCCCACTGTACACAGTGAGGTGTCTTCCTGCAGAAGTAGACATCAAGCAAGGTTGTGTGTGAGGCTGATGGAAATGTGGTGACCCGGGGCCTGCAGGAACCAAGCTCCATGTCTCCCCCGGGATGGTGATCCAGTGTTTGCTGACTCAGTGCACGAGGTGAGAATCCGCCGTGTGAGAGACGGGGCCCCTGACGTCCCCTTATCAGCGTGGTGACGTGGCTTACGCTGCAGTAACGGCATCTGGATCTGAGTGGCGCAGGGTGACGTGGGCTTAGTTCCTTGCTCACGTTTCGTGAGTTGTCCCTGGGTGCTCTGCGGACTTCTCCCCTCTGAGACGCAGGCTGGCCGAGCCCCTGCATTGCTGACCACGGGGGCAGCAGAGGACGACGCTCACAGCCATCACAGGTGTTCTGCAGCGGCCGCGTTTCAGGGCTGAGCAATCTTGGAGACACAGCGCGTCTGCAGAGGGCAGCCGAGGGCCGCCCGACCCCGTGTGCAGGAGGAGCTCCAGCCATTCCGTGTGAGCATGAACCCTGTCACGATCCATCACCTCGGGTCCCTGCAGGTGCAGAGGCACTGTTGTTTCAGGCGCTGTCCGAGAACGCAAAGCAGGACCCTGGCTGAGCTGGCAAGGACAGATGTTAAGCAGTAGAAGCCATTGCACTAGGGAGCAGAGGCGGGGGCGGCCAGCAGGGCGGCGCTGTCTGTAGCTGGCAGTCCCTGGAGGGAGGGCTCGGCCTTCCCCCAGGAGCTGGCAGACCGAGGTCCTGTCCTCTGGTGGGGGCTGGAACAAGCATCGGCCTTGGGTTTTCTTAGGGGCACCTTGAGGGGGCTGGGGGCCTCCTGGGGCTGTGGCCTTGCGCTGTCCGGAGCCAGTGCTGCCCAGGCCTCCTCGGCACGAGCAACAGGCCTGGAGGAGCCAGGCTGTGGTCTGGTCAGGGAGAGAATCTGTTGGCACCACCGAGGGAGAAACGCCGTGGCTGCCGCTGTGGCTGCCGTCCAAGGGAGATTCCTGGGGTGGGCGTGGGCACGGGCGCAGCCCGCGTCTCCTCTCAGAGTGCCAGCCTGAGTCCCGGTTGCTCCACTTCTGATCCAGCTTCCTGTTAACCCTGGGAGGCAGCAGATGACGGTTCAAGTGCTTGGGTCCCTGCAACCCACATGGAGACCCTGATGGAGTTCTGGGGTCCTGGCTTCAGCCTAACCCAGCCCTGGCTGTTGCAGACATTTCAAGAGTGAACCAGGGATAGAAGGTCGATCAATCACTCAGTCTCTTAATTCTGCCTTTTGAGTAAAAAAATAAAAATTTTGAAAAGAAGGAAGCAGGATAATTTTTAAAGACTCGATTTCAATATAAAAATGCAGAAACGAAGTACAGAAGATGCTGAAGGAAATGAAATGTTGTGTGAAAAGCAATGGAACGAGTCATCACGCATGTCACATGTTCCTTGTTAATGTCTCGTTCCCTCAGAATATGTTGTTATCCCTTTCAGTGATGAGTTCAAGCAAACCCACTGGTACTTTTTTTTTTTTTTAATATTTATTTGGCCAGCACCGCGGCTCAATAGGCTAATCCTCTGCCTGCAGCGCCGGCACACCGGGTTCTAGTCCCAGTCAGGGCGCCGGATTCTGTCCTGGTTGCCCCTCTTCCAGGCCAGCTCTCTGCTGTGGCCAGGGAGTGCAGTGGAGGATGGCCCAAGTGCTTGGGCCCTGCACCCCATGGGAGACCAGGAGAAGTGCCTGGCTCCTGGCTTTGATCAGTGCAGTGTGCCAACCGCGGTGGCCATTGAGGGGTGAACCAACAGCAAAGGAAGACCTTTCTCTCTGTCTGTCTCTCTCACTGTCTAACTCTGCCTGTCAAAAAAAGTATTTGAAAGTCAGAGTTACACAGAGGAGAGGCAGAGAGAGTGTGAAGTCTTCAATCTGCCCCATTGGTACATTATTTGAAAAGTTTATTTTGAATTAATTGTGAGTTCACAGTTGATTGACAAATGTCCAGTGAATTCCCACGTACCTGCCACCCTGTTTCCCCAGTAGATAGTGTAGTCTAAGGCCAGGATCAAGCAGTAGGCAGTTGATGTTGGTACAACCCACAGAGCTTGCTCACTTTGCACCCATTTGACATGCACTGTGTGTGTGTGTGTGTGTGTGTGTGTGTCTGTGCAACTTAGTATTGTGGAGATTGGTGGAACTCTCACACCAATGAGGATACACATCGTTAGTATGTTTTGTGGTGCTAACACAATTTTACACACGTGAGTTGGCATTCAAATACGTGACTCGCACAAAACTGTTGCCTGTTTGCCACGTAAAATTGGTGGGTACGTGGTTGGAATCTTGATTCCCTGGATTCATTTGGATCAACGTGCGCGTGTAGGGTTGCCTGAAATCGGCATCTGCTGTCCGGAGAGACCTGGAGAGGTTTGTGAGATGCGGGAATCGGAGGGGAGATCGGGAAGGGGGAGTAAGGCCTGCGTGCGATCGCCCCTCTCAGTTTCTTCCTGCTTCTGGACCTCCTCTCCAAAGGGCGTGGCTTTGCGATACTGTCCCTGACTTTAAAGCCCGCATCTCCCAGGCCACAGCAAGTTGCGGAAGGAATCTAGAGCGGTGCGGGGAATTTCAGACCTCTTTGTGCGACAGCGCCCCCAAGGGATCACCTGCCCTCCGCCAGCCCCAGCCCGAGACCCCCGTGTGGACTATCTTGGAGGTCTGGACTTTGCCCTCCAGAGGCAGGATGTGTTCTTTGATTTCACACACTGATTAGCAAACTGTGGAATCTAAATGGCTCGTCCTGTGTCACTCAACCAGCAGCGGCTAAGCCAGGCTCCACATCCCATCTCTTCGACGTCCATGCCCGTGTTCTTCTGTGGGGCCGTGCTGATTCTCCTCCGGGCCAGGTGCTGCAGCAGATCTGGAGAGGAGACCACCAGGACCCTGCAGAGCCCCTCACCTCCTCTGCCTGGTGCCCCATCTCAACGTGACACCCACGATCCAGACCCGCACCCGCCATACTTCTTAACGTTGGCTGCTGTTCTTTCCATTTGAGACTCTTCATCATGGCATTGCATGCATAGCCTGTGGTCCTCCTCCCTCCCTCCAGCCATCAGGCTACCAGGCCCTGGGCATCATGGCCTTGTCTTCCAGGGGGCAGATAGAAACGTGAGCACGCAGTGCAGGGAAAAGCAGCTACCACCAGAGGGCGCTGCAACCCTTACGTGTTTGGTACCTAGAGGACAAATGGCCCCATGCACTTTGCCAGTAGAGAAAGGTGATGTCTCTGAGGTTTATAATCTCCTTCGGCTTGGTCACGGCCTTCTGAGATTAAATCATGGCGATCGCTGCGTGCTATAGAATCCGCATGTGCTTGGCTGGCATATTGCCGTTGAAAGAAAACGAGCCATGTCCAGGCATTTCCCTCCTATCCAAGGGTGATGGATGAGGGCAGAGACCGGCTTCCCCCACAGTGCAGATGTATTCCATGGCTCTCTTTAGAACCCACCATCCCATTGATTCTGGCACTAAGATATAATAAGTGGAGTCACAAATGGGTCAGCAGATTGCTTGGACTTGCAAGCAGAATCCTGTGTCTCTTGGCCCCTGCCGACGTCCGTAAATGCGGTGTGCAGGTGCCAGTCCGCAGCTTGATCAGCTGGAAGGGGAAGTGGTGCTCTCACGATGTAACGGAAACCACTGTCCTGTCCAGTGTCGAGCTGCCCTCGTATAACCGGCTTTCAGCTCTTTGGCCCACAGAGAGCCTCTGATGCTGAAAGATGAAGTGATTGGAATTTTTGGAAGGGGAAGTACAGGGTGGGCGTTGGGTCAGTGTGTTGATGGCTTGGATCTTCGGTTTTCCTGGTCTGGACGTGAGCAGTGTCCTTGAGGAAGTCAGTCCTGTGGTAGAGGCAGACCCTGGGTGGCTGAGGCTGGTCAGTGCCGTCCCCTTGTCCATCCAACACAGGAGGGAGGCACCGGACAGCACTGTGCAAACCCTGCGGCCGACACGCGACGTTCTCTGACTGTAGGTGGGGAACCACCCTCGTTAGGGCGCCCACCACGCGGACCGTGCCAGTCCCTGTCCTGTGAGGATTCTTCTTTGGGAGCCTCACTTTCCTTGTCCGTCAACGGCTGCACCCAGATGGCGCAGACGCGGGGAGTCCTCCCCACCCAGGCCCTGCACCTGCAGGCCGCTCCCAGCCCCCGGGACTGGTCCTGATGCAGCCGGGTCACTGATACTGCCTCCCACAGTTCTGCTACGCTGCAGCTGAGCTACGGCATGGCAGCCTAGGGCGGCCCCTCCCGCTGGGCTGTGTGGGGGCTCTGAGACGCTCTAAAAGATCACGACATCCGTCTGTTCTATGGAAAGTGCAAGTCTCTTCATCATCGTCGCCCTTCCAGGTAGATTCTCTGCGGGCGACTCCGTGTGTCCTTCCGGGATTTCCCGTACGTGAGAATGTACAGACAATGCGATGCATTAGTACGTGCTCTCTAAAATTTTTAAAGCAAGTTGTCTCTAATAAGCCCAAAAGTTCATAAAAAATGGAATGAAAAGATATGTGGTGCGAAGATTTTGAAATTCCTACTTTTTTCACAATGTGCATTTTCCATGAACTTTTTGAAGCCCCTCTGTCCTATCCACAAAGTCCTTCCCCCTAACAATACTGCACGTCCTTGCCAGTAAAAAATAATTTTTTTTTGACAGAGTGGACAGAGAGAAAGGTCTTCCTTTTCCATCGGTTCACCCTCCAATGGCCACTGTGGCCAGCGTGCTACGGCTGGCACTCCGTGCTGATCCAAAGCCAGGAGCCAGGTGTTTCTCCTGGTCTTCCATGTGGGTGCAGGGCCCAAGCACCTGGGCCATCCTCCACTGCACTCCTGGGCCACAGCAGAGAGCTGGACTGGAAGAGGAGCAACCGGGACAGGAGCTGGCACCCTGACCGCAGGTGGAGGATTAGCCTAGTGAGCCGCGGTGCCAGCCAAAAATCATATTCTTTTAAAGATTTATTTTAATTATTTTAAAGACTGTTACAGAGAGAGAGAGGTCTCCCATCCACTGGTTTACCCCTAAATGACCACAATGGCCAGAGCGGAGCTGATCCAAAGCCAGGAATTTCTTCCAGGTCTCCCATGTAGGTGCAGGGGCCCAAGGACTTGGGCCATCTTCCACTGTCTTCCCAGGCCACAGCAGAGAGCTGGATCGGAAGTGGAGCAGCCAGGACTAGAACCGGTGCCCACATGGGATGCAGTGCTGCAAGCCTGGGCTTTAACCCACTGCTCCACACCACCAACCCAACCGTTACCTTTTCTTCCTGACTGCTGTGCAAAACTCCATTGTGAGGTGGTCTTGTTATTTATTGTCCAGCTTCTATGGGTGGACTTTGACAAGGCCTGTGCTTTTTGTCATTGACAATTGGACATGAACACAAACATCCTTAAATGAATGGAGTCGCTGGAGCCATCGGTTGCTGGGTGTTACCAGAAGAATCCCGTTCACTTCTGTCCCACTGACACGATGATTGTGTGCCTTGGGGCACCCGGGTGTTCAGTGCAGGCATACGTCATGTAATGTTCAAACCACAGCCAACCGATCTGTCTCTTCAAACCTTTCTTTTTATTCCTATTGGTGGAAAACAGGGATGTGTAACGCTTTCCACAAAAGTGCTTTCATCTAGATTTAAAATCCACACACACAGTACATTATGGTTGTCATCGTCACCCTACTGTGTGACAGGAGCCCAGAACTCCTGCGGAATGTAGCTATAGCCTAGCACCTGTCCATCAAACTTTCCCATGGCTCTCCCCAGTCCCCGGCAGGCACCTCCGCGCTCTGCGGGACCCGTCTGTCTGTGCTGGCTTATCTCACTTCATACCTGGCCTGCACGTCCATCCCCCTGTCTCATGGCTGAATGCTCTTCTGCTCCATGCTTGGGCCTCTCTTTCAGGATCCGCTCCCCAGCTGCCGGACGCGGGTTGTCCCCCCTCTCAGCTCGTGTGAGTGGTGCTGGGGGTGCAGGTGGCTCAGCGGCTTCCCTGGGGTCCACACCCAGGAGGGGAGTTGCTGGCTCCCCGCAAGTTGTCTTCCTAATTTTTGAGGAATGCCCTTCGAGTTTCAAAGCTCAAAATAATGACCTGGAAGCAATGAAACGGGTTGCCAAGCGTCTGGCCTGGAGCAGGTCCCAGGGTGTGTGATCCTGTGTGCGTTCACGCTTTCCCTTAAAAAAAAAAAAATAAACAAAAAGCCCTCCAGTGCAGGGCCGAGAGCACCGTTGACTTGGTTCCCACTACCTGTCCCGGTGGAGCTGGCAGCTCGCCACACACGAGATCCGCTCCGTGAGGTCGACACCAGCTCGGGACAAACCCCAGGTCACCTGCGCTGAACCTGCCCAGGACAGTGTGTCAAGCATGCAGATTCCTGGGCCCCACCCACAGCCGGTGGAGGGTTGAGTCTGGGAGTCTGCACTGTTAGTGACCTCTCAGTCACACCTGCCATGGGTGGTTGGGTGCAGGTGTTGCACGTGTTGGGGCGTAATGGACCAAAGGGAGCTGTTGCCCGATGCACCCACCGCAGGTGACGCTGGGAAGAAACAGAGACCTTCCGAGACCTCTGATGTCAGGAGGCCCCCGCCTGGGAGGGTGGGGTTGGCCCCATATCGAGCTGGGAAACTCTGTAAAGATACCACAGGGAAGAGCTTTGAGCCTGCGCCCCGGGCGGGGCCCCCTCCCTGCCTCCAGAATGTCGCCACCTGCCTGTGTCTGGGACGCGAGACGCAGGGGGAGTCTACCCTCGGGAAACGGGGAGGGCTCTGGGGCAAGGGTCACTGGATCTCCTGGGGTGAAGCCACCAGGCAACGTGCACGGCCCCTGGGCGCAGAGCTCCGCCCAGCCTGGTAGCACCTTCCTCTTGGACTTGAAAGACCACGAGATAACAGACAAACAGCAGAAAGGAAGGTGAGGAAGGACTCAAGATCATTTCAGCAAAAGCTGACTTAGCTTTCTCAGATCTGGAAACACAGAGCCTGAGAGCGAGGTGCGCCTGGGAAGGCGGCATCCGGGACAGGGACTGAGGGTCCTGGGGCAGCTGGAGTCTGCCGGCCACCAGTGGGGTCGGGGGCTGGATAGTAGAGGGACGATCTCAGAGAGTAGGAAAATAATAAAAGAAGGGACGGCAAAGGTGAGAGCGTGGGAGGAGGAGGTGGATCCCGGAGCCCAGCGTCTGTCCAGTGGGATTTCCAAAGGGAGATAATGGGGCGTGGAGCCGTCGAAGGTGCAACAGGTCTTCAGGAAGTTTTTGGGAAACTTGTCTTGTGAAAAAACCGTGCGTGGATTTTGAGAAGTTTTGCACCACAGTAAGCTTATCTTTTAGTTCCGTTTCCCCGCAAGCTTTTGAAGCAGCCCTCCTGTGACGGCAGAGTCTGGGCTCAGGCTACACACCCTCCTGATGAGAGGCCCACGTAGAACAGAGCGAGGGTGGCGCCGTGCTCGCTGGTGGCTCGCCACACGCCGGGCGCTGTTGCAAAGGCCGGGATTGTTTATCTCCCAGATCCGCACAATCCTCCGATAGGAGCGGCGGTCTCGCCTCACTGGAAGAGGCGCAGTGGGGTTAACTTTCGTGTTGGAGATGACACACAAGAGGTGACACTGCCGGCTCCTGGCTTCGGATCGTCCCAGCCCCGGCTACTGTGGCCATTTAGGGAGTGAACCTGCAGGTGGACGATCTCTCTCTCTCTCTCTGTTTGCCTTTCAAATAAATACATCTTTAAAAAAGCCAGGATGGCAAACACAGCGAGAGCATCTTACAGTGTGCAGAGAGGAAAACAGGACGCCCACAAAGGAGTGGAAGTCAGAAAGCTCAGATTTAGCAAGGGCGCTGCTGGGAGCCTGAAGACGGGGGAGACACCTACATGGTTCTGAGAGATGATGGTCTTCGGGGCAGGAGCCTTCCAGCCACGCTCTTGGTCAAGTGCAAGGTCGAATCAGGACGTTTCAGACGTGTGAGGCCTCAGAGAATTTACTTCCCAAGTAGGCTTTGGAGGACGTTATTGGAGATAGGTTCCAAGACATGGCAGTTGGGGAAACTTGGAATCTGGGAGGTAGGTGGAGGGAGTGCCAGGTCGGGGGCCAGCGGCAGCAAGGGTCAGAGGGCAGGAGGGGCTTCACTCGGGGGTGGGGGCGTGTCGGGCTAAAGCAGGCTCCCTGAGTGAATGTGGGGAACAGACAACTCCGTGGAGGGGACAGAGAGCAGCAAGGGCACCGTTTTCAGGAACAGGAGAAACCGCGGGGCTGCCTGGCTGGTGTTGCAGTCCCCGACGGTGGGAATGGTGCTGGGGGGGTGTGGGCAAGGACACGAGCTCCAGACTCTGCATTCGCTTAAGAAAAGTTACAGTGGCTTCTGATTGAAAAACACTTTTGTGGCTTTTTTGGGAAAAAGTAGAAAGTCTGGCAGCTCTGGATGGAGCGCACTGCTGCCGATGCTTTGTGGGAGCCGCCCCTGTCCCCATCTCGTGTCCCTCGGTCCCGTGCAGGTTGTGTGTGTGACCTGCTGGAGTCGCCTCTGTACTCTCAGCTTGTGTGGAAGCTCCCAGAGCTGAAGGAGCGACTCTTGGGTGCCCAGGCTGAGGGTGCTGTCTGCTGGGGTCCTCGCGGTTCCCGGGCAGCGTCTTCCTGAGTCCCACTGTCTTTAGAAAGCCCCAAGGCACGGATTATAGGACGGGATTAGCAGGGACTTAGCGAAATCTCACTTTAAGAGGCTCAGCTTGCAGGCCTGTGCATTTGAGCCTGATTGTCTTAGCAGGAGTCGTCTGCAGCAAGTACACGGCCCCTCCGTTCTGCTCCCAGGAGCCCCCCCACCCCGAGCAAATCCCCCAGGGCGTTGAGGACAATATCTCTCGTCCCATCACAGCGTAGTCAGCGGGAGCGATGAAAAGTGTGTTTCATGCCCCCAGCAGTTGGCACTCTGATTTACGTCAAGTGCCACACAGATCTCCGACCTCACGGTGTGCCGTGCAAAGGATGATTGTCATTCCCCGAAGAGGAGCGAGAACTCGGGGGGCCGCAGATCAAGGGGGTCCTGGCAGTGAACAGAGCACTAGGGATCCCTCCTTGTTGAGAGAGCGAGTGCGTCTGTGTGCACAGAAAAGCGCTGTAGGGAGCCGGTTCTGCCGGAGTCTCCACCTGGAGATGTTGGTGGCTAAGAGCCAGCGTGCTAATTTCTGCTCCTTTCAGGTCCTTTATCAAGGACGCCAGGAGCGTCTCAGACTAGAGGCAATTTCGACGTCCTTTTCAAAACCGCCTACCCTTCTTCAATAACTGTATTGCAACCAACCACCACGTGGGTGTACTTTTCTTTAGTGTCGAGTGCAGAAGAAACCTGACGGCTGGTGATTGGAATCCGCAGCCAACAGTGACTTGGTGAGAGGCAGAGAGGGGAGTGCCTCCAATTACACCATGCCCTCAGAAAGACTTACTTATTTTAAAGAGTTAGATTGGTCTTCCGTCTACTGGCTCACTGCACAGATGGCCACAATGGTCTGGGCTGAGCCAGGAGCTTCATCCAGGTCCCCGACGTGGCCATTTTCCTTTGCTTTACCCAGGCCGTTAGCAGGGAGCTGGATTGGATGTGGAGTAGATGAGACGTGAACAGGCACTCGTATGGGGTGCTGGTGTCACAGGTGGTGGCTTTACCTGTTATGCCATAATGCCAGTCCCAATATCATACATTTTTGGCACATTTCCTGACCCAATGGGAGCTCAAGAAATATAAACAAGTGATACACAATGCACAAGCTTAACAAGACAGGGTTGTTAAGCTTAATGTGTCTCAAATGAACTTTTCTGCAATTGTAACTTGTGATGGTTTTTTTCTTAGAATTTATTTGAGAAGAGAGGGGGAGGGAGAAAGAGATAGTGAGAAAGGAAAGGAGGGGGAGAGAGAGAGAAACACACACTTGCTCCCCTCTGCTGGTCCATCTCCAGATGCCTGTAATCGCTGGGGCTGGGCAAGCAGAAGCCGGAAGCCTGGAGCCAAATCCAGGTTTCCCACGTGTGTGTTAGGGACCTGCGTACTTGACCCAACTGCTGCCTCCCAGGGCACACGTTAGCGGGAAGATGGAATGTGGAACAGAGTTGGGACTCAAACCCCAGCACTCCCTTAGAGGATACGGGTGAGTGGCCTCTTGACCACCAGGCCAAGTGCTCGCCTCGTGTCTGGCTTAGTGTCTTAGCTGATGGCTGGGCATGCCCACAGCTTAGGCCCTACGCAGGAGGCTTCCCTGTGTGCGACCCGTGATTGTCGAGGTGGGAAGGATGGGTCTCCCTAAGACTGAGCTGTGTTTCGGAACTGGCTCTCCCTCAGACCTGTGTCCTGAGCCACCTTGAAGATGCCAGAGTAGAAGGCAAAGCCGAGTGAAGCCATTCTGATTTACTAGCATCTGTCCAGTTCTGTTCTGAGGCGCTGCCTGGGAGCCTGTGTGTGGACAGAATGGAGAGGTGGCATGAATCTGTTCAGCCCCGTGTCTCCAGGCATTCCGTGAAAATGCTTTAGCCCTGACTGACGCGATCTTCAAGCAACTTTAAGTGGGGGGTCCTTGGGTATTCCGATCCGAGGACCTGGAGATGAGGCCAGGAAGTAGCAATGCCAGGGTCCCGGGGTCCCGGGGGTCAGGGTGTCGCCAGGGGCTGAGTGACTTGGTAAGCAAGTACATTTGCACCACTCTTCTCATGGAAGAAAGCCCTGGCGGGGAGAGGAATTTGAGTCCTGGTCCTCAGTGTGAAAGCCCAGGGCAGGGGCACCACTCGTAGAGTGGAACATCTGGCCACAGCATGGCCGGTGTGGATGCTTTGTGCACACACCCTCGGCACCCTCTCAGGAGAGGTTCAGGTGCACCCTGGGACCCAAGAGGGCAACGAAGGCTGAAGATGGCTGAAACATTGGGGTCAGAGGGTCAGAATGATTGGAGTAAGGTAGGGTGGTGCAGCCCTGCCCCGCCCCTGCCCCTCCCCCCTCCCCCCTACCCATTCTCCTCTGAACTGCTGGGATCTGGAGGATAGCAGCTTTGGAGGGAGGAGGAAGGGGGGCGGGGCAAAGGCAAGGGCTTGTTCTCATTCCTCCCCAGAAGCGGGAGGGAGTCGCATCTCCAGGAAGACTCGGCCCCCAGCCAGGGGCACCTGCCCCACGTCCCCGGGGCTCGAGGACGCGATTCCTCCCAAGCCTCCTCCACTCCCGCCTGCTTCGTCCACACCTCACGACTGGGCTTCAGAGCAGTGCTGGGGAGTGGGACTCCCTTTCTCGGAGTCCAGGCCCGAGGCGGCTTTTCTGCACCCTGTCGCCCACCAGACCGTGGAGGTGGACGTCTGCGCTTTTGCCTGACCAGTTCTGGCCTTTCCGTTTTGTTCATGCTTTCTAATGGCGATCAAATGCCTGAGGGTGGCTTGTGAAGCTTGGAGGGACTTGGGCCATCTCAGGGCAGAGGTGGCAGGTGGACAGAGTCCCTTGGGAAAAGAAACAGGGTTCGCCACTTGGCTTTTTTTTTTTTTTTTTTTTAGAAAATGCAGGTTATTTAGAAGAGTTGCAGGACAACATTTGTAATTAGTCATTACAACAAGCTTAAGAAGCAATTATTTCTAACAACATGTCTATATAACAGAACTCTCATCTGTCAGACACACATTGTAATTGCTCCTGCTAGAACTTGTCATGATGAGCCTACAAAGTGCATTGTCAGCCTTGTGAGGGGATAGCGGCCCTGTCACGGCTGCCTGGGGTGTCGTCGTCATCATCCTCACTGCTTTTGCAATTGAGGAGGTGAGTGGTGCAGTGGGCACTGGGTTTGCTTTAAGTCACCCACCTATTCAATTACAGAATCACGCTTGCTTTGTCAATCTTTTTTTTTTTTTTTTAAGATTTAATTTATTTAAAAGGCAGAGTTAGAGGGGGAGAGGGGCGGAGAGAGGGAGAGGTCTTCCATCTGCTGGTTTATTCCCCAAATGGCTGCAATGGTCAGGGCTGGGCCAGGCCAAAGCCAGGAGCTTCATCAGGTCTCCAGTGTGGGTGCAGGGGCCCAAGCACTTGGGCCATCGTCCACTGCTTTTTCCCAGGTGCATGAGAAGGGCGCTGGATCAGAAGCAGAGCAGCCGGGACTCACACTGGTGCCGACAGGGGATGTCGGCATTGCAGGTGGTGGCTTAAGCATTATGCCACAGCGTCGGCCCCTGCTACTTCAGTCTTAAAATGTTTATTTTAAAAAGATTTATTTATTTGAAAATTTGAGTTACACAGAGAGAAGAAGAGGCAGAGAGAGAGGTCTTCCATCCACTGGTTCACTCCCCAACTGGCCACAACAGCCGGAGCTGCGCCAATCCAAAGACAGGAGCCAGGAGCTTCTTCCAGATCTCCCATGCGGGTGCAGAGGCCCAAGGACTTGGACCATCTTCTACTGCTTTCCCAGGCCGTAGCAGAGAGCTGAATCAGAAGCGGAGTAGCTGGGACTTGAACTGGCGCCCATATGGGATGCTGCACTGCAGATGGTGGCCCCACCTGCTAAGCCACAGCGGCGGTCCCTTAAGCTGTTTTCTAAAAAGCCTCGCAGATTTGAGGAATAACTGGACTAGAAGCCAGGAATCCTGATCCCAAGCTGGGTGGGCTCCTGAGAAGCCGTGTGGTCCTGTGGAAGGAGCTGGACCAGGTGGTCTCTATCCCCTTGTGAGTCTCTAAGTCAGGAGGACGTGGAGCAGTCACTATGCTTTCTGTCTGTCCCTTCCTGAACCTGCTTTTCCAAGGTGACTCTAGGTGGTCACAGCCTCAGGGTCCCCTTTCCCCCAGTGGGCTGTTTCCTTTCACAGTCAAACACACACATCATGTGTTCGTCAAGGTGATGGGTGCAAGTAAGGCCTTGGACGTGGTAGGAACTGTGTAGAAACAGAAAATGAGGGACGTGGGGCTGGCACTGTGGCATAGGGGTAAAGCTGCCACCTGCCACACTGGCGTCCCATATGGGTCTGGTACGATTCCTGGCTGCTCCCCTTCCAATCCAGCTCCCTGCTAATGTGCCTGTGAAGGCAGTAGAAGATGGCGCAAGTGCTTGGGTTCCTGCCACCCACGTGGGAGACCCACAAGAGGCTCCTGGCTCCTGGCTTTGCACTGGCCCAGTTCTGGCCATTGTAACCATCTGGGGAGTGAACCAGCAGTTGGAAGATTCTCATTCTCTCTCTCTCTCTCTCTGCCTCTCAAAGAAAGAGAGAGAGGGAGAGAGAAAGAGAGAGAGGGAGAGAGAGGGAGAGAGAAAGAAAATGAAAGACACACACATTTAGGAACACAGCGGGGACGCAACAGCACCTCTGGGAAGCGGTCACTGCCGTGGGAACCCCAGCCCAGGAGACGTCTGCCTCGGTGCCCTGGGGCCCCGTGTGTCTTCCTTGGCATCCAGATGACACCGCCCTGGTGCTGAGACATTGGGAGGAGTGTTTCGAACGGTCCCCTGGAAAGCACTTGCTAGTCTAGTAACCTGGGAGAGGGCGTCTACCTCGGAAGCCGCCTGCGATGCCCTCCGTCCACCCCGGGCCAGCTCTTCGAGGCCAGGCTTGCTGCTTCAGTTCCTTTATGTGGATTGCGAGGAGCTCTTGGGCTCCATGTCCTGCCCGTGCTCAGAAGAAAGTGTTGGCCGGAAAGGAAAACTTTGGGGGAATCTCACCCTGGGAGGGCAGAGAAATGTAGGATCCTCGCATGATGACATGGCTTTGCTGTGTGCATGCGTGTTGGCTGTGTAGGGTCGCTGTGTGTCTGTGTAGCCCCTCTGTGTGTCTGCGTGTTGGCTGTGTAGCTCCTTTGTGTGTCTGTGTTGGCTGTGTAGCCCCTCTGTGTGTCTGTGTTGGCTGTGTAGCCCCTCTGTGTGTCTGCGTGTTGGCTGTGTAGCCCCTCTGTGTGTCTGTGTGTTGGCTGTGTAGTCCCTCTGTGTGTCTGTGTTGGCTGTGTAGCTCCTCTGTGTGTCTGCGTGTTGGCTGTGTAGCCCCTCTGTGTGTCTGCGTGTTGGCTGTGTAGCCCCTCTGTGTGTCTGCATGCTGGCTGTGTAGCCCCTCTGTGTGTCTGCGTGTTGGCTGTGTAGCCCCTCTGTGTGTCTGCGTGTTGGCTGTGTAGCTCCTCTGTGTGTCTGCATGTTGGCTGTGTGTAGCTCCTCTGTGTGTCTGTGTTGGCTGTGTAGCCCCTCTGTGTGTCTGTGTGTCTGTATAGCTCCTCTGTGTGTCTATGTGTTGGCTGTGTAGCTTTGCTGTGCATCTGTGTATTGGCTGTGTAGCCCCTCTGTGTGTCTGTGTGTTGGCTGTGTAGCCCCTCTGTGTGTCTGTGTTGGCTGTGTAGCTCCTCTGTGTGTCTGCGTGTTGTCTGTCATTTCTATCACATTTACATAAAAATGCTAAGAGTAGAAAGGAAGTTCTTTATTTTTATGAAGTTACTATGGCTTCAGCGGTTGCTTTGTTAAAACTGGAGTGCCTATTTTTTTAACCATATAGTATTGATTTTTATCTTGATATCTACTGCTGAATATTTAGAAAATCCAATGAAACTCTAGGACAGAAGAAAGATTTACATGTTTCTGATTATTAATCTACTTAATTGAGTGAAAAAACATAGTGAGATTTACCCAATCTATTTTTTTCCTTTACCATAATGAGCTACAGTGATTTCTTAAAATAGAAGATAAACATCTCCTAATGGAGTGTGTAGATGATGGTGCGTGTAATAGGGGGCCGTCAGGGACCCAGGCCGAGAACAACAGGTGGACTTCCAGGAAGAAAGCATCACCGTCTAGATCTAGTTCTGTCCGTTTCTCACGCTGTAAAACCACTCGACTGGCAAGAGAGGCGCTCACAAGTTCACGGTCCTGTGCCTGCACTGGGATTCAACGTGGTGATCACTCTGGCAAGGCCAAGTGCCAGCAGTGAGTCCTGATGGGGAGGCCGGCAGCCCCAGCCTGCGTGCCCCTACGTGCGGTGCCAGTGCACGCTCCGTGAGCACCACGCTAATCCAGGGCAGCTTCATGCTTCTCTGCCCAGTTCTCCTCCTCTAGTCTCTAGGTACAAGCGTGGTGCGAAGAACGGCGTTGGCACTCGGGCTGTCTGCTGTCTGCCGACCGGTGATGGCCTTGCTGCGCTTCTTTCCTTTCTCCTGCAAAGCCCCTGGTCGCTCCCTGCACGCCCGTGTGAGCACCCCTCCAGCCCCCATCATCCCGAGTTCAGGCTTGTGTGGGCTCTCACCCAAGCTCACCCGTTCCGTAGCACCTTGGAGCACCCTGTTGACAGGGAAGTTTCTAGAAGCCAAAGACGTCCAGGTGAATGTGATTAACCTCCCTCCATGGAGCTCAGAATCTACTGAGTTTTTAGTTTTTCCTTTTACAGGCGTGACATGCAGGAAAATAAAGATGGTGCATGCTTGTTTTGAAAATCGCACTCTAGAAGCATATAAATTCCAACGGGAAGCCTTCTCTATTCCCTTGGACACCTCTGTATATATGCCCGGGTACACATACCTTACATTATTTTATGATGTTTAGCAGCTTTCTGGTTGAATCTTAGATGCCTTACCACTCAGTAGCGGCAGGCCCACCTGATTCGCTTGCTCTTGCGCTGTGTAACATTTCAGTATATGAATAATTGCTGCAAAGATCAATACACGAGTGGGATGGTAAAAATGTATTTATGCATTCATTCAGCAAACATTTTTGTGTGCCTCCCACAGGCGCAACACTGTTTTTGCTACTGGGGATAAATATGCAAACAAAACAACATCCTCATTGGAAAGGAAGTAACAGCCCGGCAGGGAGAGAAGCGATAAAGGGACACAATTAAAGAATGTCAGCCTTGAGCGGGTTGGGTCGTGTAGAGCCCTGTAAGTCAGCGTAAGGACCTTGAAAGGTTTTCGGCAAAGAGCAATTTGAGGTGCTGAGAAGGCTTGGGGAGGGGTGGCTCTCAGGTCAAGCAGGGGCTGGGAGGAAGCTGCTACAGCGACCTGGGGGAGAGGTGTGGATGCTTGGTCCCCGGCGTTAGTGACTGAGCTGGTGAGCAGGGCTGGGCCGTGGCTGGAGTTTGAAGGAAGAGCTGACGGCATCTGCCGAGTGATTGGACACGGGGCAGGAGAGAGAGAGAAGACAGAAGACTGGCTTGGGGTCCCAGCCACGGGAGGGGTGGGGCTGCCATCCAAGGGGAGGGTAGACAGGGCAGAGGGAGCAGAGGAAATCAGGATTTAGATTCCAGATATCGTGAGTCCAAGATGCCGTTGTCCGTGCAGGTGAAGAGGATAGACAGACAGCGGGAGGCATGAGTCTGGTGTCCTGGGCACACGTCTGGGCGGAGTCAGCCGCTGCAGGTGGCAGGTGGTCTTGCCCAGGAGTGAGGACACACAGAGGAGAGAGGCTGAGGATTCGCACGTCGGGAAGTAAAGGGGAGGAAGCAGAGGGGCCTGGGGAGGAGCAGCAGGGAGCACGGACGAGCAGGGAGAGAGAAGGCAGGGGTGCAGTCGGGGCCTTGTTTCTAGAGGGGGAATGGCCGACCGGGCGGGGCTGGATGCGGACTGAGACTCTGGCCAGGGCTGCAGCAGCCTCAAGGTCATTGGTGACCTTGAAGGAATCCTGGGGGAAGGCCTCCGGGAACGCATGTGGCAGCAGAGGTGAGGTGGGGAAGTGACCCCTGCCGTGCAGGTGGCCGTGGGTATGAGTTTTGTCGCACAGAGTGTGACGTCGAGAGTTGGATGTTGGATGTTGCTGGACTATGCGCGTGCCTCGTATCTGCAAGCACAGGTAGGGTATTGCGTTCTGCCGGTAGCTTACACAGATCTAGACCCCAGTCAGACGGTCGACCAGATACGAGAGAATTCCCACACCGACACAGTTCACACCAGACAGCACTGGTGGCAGCTGACGAAACTGAACCACGGCATCAAGCCTAGCAGTGGAAAGGTGCATCATCATGGTCCCCAGGGGCCTGCCCTCTAAGTGGTCTTTAAAACATGTCCTCCCTCGGGGCAGGCAATGTGGAGCACTAGGTTACTCCTCCGCCTGCGGCACTGGCATCCCATATGGGCGCCGGGTACTAGTCCAGGTTGCTCCTCTTCTGGTCCAGCTCTCTGCTGTGGCCCGGGAGTGCAGTGGAGGATGGCCCAAGTCCTTGGGCCTGCACCCGCATGGGAGACCAGGAGGAAGCACCTGGCTCCTGGCCTCAGATCAGCTTAGCTCTGGCTGTTGCGGCCATCTGGAGAGTGAACCAACGGAATGAAGACCTCTCTCTCTCTCTCTCTCTCTCTCTCTCTCTCTCTCTCCCTCTCTCCCTCCCTCCCTCCCTCCCTCCCTCCCTCCCTCTCTCTCTCCCTCCCTCCCTCCCTCCCTCTCTCTCTCCCTCCCTCCCTCTCTCTCTCCCTCTCTCCCTCCCTCCCTCCCTCCCTCCCTCCCCCCCCCCTCTCTCTCTCTAACTCTAACTCTAACTCTAACTCTAACTCTGTCAAATAAATAAACAAATCTTTAAAAAAAACATTTCCCCCGAAGCTCAGGGACCTTCCCCTGCCCCACACCCCTTCAGGACTGGTGTGTTTGAAGGAGGAAATGACCCCGCGGGAGGGGCAGCAGGTCAGAGCTGGCTTCCACGGCCCCCCACTCATTATGCACCAGCGAGCATCCCTAGGAGGCTCCACCTGCACTCTGGCTTTCATTTTTTTTTTTTGGAAGATTTATTTATTTATTTGAAAGGCAGAGTTACAGAGAGAGGGAAAGAAAGAGAGAGAGGGATTGAGAGAGATCTTCTTTCTGATGGTTCACTCCCCAGATAGCCCAGCCCTGGCTAAAGCCAGGAGTCAGGAACTCCATCTGGGTCTCTCACATGGGTGGCAGGGGCCCAAGCCTTGGGCCATCTGCTGCTGCTTTCCCAGGCTCTGGGAGCTGCAGGGATGCGGAGCAGCCGAGACTCGAACCAGCACTCAGAGTGGAGGTGGGCAGCTGCTGAGCCCACTGCGCTGCCGCACCGGCCCCTGGTCCCCCCTCCTGGAGCCTCACTTTCTCAGCTGCCCTCCAAGCGGCTGCCTGGCGGCTCCCCCGAGCACCCTGCTCTGAGTGCGCCACCGCTCTCCTCTGCTTCACGGGACCCAGTGACCCCACGTCCAGTCCAAGCAGTTCTGACACCGTGGTGGTGGTTCCCAGTGCTGCCCGGCCACCCTGCCCTAAACAGGCCCTGTCTGTGTTTCATGAGCACGTGGCTCCTCTCACGGATGCTGGGCCTGCACCCAGGGTGGCCGGCACCTTGAGTTTATTTCTTAGTTCCCAGGAAGCCTCACGGGGGCGTCTTTGGGGGGTCTCCCCTCACAGTGTTTCTTCTCTCCACACTGTTCATTCTTGGATCCTGGGGTCTCCAAACCAGGCGCCCGATTCTGCGTCCTGCATCCTGAGGCTCTCACTCAGCAGGTGCTGTGGCTTGATCATGTTCTGTGGGCTCTATTCAGGCCGGAAGCGGCAGGCCCAGGTGTGCTCTCCTTGGTCTGTCCCTGCAGCGCCTGGCACGTGGCTGAGAGCGCAGAACGGTGCCTGTCGTGGAGCTCCGAGCTCTTGCGTATTACATAATGCATCCCAAACTGTGTCTGAAGTGGGTGCTTTTAGCTACAGTGGAGGAGATCCTTGGCCAAGGTCAAACATTTGGAGACAGTGGGGGTGGAATGTGAGTGGGCAGCTGTTAGCCGCCCTCCACTGTCGCAGGCAGACCTCCTGAATGAATGAATGATCGAATGAATGAATGAGTAAGTGAACTGCACAGAGGGTCCGTGATTGGAAAGCGCGAGTGCGTCATGCAGATCATCTCTTCCTGGGAAGACACGTGAACAGAACGGGGGTGGGAGGGGTGGGGCGGGGAGCTCTCTGCTAAATTGGGACCAAGGGCCCCTGAGACACCAGAGCTCCAGAGGCACATCCCACAGACTTGCGTAGAGCGTCAGGTGTTTGCACCTGGATACAGCGTCTTCATATTGCAGGAATCAGTAGCCTGGAAGTGAGTTTTTCAAAAGGCTTCCTGAAAAGTCACTGTCATTCGGGGAGGGGGGGGGTCTGCTGCGTCTGACGTGGTGATAATGAATAAGTAAAATCTGCAGCTCGCTCTGTGTTCCAACCTCCCAGACTGCAAGTTATCAAACACTTAAAACCTTGGTCTCAAATTAACTTCAAGATAACACTGAAATGCACAGTGTCCTTTATCCTGATAAGAAGTGCAGTGAATGACTTTAAATTAGAGTCCACTGCACGTGCTCTGAGTGTGTTAAGGAAGTCTGAAATCTGTATGCCTGGCCCAGCCTCTGCTTGTTCCCTGCAATCGAGGGGGACCTGATGCTTGTTAAACAATGCTCGGGACAAAACAGCAGCCTGATCTCCTAACACTGGCACCAGGCGAGGCGGGCGGCAGCTCGGCCCGCCCAGCCCATCTGTGAGGCTGCCAGCTGCCTTTCAGATCTCTGGTGGAGCAGTTTCCTAAAGCTTGCCTTCTGCGGGGTAGCCCTGTAGCTGCACAGCCCTGGCCGGGTGGATCTGCTGCTCACCCACGGGCACCCTGGGAGTCGGCCAGCCTGGGATGGACGTCACCTTTCACAAGTTGGGAAACCGAGGCACAGACCGATCGAGTGGCCCACAGATCTGTGCGCTGTTCTGCGGAACTGTTACATCAGGCCTGGGGGTTTGTTTTTGGAGGTTGATTTGATGCTACCTTTAAAAATTAAAATATGTGCAACATTTGACGTGGGGTCCTGCTACATGCCCTGATGTGGGAAGGTATTCCCGGGATATTGTTGGAAGGGGAAAAGGCAGGCTGCAGGCAGATTCGTCCAGGATTTCTGTGATGATGAACCCTCCAGATGTTTGCACGCAGAGATGGCTGTTTGCAAATTCAGGGGAAAGAGATGCACAGCAGTGATTGGCAGGGACCCAGCTGGGAGGCCACGAGGAGGAAGGTCTCGCGCAGGCCACTCCCTCTGTTGTCTCTGCCTCTAGCAGGTGCAGTGTCGGCAGAGGGCTGGCGACGATGGCTTCGGCTCTCAGCCGCAGCACTGTGGGACTTGGTTCTTTGATGTAGTGAGTGTTGCAACATGAGGGACAAAGCGATTAGAAGAGCCGTTTTTTTCCCAGCTGGAACAAGCACTCTTGTTTCAAAAGCGACTTTGAAGAGGTTTTTGGACATTCCCCAAACTTTAGTTAGATGGGGAGCGTGCACAGCGGAGCCGTCAGCAGTGCCGAGGGGGTCCTGGCCTCTGCCTCCTGCATGTCCACAGACAGCTGCTCTACGTGGACATGCTCTCGATGTCACCACGTGTTCCTGACACGTTTTCGTGGCCCTGGCTATGATTGAAGTGTGGCTGGGCACACTTTCATGGCCTGTCTGAAACATCTGTGGGATTTGTAATAAGGACTGGGTTATGTTGCCAAGAAAAGGCTTTCCCTATCCCTGTTTTAACTCCAGAGAAAGCTTTGGCTGTGTTACCCGGTGCAAAGAAGTCTTGGGCTTCATGAGCGAGACGCGAGTGTAGACGTTGCCCAGAGGTCAGCTGGCTCCCCTCCTCCTCCTCCCCTCCTCCTCCGGCCTGGAGGCTTTGGGGAGTTCTAGTGCTCAGAGTGCATTGGACCTTGTTTTCCTACCCGTTGAGCACATTTGGGCTGCAGCTTACGTCTTACTATTTCCCTTGGGAAAAAGACCAGGTATGCGCAGAGCTGGCTCGGCCACTCTGGGAGTTGCAGTCTCGGGCCGGGGGCTGGCGAGTGGCTGGTGTGGGATTCTTGCCTTTGCTCAACATGTCTGATGCTGTAGGATTTGAAGATGGGAGAGGGAGGGCTGGTGGGTGGGAGGTCATCCATCCACTGGCTCACTCCCCAAATGGCCTCAATGGCAAGAGTTGGGCTAATCTGAAGCCAGGAGCTTCCCCCAGGTCCCCCATGCAGGTGTGGGGGCCTAAGGATTACTTGGGCCAACTCTGACTACCTTTTCAGGTCATAGCAGACAGCTGGATTGGAAGTGGAGCATCTGGGACTTGAACCAGTGCCCGTATGGGATGCCGGCACTGTAGGCGGTGGCTTTATCTGCCACACCACAGCGTAAGCCCCTTGGGATTTTCTGTTTGCCAAATGTCATCGTGGGATCACCTCTCTTCTTGAGCACCTTCATGATGGTGGCAGGGCACCTGGTAAGAACAGTCTCTCTATTTTGCTGATAAAATACACCGCGTGCAGGGGTATTTCCAAATCTGTGCGCATTGTGCACAGCAGAACCAGTGCTCAGAACACCACGTTCCCCCAGTGCACACTGCTCTTCCAGTTCTTGGCTGGCATTGGTTTGAGTTTCTTAGCAAAAAAGGAAATGTCTTTTTTCTCTTTTAATTTAAGTGATACAAGTTTCATATATACAGATTTAGGACCATAGTGATACTTCCCACCCTATCCTCCCTCCCCACCATGCTCCAACCCTTCTTCCTCCTCCCTCTCCATTCCCATTCTTAATTCTACAAAGATCTACTTTGAGTTTACTTAATGATTGTAAAGTTAACCCTACACTAAGTAAAAGAGGTCAAAAGATAATATGAAAAAAAAAAAACACAACACTGTTCCTCAACAGAAGAGACAAAGGCTACAAATAATCATCAAATCTCCAAATGTGCATTTCACTCCAATACATTACATTTTAGGTACTCTTAGTTACCCTTGACCAGGGAAAACACATATCTTTTTGGATATGGCTTATTTCATTTAGTATAATGGTTTCCAGTTGTATCTGTTCTGTTGCAAAAGACAGAATTTCGTTTATTTTTACAGCTGAGTTGTACTCCATAGTGTTTATATACCATAATTTCTTTATCCAACCAACAGTTAATGGACATCTGGGTTATTCCATGTCTTAGCTATTATGAATTGAGCTGCAGGGAATATTGGGGTACCCATAACCCTTTCATGTGTTGATTTCTTTTGGTTTGGGTAAATTATCAGGAGTGGGATGGCTGGATCATATGGTAGGTCTATAATGAGATTCCTGAGGTATCTCCATACTGTCTTCCTCAGTGGCTGCACCAGTTCATATTCTCATCAACAGTGGATTAGTGCCCTTTTTCCTCACATCCTCACCAGCATTTGTGGTTTGTTGATTTCTGTATGAAAGCCATTTTCACTGGGGTGAGGTAAAACCTCATTGTGGTTTTGATTTGTGTTTCCCTGATGGCTAGTGATCCTGAACATTTTTTCATGTGTCTGTTGGCTGTTTGAATTTCTTCTCTTGAAAAATGCCTGTTCAAATCCTTTGCCCATTTCTTAACTAGATTGTTTCCTTGTTGCTGAATTTCTTAAGCTCTTTATAGATTCTGGATATTAATCCTATATCAGTAGCGTAGTTTGCAAATATTTTATCTCATTCTGTCAGTTGCATGTACATCTTGCTGAGTATTTCTTTTGCAGTGCAGAAGCTTCTCAGCTTGAAGTAATTCCGTTTGTCAATTTTGGTTGTGATTGCCTGTGCTTCTGGAGTCTTTTTGAAGAAGGCTTTGCCTCTGCCAATGTCTTGCAGTTTCTCCAATATTCTCTAGTAATTTGATGGTATTGGTCATAGATTTAGGTCTTTGATCCATTTTTATTTTTGTGTCAGGTGTAAGGTAGGGGGGTAGTTTCATACTTTTGCATGCAGAAATATAGTTTTCCAAGCAACATTTGTTGAAGAGCCTGTCCTTGCTCCAGGGATTGCTGTTAGCTCTTTTATCAAAGATAAGTTGGTTGTAGACGTGTGGATTGATTTCTGGAGTTTCTGTTCTATTCCATTGGTCTACATGTCTGCTTTTGTACCAGTACCAGCCTGTTTTGGTTATAACTGCCCTGTAGTACATCTTAAAATCTGGTATTTTCATGCCTCCAGCTTTGTTTTTGTTGTATAAGATTGCTTTAGATATTTGGAGTCTCTTGTGTTTCCACATGAACTTTAGCATCATTTTTTCTAGATCTGAGAAGAATGTCATTGGTATTTGATAGAGATAGCATTGAATCTACCAATTGCTTTTTGTGTTCTGGACATTTTGATGATATTGATTCCTCCAATCCATGAACATGGAAGATTTTTCCATTTTTTATGTCTTCTACTTCTTTCTTTAATGTTTTGTAATTTTTATCATACAGATCTTTTTTAAAAACTTTTATTTAGTAAATATAAATTTCCAAAGTACAGTTTATGGATTACAATGGCTTCCCCCCCACCATAATTTTCCTCCCACTCGCACCCCTCCCATCTCCTGCTCCCTCTCCCATTCCATTCACATCAAGATTCATTTTCAATTATCTTTATATACAGAAGATCGATTTGGTATATATTAATTAAAGATTTCAACAGTTTGCACCCACACAGAACATAAAGTGTAAAATACTGTTTCAGTATTCGTTATAGCATTAATTCACATTGAACAACACATTAAGGGCAGAGTTCCTACATGAGGAGAAAGTACACAGTGACTCCTGTTGTTGACTTAACAATTTGACACTCTTGTTTATGGTGTCAGTAATCTCCCTAGGCTCTAGGAAGTTCTCTCCTCCATTCAGAGAAATCTTTCATTTAGTTTTAGTTTTTTTTTTTTTTTTTTGCCAGAGTGTCTTGGCTTTCCATGCCTAAAATACTCTCATGGGCTCTTCAGCCAGATCCGAATGCCTTAAGGGCTGATTCTGAGGCCAGAGTGCTGTTTAGGGCATCTGCCATTCTATGAGTCTGCTGTGATCATACAGATCTTTGACAACTTTGATTAAATTTATTCCAAGGTATTCAATGTTTTTGTAGCTATTGTGAATGTCATTGATCTTAAAAGTTCTTCCTCAAACAGTGTATTGTCTGTGTATATAAAGGCTATTGATTTTTGTGTTTTAATCTTGTATCTTGCCACTTTACCAAACTCTTTTATGAGTTCCAATAGTCTCAGTGGAGTCTTTTGGATCCCCTATATATAGAATCATGTCACCTGCAAAAAGGTATAATTTGACTTCTCCTTTCCAATTTGTATTCCTTTGGTTTCTTTTTCTTGCCTAATGGCTGTAGCTAAAACATCCAGGGTTATATTAAATGACAATAGTGAGAATGGGCATCCTTGTCTGGTTTCAGATGTTAGGCAGAACGCTTCCAGCTTTTCCCCCATTCAATAGGATGCTGGTCATGGGTTTGTCATAAGTTCCCTTGATTGTATTGAGGAATGTTTCTTCTAAACCCCATTTTCTTAGAGTTTTCAAAATGAAAAGTGTTATATTTTATCAAATGCTTTCTCTGCAGCTATTGAGATAACCATATGGATTTTATTCTTCAGTTTGTTACTTTGATGTATCACATTTATTGATTTGTGAATGTTGAACTAACCCTGCATACCAGGGGTAAATCCCACTTGGTCCAGGTGAATGATCTTTCTGATGTGTTGTTGGATTCAAGTGGCTAATATTTTGTGGAGGAGTTTTGCATCTATGTTCATCAGGGAAATTGGTTTATTATATCTTTTTGTGGTTTAGGAATTAAGGCAATGCAGACTTCATAGAAGGAGTTTGGGAAGCCTCCCTCCCTTTCAGTTTTTTTTTTTTGAATAGCTTGAGAAAATATGGGAATTAGCTCTTCTTTAAATGTCTGGTAGAATTCAGCATTGAAGCCATCTGGTCCAGGGCTTTTCTTTGTTGGGAGGGTCTTTATTACTGATTCAATTTCTGTCTTGGTTATTGGTCTGTTTAGGTTTTCTGTGTCTTCATGACTCAATTTAGGTAGATTGTATGTGTCCAGGAATCTATCCATTACTCTTAGGTTTCCCAATTTGTTGGCATACAGCTCTTTGTAGTAATTCCTAATGATTCCTTTTATTTCTGTGTTATCTGTTACATTTCCCTTTTCATCTATTATTTTCTTGATTTTGGTCTTTTCCCTCTTTTTTTTTCTTTTTGGTAAGTTTATTTTTTCAAAAAACCCACTCCTAATTTCACTGTTCTTTTGTATTTTTTGTTTAAATTTGTTCTCTAATTTTTTTTGACAGGCAGAGTGGACAGTGAGAGAGAGACAGAGAGAAAGGTCTTCCTTTGCTGTTGGTTCACCCTCCAATGGCCGCTGCGGCCGGCGTGCTGTGGCCGGCACACTGCGCTGATCCGAAGCCAGGAGCCAGGTGTTTCTCCTGGTCTCCCATGCGGGTGCAGGGCCCAAGCACTTGGGCCATCCTCCACTGTACTCCCTGGCCACAGCAGAGAGCTGGCCTGGAAGAGGGGCAACCGGGACAGAATCTGGCACCCTGACCGGGACTAGAACTGGGTGTGCTGGCACCTCAGGTGGAGGATTAGCCTAGTGAGCCATGGCGCCAGCCTGTTATCTAATTTTAATTATTTCTTTCCTCCTACTAATTTGGATTTTTTTTAGGTTCTTGCCATAAATTGATAGTTCATTTATTTGGTGCCTTTCCAATTTCTTGATGTAGGTACCAAGTGCTATAAACTTCCCTCTTAACACTGCTTTTGCTGTGTCCCATAAGTTTTGATTTGTTGTATTATAATTTTCATTCGTTTCCAGAAATTTTTTGATTTCTCTTTTGATTTCTTCTGTGACCCACTGTTTATTCAGGAACATGTTGTTCAGTCTCTGTGTGTTTGCATATGATCTAGAGATTCTTGAGTTGTTGATTTCCAGCTTCATTCCATTGTGGTCAAAGATAACATGGTATGATTTCAATGTTTTTGTATTTGCTGAGACTTGCTTTATGGCCTAGCGTATGGTGAGTCCTAGAGAAAGTTCCATGCTCTCGTGAGAAGAATGTGTGTTTTGCAACTGTGGGATGGAAAGTTCTGTAGCTATCTGTGAGATCCATTTGATCTATGGTGTCGATTAATTCTGTTTCTTTGTTGATTCCCTGTCCATTGATGAAAGTGGGATGCTGAAGTCCCCTGTTACTATTGTATTGGAGTCTGTATCTCCCTTTAAATGCATTAACATTAACCAGGTGCCCTGTAATTGCGTGCACATACATTTATTACAGTCTCATCTTCCTATTGAATTGATTCCTTGATCATTACATAGTGCCCTTCTTCATCCCTTTTAACAGTTTTTGTGTTAATGTCTATTTTGTCTGATATTAGAATGGCTGCACCTGCCCTTTTTTGCTTTCCATTAGCATGGAATATCTATTTCATGCTTTCACTTTCAATCTGCATATATCTTTTGGTAGATGTGTTTCTTATAGGCAGCAGATAGATGGGTCTTGTTTTTTAATCTATTCAGCCAGTCTGTATCTTTTAACTGAAGAGTTGAGGCCATTTACATTCAAAGTGACTATTGATAAGTAACAAGTTGGCCCTGTTATATTTCCATAAATATTCCTATTTTTCACTTTGGATTTTTTTTGTACTTTCACTGGGAGATTTTCTGTCTTCACATTCTTTCTTTTTCTTTTTCTTTTTTGACAGGCAGAGTGGACAGTGAGAGAGAGAGACAGAGAGAAAGGTGTTCCTTTGCTGTTGGTTCACCCTCCAATGGCCGGCGTGGCTGGCACACTGGCCGGCACGCTGTGGCCGGCATACCATGCTGATCTGAAGCCAGGAGCCAGGTGCTTATCCTGGTCTCCTAAGGGGTGCAGGGCCCAAGCACTTGGGCCATCCTCCACTGCACTCCCTGGCCACAGCAGAGAGCTGGCCTGGAAGAGGGGCAACCGGACAGAATCTGGCGCCCCTACCAGGACTAGAACCCTGTGTGCTGGCACCGCTAGGTGGAGGATTAGCCTAGTGAGCTGCGGTGCTGGCTCCTCACATTCTTTCATAATGATGGCTATCTTTCTTTGTGTGTAGCACATCCTTAAGCATCTTTCATTAGGCTGGACGAGTGGTAACACATTCTTTCAATCATCTCTGTTTGTTATGGAAGGTCTTTATTTCACCTTCATTCATAAATGTGACCTTTGCAGGGTACAGTATTCTGGGTTGACAGATTTTCTCTCTCTCTTTCTTAAAAGATTTACTTATCCACCTGAAAGAGTTACACAGAGAGAGGAGGAGAGGCAGAGAGAGAGAGAGAGAGGGAGAGAGGGAGAGAGGGAGAGAGGGAGAGAGGGAGAGAGGGAGAGAGAGGGAGAGGGAGAGAGAGAGAGAGGTCCTCCATCCGCTGGTTCATTCCCAAATTGGCCACAACGGCCAGAGCTACGCTGATCTGAAGCCAGGAGCCAGAGGTTTCCTCCAGGTCTCCCACATGCCCCAAGGACTTGGGCCATCCTCCACTGCTTTTCCAGGCCACAGCAGAGAGCTGGATTGGAAGTGGAGCAGCCAGGACTGGAACCGGTGCCCATATGGTACGCCGGCACTGCAGGCAGCAGCCCTACCCATTATACCACAGCACTGGCCCCAGTTTTTTTTCTTAACACTTGGAATATATCTTACCATTCTCTTCTAGCCCGTAGAGTTTCTGATGAGAAGTCTGCTGTGGGTCAAATTGAGATCCTCTGAAAGTAATCTGGAGTTTCCCTCGTGCACACTTCAGAATTCCTTGTTTTACTGTTGAAAGTTTGGCTGTAATGTGTCGTGGTGAAGATCTTTTCTGGTTATGTCTATTATGAGTTCTATGTGCTTCCTGTACTTGGATGTTCCTTTCTTTCTCCAAATTGGAGAAATTTTCTGTAATTATTTCACTACATAGGCCTTCTAGTCCATTCTCTGCTTCCACAACTTCTGGAACTCCTAAGACTCATCTGTTGGGTTGTTTGATAGTATCCTATAAATCTCCAGCACAGTTTTTATGTTTTCTAATTATTTCTCCTCCTCTCCTCCTCCTCTTCTTCTTCCTCCTCCTCCTCCTCCTCTTCTTACTCCTCCTCTTCCTCTTCTTCCTCATCATCTTCATCTGACTGAAAGGGATCCAGAGATAAGTCTTCTAGCTCGAATATTCTTTCATCTGCCTCACCAAGTCTGTTGTTAAGCTTTTCCACCTTTTTTATTTGACCTGTTGAATTCTTCATTTCTTATATGTTGATTTCTCTTGAAGATCTCCATTTCATGGGAAAAATTTTCATTCATGTAATGTTTGGATTTCTTTAATTTGTAGATTTGCTTCTGATTACTTCTATGAAATCCTATGATCAGTTTTTTGAATTCCATTTCTGGCATTTCATCGACCTCTTCATTTTCACATTCTAATATTGAACTATTGTTGTGTTCCTTTGAGGGGGGTCATGATGTCATCCTTATTCTTGTTTCTTGAACTTCTGCATTTTTTAGGCATTTGTGAAGTTAGTTGTCAGTTTTCTCCTCTGATGGCTTTTGTCTTTGAACCATGCCTCTGTGGCTTAGAGGAATGTCTGCACTTCCAGTGAATACAAAGGGGTGTGTGCTGGTGTGGCCAGGGAGCTCTGGCCAGAGTTCCATGGCGGGGTGGGTCTGCAGGGTATCACCCAAGTTGTGGTCGATCTCCCCTTGTTAGCAGAAGGAGGGGAACGGTCGTCTCTGTTGGTGTCATCACCCCAACACCCCATCACCTCCTCTCCTCCACACTGAGCAGTGCTGGGTGTTGGTGCCTGGTGGTTTCAACAATCATCCGTGCCACCGTATGAACTGCACAAATGACCTGTGCAGTCCTCACTCTGAGCGCGGATCCCTCTGCAATGATCCGCCCGGGCAACCGCGGAGCTCTGAGCGTGTGGAGCTGTCCCCAGGGATTGCGCAGAGACCAGCTACACGCCGCACCGTCTCGTGCAGCCACCGAGTCTCCACAGTCTCAACACAGGCTGCACCACAGCAGGGGGCAGAGGTTCCGCTCTGCTCGGAATCTCTGGATCACACGCGTACACAAGAGCCACGGGCTGAATGCTGCCCTCTCCCTGCTGCCGCCAGTACTGATGAGAAGGCGGTGTCCTGTCCCTGCCGTTGCTGTGCGCACACACACAGGCTTCCGCAGCTGCCACCCAAGCCCAAAATGGTGCCACCCTCTCTCAGCTGGGCAGCAGGCTCTGTTGTGGAAAGGATGGGGTAAAAATAAAACATGCCCCCATTTTTAAAATAAAGATTTATTTATTTATTTATTTGAAAGAGTTACAGAAAGGCAGAGGCAGAGAGAGAGAGAAAGAGAGAAAGAGAGAGAGAGAGAAAGAGAGAAAAAGAGAGAGAGAGAGAGAAAAAGAGAGAGAAAGAGAAAGTCTTCCATCTGCTGGTTCACTCTCCAATGGCTGCAAGGCCAGAGCTCGGCCTATCCAAAGCCAGGAGCCAGGAGCCGGGAGCTTCTTCTGGGTCTCCCATGTGGGTCAGAGGCCTAAAGACTTGGGCCATCTTCTGCTTTCCCAGGCCGTAGCAGAGAGCTGGATTGCACGTGGAGCAGCCGGGTCTCAAACCGGCGCCCATGTGGGATGCCAGCACTGCAGGCGGCGGCTTTACCTGCTACGCCATGGCACTGGCCCCAGATGTGCCCCTCTTACTTGCACTGAGTCCACGGCTAACTGCTAAGGGCTCCAGGCCGGATCCACGCCATGCTCTCCCTTCGGTGTTGTCACCACGGGCTGCTGCAGGCTGGTCCCACCTCCGACTCCAAACTGCGGCCCTCTCCGGCTCTCGGCTGCTCTGCTGTGTGTCGTGTTCGTGTTCGTGCTGTGCGTCTGAACTTTCCACACAGGTCCACTGGGTTTGTCTTCCTTTTGTAGAATTCCCAGAGAGGTTTCCTCTCTCATTCTCCCGAGAGTGCCCTTCCTACACTCCCCTCCCCTCCACCCCCGCTATCTATACCTAGCCTAGCGCAGTATGTCATTCCCTATTCCGCCATCTTGGAGTCCAAAGGGACAGTTACATATGTGCAGCCATGCAGAATAGTCATACTGGTTATGTGACAAATCCCCTCCAATGTTAGTGGCTCAGCGCGTTTCTTATTGCACAGGTTTTGAGATCAGGAATGCGGGAGCAGCCTGGCTGGTTCTGCTTGGAGCTTCTCGTGAGGTTGCAGTCTAGACTGTAGACGGCTAAGGCTCCGCCGGGCGGGGGAGCTTAACTCACACGGCCTTGGGCTGGAGGCCTCAGGCCCTCGCCGCGGGTCTGCTCCCGAAAAGGCCACTGGTTTACTTCACTGTGAACGTAAGCCCGGGACAACAACGCCTCTATGACCCAGGCTCCGAAGTCTCCCTGTGCTGCTGGTACTTTAATTTGTCGGTTCAGCCCCCACTCAGAAGGAGAGGATGATGTCCTGCCTTTGAAGAGAGTGCCAAAGAATCGTATAGACACAGTGGAAACCACTACATCATCATTTATGCTCCTGTCTCTCTCACCGACATTATTTTTGAAGGGTCCGTTCATGGTTTCTCTGTTGTGCAGATGGCTCATTTCCAAGGCGGCAATGGAGTCTGTCTTACACTTGTATCATCATCGACTCACTTGCTCTACTGAAATGGACATTTGGATCATGTTCCATTCAGAGCCATCATGAAAAGACAGCATTATGAAAAATCTATCTGTATTTAATAAAAATATGTGGCATCTCTTTTGAATATTTAATTCAAAATGAAATTGCTAATCATATAAAATCCCTGTTATATATGTTCAGCATTGGAAGCATCGGCCAGATAATTTCCCAGTTTAGGTAACAATTTATAGTCTCACATGCAGTAGATGAGTGTTCCAGTTGTTCCACATCCTTGGTGTTGCCTTTTCCACTGTAGCCATCTCAGTGGCTGAGTGTTTGTGCACTCGCGTTGCGTTAATTTGTCTTCCCCACCTGCTGGTGAAAACTGAGCACATTTGCACGCCTACACTTCTTATCTGCTTGGGTGTTCTTCGTTGTGGAGTTCCCGTTCAGATCAGTTAGATCGTCTTTCATCGTACTGATCCATGGACATTCTTCACCCATTCTGGACACGCGTCCTTGGGCAGCTCTGTGTTGCCGTGTCCTCCCCGTGTCCTCTCCCGCGTCCTCCCCGCGTCCTCCCCGCGTCCTCCCCCGCGTCCTCCCCCGCGTCCTCCCCGTGTCCTCCCCGTGTCCTCCCCCACGTCCTCCCTGCATCCTCCCCGTGTCCTCCCTGCGTCCTCCCCCGTGTCCTCCCCACGTCCTCCCTGTGTCCTCCCCCGCGTCCTCCCCGTGTCCTCCCCCGTGTCCTCCCCCGTGTCCTCTCCCATGTCCTCCCCGTGTCCTCCCCGTGTCCTCTCCCGTGTCCTCTCCCGTGTCCTCCCCTGTGTCCTCCCTGTGTCCTCCCTGTGTCCTCCCCGTGTTCTCTCCCGCGTCCTCTCCCGTGTCCTCCCCCGTGTCCTCTCCCGTGTCCTCCCCGTGTCCTCTCCCGTGTCCTCCCCCGTGTCCTCTCCCACTGAGTAACTCACCCTTTCGTTCTTTTAGTGTTGTCTGTTGACGTCACAGAAGTTTTAAAATTTTAGTGCAGCCAATTTATCAATTTCCCGTTGGCTTCTAGTGGTTTTGTGTTCTCTTAAATCTTTTCCTAGAGCAATCACAGTAATATCACCCTGTGCTTTTTACCAGAAGCCTTGTCTTCGGCATTTTGTGTAGACTCTATCTGGAAACGTCGTTGGTTCATGGCAGGAGACAGGAATTCTTCCTCCTCCTCCTCTGCGTGTTCATATGCGGCTGACCTGGCAGGCCGCCATTATTTTCCAAATACACAGCAGGCTCCTAACAGGCGTCTCTGCACGTATGGGTTTGGTACTGGATTCTGTCATCTTCCTTTGGCCCACTCGTCCATCTTTTTGGCAGCACCACACTCTAAATTATTGCTTTGTGCTAGACTTAGCGTCTGGGCACGTGAGTCTACTACCTTTGTTCTTCCGAAGGACTTGCTTGGGTTATTCCTGGTCCTTGGCATTTTTATACAGTTTAGATTCAGCTAGCTAGTGTTCCCAGAGAGTGCTAGGATTGTGATTGAGATTACATTAAATAAGATTAATTTGGAGAATTGACAACTCTATAATATTGAGCCTTTTATCTTATGAAATTAGAATTTAGTTCTTGTTTATGTAATGTAACTAAATACGGTTTTAAATTTTCCTGTGTAGCTTTTCACATTTAGAAATGGTTTATTCATAGCATAGAAGTTGTATGATGCTATTATGAAAATAATTTTAAAAATACTTATTTGAAAGAGTGCCTCAATTTTTCAATTTCATTTTATCCCTTTATTTCTCATATATGGGAATAAATTGTGTTTTGTGTATTTACCTTCCATCCAACAACCTTCTAGATCTGTTCATTAATTGTACCCATGGGTTCTCTTGTGTATTTCCCACGTGCATGTCAGTCCTCTTGCATTTTCACTGCTTTTCTGGCCTTATTTTGTATCCATAAACTCTGGTATAAAATTAATGAAGTAGTGAGAGAAGACATTTTTATCTTGTTTTCCATCTCAAGGGGAATTTTTAATAATTCCCCATTTAACATGGTGTTTGTAGACAATCTGTCAAAGAAGGTAATTTTATATTACTAATTTGCTGGCGTTCTTCATAAATGGTTGTTGAACTTTCAGAAACAGCTGTGTCAAGTTAAAACTCATGTGTTACGCCATTCACAGTAACCTGTGGTACATGTTGTGAACACACGAAGAAGAACTTTGAAGTAATGAAAAGGAGATGAGATGCTGATCACTGCAATTTAATCAGTGGGCGTAGTGCACACTGCACCCCATGAGCATGTATACTTACTAGACGTCAATCATTTAAAAATGGTCAAGGAGATGGAAATGCTGACTAAGCAGATTTGACCACTGCACATAGAATACATGTATTGAATTACCACACTGTACCCTGTAAAAAAGTACAGTTTATATATATAGTATGTATATTTGTATTTTAAGTATACATTTTAACTTCCACATATGAGAGAGAACATCTGATTTATTTCACTTGATGTAATTATGTCCAATTTCATCTATTTTGCTGCAGATGTCAGCAAAATAATACTGTGTTGTGCATATATATAAACTACATTTTCTTTATCCATTCATCCATGGATGGACAATTAGGTTAATTCCACATGTTGGCTATTGTAAATAATGCTGCAATAAACATGGTGTGCAGGTATCTCTTGGATTTGAATTACCCTGATGGCAAGTGAAATCGAGCATTTTTTTCTTGTATTTATTGGCCATGTGCATGTCTTCCTTTGAGAAATGTGTATTCAGATCCTTTGCCCATTTCTAAATTGGATTGCTTTGCTGTTAACTGTTTTGTGTTTCTTATACATTCTGGATGTTAACCCTTTGTCAGATGTAAAGTTTGCTACGTTTTCTCCCGTCTGTCGGTTGTCTGTTCCTCTGTTGTACTTAGTGGTTCGTGGAGGCTGGGCAGGGGTGGGGAGAGGTGAGAAGAGGAGGTTGGGGGGTTGGTTGGAGGTGATGGTTCTGTTGGTCCCAGCACGGTGAGAGGGAACATAGTTCACACAAAGGGGTGTGGTTTGTGAAGAGTGGAAGGGGGTGCTGGCAGGCTCCCAGCACCAAGACAAGTTAGTGAAGTGGAGAGGCCAACAGCCTGCTGTGGTTGGCTAACCTGGGTGCGTCTGTTGACATCTTGCACTGTACCTCATGAAAATGCACAGATAATACATGTTAATCCAAAATTTGAAAAATTTGGTGTGCAATGTTATGCATGTCATCATTTTTATTAGTTCACGTAGAAACCACTGCAATCAACACACACAGCGACTCCTGCCTCAGATGCCCTGTGCGGTCTCTCTCGTCACAGGCTCCCAGCTCCTGAAGTCTGCAGACCTGTGATGGTCGTTCTGTTCTCGTGGGAGTGCCACACACACGGGACCCCGCAGTGCAGCTGGCGTTGAATTCCTGCCTCAGCTGGAGTGAGCTTGTCCTTTTTCTCCCTTACTCTGTAGTGGCTGATTTCATTGTTATTTAATGTTAATCCAACCTTCCAACCTGCAACAAACTTTACTTACGTCTTGTGACATGTGATCCGTTTATGCAAAGATACCAAGAATAGCTCATGGAACAAAGAAATTAAAACATAAGTTTATTTCCGCGAAAAAACATTTTGAAGTCCCTATGTGTTTTTTCATAACACATATTTCTATGAACTTTTAAAAGATCCCACCTATGCTCTGGCTCTAGTTTGCTAATATTTTGTCTAAGAATTTTGGATCTAAACTCATGTGAGAGATTGGTGCTGGGGTTTTCCTGTCCAGTAATGTTCTTCTCAGGTGTTGGTGTCAAGTAATGTTGGCCACAGGTAGCAGCTGGAAACATTTTGGCTGTTTTTCTATTCTTTGGAAGCTTTTGTAAAGATTCGTGTTTTTCACTCCTTAAATATCTGGAAAAGTTCAATCTTGGTGCCATCTGTGCCTGAGGTTTATTTTGTGAGCAAAATGTTAACACTGGGTGCAGTTTCTTTAATATACAAAAGTATTCAGATTTGCTGTTTCTTCCTGTGACATATTTGTTGAGCTTTCCCGGGAGTTTGCCAGCCTTATCTGGATACGCAGATTTGTTCTGTGTAGTGTTAATAATATTCTGTTATCTTTTTAATGGCATGCTCATTTTGTCAGATTTGTAATTGAGTTTTCTCTGATTTTTTTCCTGGCAGATCATTGCGAGGGACCAACTATTGACTTAAATTATTTCCAGTGCATTGATTTTTGCTTTTCCACTGATTATTTCCCTTCTTTCCGTTTGATTTGCCAAGTTTACTATTTTTTTGATTCTTTAGTTGGAAACTTATTATTTTTAATAACATTTAACATAAAATTAAGACTAAATTTCCCTCTAAACACTACTTCAACTTCATCTAACATTTGATCTATTATCATCATTTAGTTAAAATATTTTTTTGCAATTTCTTTTATGACTTCAGGGATTATTTGTTTTGAGTGATTTCAGTTTTTTTATGATGTATTAAGTCTTACTTTACTTGTATAACCAAGACCATAGAACATTTTGATAAAAATTCCTTCCACATTTGGGTGAAAATTATCATGTGTATTGTAATTGTTAGGGACAGTCTTCCATATGTATTAATTTAGGCCAATTGATTAAGTTATTCACATCTTATATATACACAGAATATTTTTTAGTCTATTTTGGTCTTTTTATCCTCTATAAAGAGAAGTGTGGTATATTCTGTAGCTATAATTTTAGATTGCTTTACTACTCTTTCAGTTCTATAAATTTTTTGCTTTATGTATTTTTAAGATGTTTTATTGGGTGCCTATGTGTTCAGAACTATGACTTCACTGTGTCATTACAAAGCATTTTCCCATACCTGTAGCCTTTGTACTTTAAAGTCTACATTGATATTAGTACAATGGCACCATCTGTCTTTGTCCACTTGGGCTGCAAGAACAAAAAAATGTTAGACTGGGTGACTTGTAAATAAGAGAAATTTATTGCTGTGGTCCTAGAGGAAGGACCACAGCCCCTAAGACCAAGGGGCTGGCCCATCAGTCTCCAGTGAGGGTGCACTCTCGCCTTCAAGGATGGTGCCTCCTAGTTCTGTACCCCCCTCCGATGGAAGAGGCCAACAAACTCCTTCTACAAGGAACTAAGTGCATGACCTGACCACATCCCCAAGCCCCCGCCTCTTAGTACTGTCATCTGGAGGTTAGGTTTCAGTGTACGAATTTGGAAAGGATGCAGAGAGAGCACCATCAGTGTTTGCAGGATCTGTCTTTTCTCGGCCCTTTCTGTCTGTCTCCTGGATGCTTGTATTTTGACTGTGACTCTTGGGAGAAGCATGCAGTTTTTTTTTTTTTTTTAAACTCGATGTGGGGCTGGTGCTGTGTCACAGTGGGTTAATGCCCTGGCCTGAGGTGCCGGCATCCCACATGGGCGCTGGTTCTTGTCCTGGCTGCTCCTCTTCCGATCCAGCTCTCTGCTATGGCCTGGGATGGCAGTGGAGGACAGCCTGGGTCCTTGGACCCCTGCACCCACACGAGAAGACCCGGAGGAAGCTCCTGGCTCCTGACTTCGATCGATGCAGCTCCGGCCGTTGAGGCCATCTGGGGAGTGGACCAGCGGATGGAAGCCTTCTCTCTGTCTCTACCTCTCTCTCTAACTCTGTCTTTCAAATAAATAAAATAAATCTTAAAAAAAAAAAACCTCAATGTGACAATTTTGTTTTTTTCTTCAAAATACTTCATTTCTAGTTAATTTAGTCATGGATATATTTGGGTTTCATCTTATGATATAGCTCACTTATTTTATGTTCCTTTTTCTCATCTATATTCTTTTTTGAATAATGTGTTTTATCATTTCATTTTCCTTTAATTTGTTAATTGTACATTCTTCTATTCATTTAATGGCTATCCTAGAGATTATAACATGGATGCTGTCTTCCTGTGGTCGGAACAAAGGTTACTTCTATCATTTCTCCAGTTGTACTAGAACTTTAGAGACTTTAATTCTGTGTATGCACTGTTGCCTTATTGTCATGCAAACGCATGTATTTTAATACTACTTATATTTAAATACCCATGTGTGGGGAGCAACTCGGACTAGACTAAGTTACTGGAATTAAGACTTGTTCTGTGCATCTGCTCTCCCACAATATGGCGCTGAGAAGGGAGAAACAGCTTCTACACAGCTGCCTCCAGTTCAACCAATAAACTGTAGGACTTACTCCTGATTGGAGGAGAGCAGCGTACTCGGCGTGTGGGTAGCAGAGTTGGGTTTGGTGGAAGAGGACTATAAAGGAGGAGAGAGACAACATGCACCAGGAACATCTAAGGAACATCTATCTGAAGGAACACCTGAGCAGCCCCCGAGAGAGCCGGCCGGCGGTGTGCCGCTCCCCCGCGGAAGTGGGGAAAGTGGCAGGGGGAGCCGCCCTTCCACGGAGGTGGAAGGGACGGTAGCCAACCCGGGAAGAACCAGCAGCAAACCCGGGGAGGGCCGAGCAGACAAAAGAACAGCGCAGGGTCCTGTGTCGTTCCTCCACGAGGAGGGGGAGCGACACCCATGAGACATTACTACAACTGTTTGGCATGGTCCATTTTCATTCAGAATTCATTTATACATCCTGAATGCTTACATTTCCATTGGTCCTCATTAGTCCTTGAAATTCTGTTTTTCTTCCCCAGGATGATTTCCCTTTGATCTGAGGAAGTCTTTCTGGGGCCCAAACACTCGGGCCATCTTCCACTGCCTTCCCAGGCCACAGCACAGAGTTGGATCAGAAGAGGGGCAGCTGGGACGTGAACTGGCTCCCGTACGGGACGCTGGCACTGCAGGCAGAGGCTTAGCCTACTACACCACAGCACCGGCCCCTGAACTAATTTTCCCAGGTTTTCTTTGTCTGAAGAAAGTGTTCATTTCACCTTTGATTTCACCTTTGAAGGTTTCTTTTCCCTGAGTTAAAAATTCCAGGTTGGGAGTATTTCTTGCATGAGGCTACTTTTCTTCTTGGTTCTAGCATCAGGGGTTTTGTTGAAGAGTCAGCTGTTCTTGCATCGATCTTTGAAAGAAATTTACTTCCTCTGCTGACCTGGTTGTGACGTTTTTTATTTTCATCAGTGTGACTGTGATATTCCTTGTCAGGTTTTCTTCATGTTGATGTAGCGCATCTTGGATGTGTGTGTGAATTCTCTCATTAGTTTTAGGAAATTCCTTGCTGTTATCCGTTCAGACCCTGCCCTGTCCATTCTCTTTCCCGTCTTCTAGACCCCGATTATACAGTGTCAGGCATCATGTGTATATGTCGTGTCCTCTGTGCTGGAATGCTCTGTTGTCTTTTTCCCATTCATTTTTCCTTTCTATGCTTCAGTGTAGATGTTGACTATGGAGCTGTCTCCCAGTACAGGCCAACGGTCCGGTGTTCCATGTTAAATCTGCTGCTAATCCCAGCCGACGAGTTCCTCATTTCAAACATTACTTTTCAGTTGGAAAACACCGCTTGTTAATTTTTTGCGGATTACGGTTCTGTGCCGGTTGCATCACACGTCTGTTGTTTTGATGTTGTCATAAGCATGTCAGTCATCGTCGTCTCATAGGGCTTGCCAGCTGATTTCAGTATCTGGACCCGTGGGTGTGGCTGCGATGCTGTCGTTCCATTGTTGTCTCTTGAGTTTGGCCACACGGCCTCTTTGTTTGCTCCTTTGTTTGTGCCTAATCAGTTGTGAGTTGAGGGAAGGGCACAGGTTTTGTTCTCCTGTAGCCAGGGCTTATCCCTTCCTGTGATGGAGACAGCAGTGGCTGAGACGCCAGTGCCATCAGGATCTCCGTGGGGTTCGTGAAGGGTTGTCTGCTCGGTAAGGCTCAGTCCACCTTGATTAATCTCCGACCTACCAGAATTTTTCCTTTTCTTGTTATTTCACTGAGATCCAAGTGTATTATGCACGGCCCCCTTCTTTGGGAGCTCTTGAATGCAAATCTTTGTCTCATGAGGCTGGGCTTTTCAGAACTTTCCACCTGTTTTCCTAATTTTTAGAGCTTTCATCTACTGTGTCCTTCCCAAATGCCTGGAACAGCCAGCGCTAGGCCAGGTAGAAGCCAGGAGCCCCGAGAATTCAAGCTGGGTTTCCCATGTGGGTGGTGGGGGCCTATGTCCTCGAGCCATCACCTGCTGCCTTCTGGGAAGCTCATTACCAGGAAGCTGGACTGGAAGTGGAGCAGCCGGGACCTGAACCAGACACAGCAACATGGAACGCAGGACTCCAAGGGCTGTGCTGCACACCTGCTCCTCTGCCTGTGTTTTTAGCTTGTATTTGCATAGTACCAGCACTCATCCAGTGTTGAGGGGAAACAGGTGCACATCCTGCACTGCCGAATGCCCGCCAGAACCCTTGTTCTTCTCTTGTTTTAGGAAAATATGTATTTATTTATTTGAAAGGCAGACTGACTGAAAGGAGAGAGAGAGCGCAGGAGAGATCAGTCTTCCACCTGCTGGTTCACTCCCCAGGTGTGCCCACCTGCCAGGTCTGGGTCAGGCCAAAGCCAGGAGGCAGGATTCCAACGTGGTCTCCCACAGGGTGGCAGGGACTCGAGTACTTGCGTTGTCACCTGTTGCCTTCCTCGGCACCTTAGCAGGGAGCTGGTTCAGACATGGAGCAGCCGGGACCTGAAAGCAGTGCTCCGACATGGGATGCTGGTGTCACAAGTGGCTGAGCCCACCGCACCACAACCCTGGGCCCCTCCTCTGGTCCTCTGTGTCGCTTTTCACTGAACTTTATGTAGGGTTTTCCTTCTGTTTTCCATACCTAGAATGGGAAACGGCTCCCAGAGGAATAGCAGCCAGTGGTGGCCCGATTTCTTCTCTGAATTCTTCCTTTGCTGTATTCAGAGACCCTCTAATGTGCATTGCTTCTGTAGCTCTCTGTTTGTGGTGGGCACACGAGTGGGTCTTGCAAACCTCTGATTATTGAGAACATAATTGGCCAAGATTGCCCAGGTTCTCAATCAGAGGTTTGCAAGGTTTTTAGGTGAAGATGTGTCAGCTGCCATCTCAAAAGGGCTTCTTCGCACAGGGAGTCGGAGAAGCAGACGAGGATAAGAGAGTGGAGGTGTCCACAGCCCTGAGTGAGATCGCAGTGGGAAGCAAGGTAGGCTTCCTGGAGGAAGGTGCCCTTGGAGCTGGGCCTGGATTATGAGCAGGGTTTTCCCAGCTGGGAAGAGGCCTGAGGGTATGCAGAGTCAGAGGTGGGGACAGCAGGTGCAAGGGGCCCGGGCACCCTCTGTCCTGGGAGCAGCTAGCAACTCTGGGTTGCCAGAGCTTCTGGCTGAGGACAGGGATCTCAGATAGCTAATGTTTGGGGTGAATTTCTTTTTATTTTTAAAGATTTTTATTATTTAAACATAGAGTTAGAAAGGGAGACACAGAGAGATCTTCTATCTGCTGGTTCACTCCCCAAATGGCATCAAGGCCAGGGCTAGGCCAGACCCAAGCCAGGAGCTTTCTCTGGGTCTCCCATGTGGGTAGCAGGGGCCCGAGCACTTGGGCCATCTCCTGCTGCTTTTCCCGGAGCACAGACTGGCAGCAGGATTGGCAGTAGAGCACCAGGAACACCCACCGGTGCCATATGGGATGCTGGCCTGCTCCACCACCACACCTGCCCCGGGCGGCATTGCTTCCCTGAGCTCTGAAGTGGCAGACAAAGGATCTCGGCTTCCCTTCCTTCTAATCAATCAGTTTACAGCATCATTGCTTCTGTCGTTGTTTTCACTTGGCTCAGGCCTCTGCGGATTCAGAATCTTCTCGTGTTTTGTAAAGGTGACGCCTCTGCCCTGTGTGCAGTGCAGGAGGTCAGGGCCGGCCCCGAGCAGGAAGGGCAGATGTGCCCGAGGCCTGTGTGCCCACACTGCTCTCTGGCACAGCCGTCCACAAGCCCTGTTGTGCAGCTCCTGGGAGCGGCCTGCATGCCCCAAGCTGAGCAGTGTGGCTGCTGTGAAGAACCAGTGATGCCCGGCGTGGCGGGAAGCCCTGGGGATGCTGGGAAGTTGCTGTGGCCGCACGTGGGAGCCTGGGGTGTCACCTTGGGGGGCCGGAGTCCACCGCAGGGTCCACTCCTCTTTTCTCGTGCCCACGTTCCCCAGCTGGTGCTGTGTTTGGCCCCACGGGACGAGGCTCAGGCTGTCTGGGCAGAGTCTGAGAGGAACTTTCCACAGCCCCGAGCCTCAGTTTCCCTGTCTGTGGGATGGGCATGGGGTCTGACCGTGGGGTTGGAGCACTCTGCAGAGCTGGAGTCCCTGTGTGGAGAGCTCCGCTCTTCCTGTCTCTCCTCCACGTCAGTAGACACGGGCAAGACAGTGTATGGAAACAAGAGGGTCCCAGCAGGGTCAGAACGTCCCGTGGGGGCCAGCGGGCAGGGGCCGCTCTCTCTGGGGTCTGTGTCCTCAGCTCCTTCTGGCCCCATGCGGTCACTCGGGCACCAGCCCTCTGCCTCCGCCTCCACCTGACCTGCACCCGGAGTGCAGACCCTGCCACACTTCCACGTGTCTGAGCAGTGATGGAGGCTGCCTGTTCCGCTTCCCCACATCTCCTCTGAGCAAGGTCACCGGCAAGCAGCTGGGATGTGGATGGCTGTCATTGCCAAGACCCCGGATGGGACAGTCTTGCTGGAGTGCTTTGCGTTTCCACTGAGGAGGCAGCCCTTTCTGGAAGCCCTCGTGGCCAGCATCCGTCACCCATCCCGCCCTGCGCCCCAGCTTGGGGGCAGGCCACACATCCCCATCACATGGGGTCAGGTGCTTAAATCAACGTGACAGCAGGGCCATGGTGCTGCTGGAGGCACTCGGTGAGAGACAGGCAGAGAGAGGGGTCTTGCACTCCAAATGCCCACAACAGCTGGGGCTGGGCTGGGCTGAAGCCAGGAGCCCAGAACTCAACCTACATCTTCCATGTGAGGGGCGAGGACCCAACCACTTGGATCTGCTTTTGGCCTTCCAGGGTGCACCGTAGCAAGAAGCTGGCACTCAAGCAGAGCTGGACTGGAACCCGGCACTCTGATACGGGATGCAGGTACCCAAGGTGGTGTCTTAACCACAGCACCCAGCGCCCGCCCTCGGGGCTGTTTGATGTGTTGTTGCGTCCTTCGCCGTCTGGATCTGAAGTAACCCCTTGTCTTTTCTGTGATTTCCTTGACCTTTGACACCTTTGGAGTCCGTGTTTTGCGTGCTGTCTCAGTTGGGTTTGTCTGACATTTGCTCGTGCTCAGACTTCAGCAGGAGTCGCGGAAGTGAGGCTGTGCCCTCCACGGCACCTTGTAGCAGAAGGCCTGTGGCGTTGACCTTCATACGCTGGTGGACATGGAGTCCGCCAGCTTTCCCTATGTGCTTCCTGTTCTCGTCACAGTTATAGGCAATGTTGTAGGAGACGCTTGGGGATGATGAGAATGTCTTGTTCTTCCTCCAGCGCTTCCTTTAGTCTGAGCACCCCCTGATGGCATCTAACTCGCACCCCCCGATGGCTTCTGACTCACACCTGCCTTCCCTGTCGAGTTGTTGGCACTGAATGGGGCACAAAGCTTTTCCTTCTCTGCCTGTTGTGTTGATTAATTTGTCTATGGACTCGTGGGTTCTTGTTTTATTCGAGAGGTTGTTCATTACTAGTAATGCACGTGTTGGTGCTCCGGGGTCTCGGACTCAGCCACTGAAACCTCTTCACGTTGTTCCCACGTCCTCTTGACGGTGGCCCTGGGGCAGCGACTCCGTATCTGAGGCGGGAGGACGCTGCAGGCGTGCCTTGTGTTTGCCCTGTCCCATCCCGGGGAGCAGCCTGAATTCTCTCATTTCTGTTCATGGGAAAAGTATTTAGAAGCCAAGATCTGGGCGGTTACTGTGTTCGCTGTACTGGGGCACTGATTCTAGACATTCTTAGTAGCCAGCACTAGGAAATAAGTTCATGTGTACTCACACATGCACATTCACATATGTGCTTCAGTACACATTCCATCTACACACATGCACACACACACGTGCCCTAAGTGCACACATACACATTCCACCCCCACACACGCACACACACATATACTCACATACATGCTCCAATACACATGCCACACACGTGCACATATTCTGACACATTTCCAACACACACACCCTCACTGCACTCCAGAAACATGCCAACCACACACTTCACTCTACACACACACATGCACATGTGTGCTGGTGTTTCTGTACTATTCTGTGTGTATGCATGTATGTGTATAGTCATGGACACATCTACACACACATGAACACATACAGAAATGCTTGAGTGCATAATGAGCAATTCCAGTCTACACCACTGGGTATTCTGATTTTACCCTGTTCTGTGTCTGCCCCTCTTTTTCCCATAATGGAATTTGCGCTGTGTGCATCTTGTCCAGCTCCCAGCTCTTGGCTAAATACCACAGAGTCTCGTCCTGCAGTGCTGAGTCCAGCCGTTGGTTGAGGACCAGAGGGGAGCCCCGTGTGAGGCTCCTAGTTGCCAAGCAACCCAAGCATCTCGACTCCTAGGATCGTCCTCCGTGTTTGGCTCTCGTGTCCCACGCTGGACTCTGGAGATGGCTCCCAGCACGTGTGCAGCCTCCCGGGGGTCTCCCTGTACTCAGGAATTTCTCCTCCACCTGCTGCAGGGCGCCTGGAGCCGTGGCCAGGCCTGTGAAAAGCGTTGTCGTGTCTGCCTGGGTGGCTGTGACCAGCACCTGGACCGTGTGACTGGAGCACTAGAGGATTTTTCCCAGTTGGGAGGGTGGGGAATCTAAGGCCGAGGTGTGAGCAGGACAAGCTGTGCACACAGCCTCTTCTCTTGACGTGAAGTGGGCGCTGCTGCGTGCTCCTGGGCTTCCTCTCACACGGACACGGATGTCATCAGGAGGGCCTCGCTCTCACGACTTCCTCTAAACCTGATTCCCTTCACAGACCTTGCCTCAAATCCTACCCAGCTGGAGGTGAGGGCCTTGACCTGGGAGCGTGAGGCGGACTTGAACCTTCCATCTACGAGAGCTGTATATGGGGGAGGTGGGTCAGGCACCAGCCGTGGGGTCCCGGGCAGCCCTGGAGGCCTCCGCTGGCTGTTACTGAACCGCCTGAGACCTGGCGTTCATGCTGGCAGTGCTGTTTGTTCTCGTTCTTGGTCACAATTACCGCCTGGCAGAAGTGTCGGTGGAACGGATTTAAACACACACAATTCGAGACAAGAGAAAACCCAGTTCCGCAGTGCAGAAAGCAGAGCAAACTCATTTCTCTTCGCATCTTGTTGAGCCTTTGGGCGCTCGCATTTACACATTTATCAATTTGCGATATTCAGAGAAGAGCTCCGTCAACAGCCCACATGGCCCCTGGCCTTTGCACATGCGGTTTGCTTTCTGTGTGTTGTGAACACGGATGCTCTCGTCTTTGCTCCGGTGGGTGTCTGCATTTTCTTCTGATTTAGGAAATGCTTTTGTGAGCACTCTGCTAACCAACACGAAAGTATAAAGGAGAAGCTGAACTGGGCGGTGAGGCATTCCAAACGTCCAAGGAGCTCAGCAAAGAACCGCTTGCTTTCAAGCTATTGTTGGAAAACCCTGGTGAGCGTGGGACTTGTTGGACATCGGGGTGGGAAGGACCCGCAAGGGAATTTTGTCTCGGCCCTGAATTGTGTGGCTGGGTAATGGGGGCTTGGCAGGTGCACGCGTGTTTCCCTCGCTGTGCCGCTTTGTTGTATTTTCTCATCATCACAGTTACTCGTGAGCGATCCGTTCTTCCTAGGAAGCGAGTAGCCTACGTTCAAGTTCACATTTCCCCAGATGCCCCCCGTGCTGCCCACGACACCGTCCTCAGAACCAGCAAATCCCTGGGAGACCAGGGAAGGGTGTGCTCTCCATTAACGTCGGGTTACAGGAAGGTTGAGGAAGCCTTGTCGGCCCGGGGGTCCACGTTCCAGCTCTTTCCTTTAAGTCACGAGACAGCAGCCCGTTCTGCAGGTCCTTCCCCAGCCACCCCAGGGCGAGCAGCTTCCTGAGCCACGGCTCCTGCATCGGAGCGCTCGGTGAAACCACCCGTACCTGCTTCTCCCCAGTTCCCACCACTGCCCCTCTTCCGTTCTGGGAGTGGGCCTGCCTCTCCCCAGTTCCCACCACTGCCCCTCTTCCATTCTGGGAGTGGGCCTGCCTCACCCCAGTTCCCACCACTGCCTCTCTTCCATTCTGGGAGTGGGCCTGGGGCCACCTGAGTCCCCTCCGCTCTGTGCCCCTTCCTGGGTCTTCCCTGACCTGCGTGTGAAGGGTGGGTCCAGCGTGCTGCACGATGCCCCTCTTCCCCTCCATCCGTGTGCCTCCGGCACGGTCTCGTCCTCAGGCTGACTTTGTGGATTGGAGGGCAGAGTGCCACGGAGATGAGGTGCCCTTTCGTATCGTATCAGCGTGCACCTGGTTCCTACGTGACCCATTGCTGTGACGTTACCGTCCGCACTCGGTGAGGTCACTCCCTGCCAGGTGCACCCACTTCCTTTCCACACTCTTGTGCAAATTGCAACTTAAGGATCGCACCGATTGTGCAAAGTCGACCCCCCCCCCCCCGTGTTCCTCCCCTTGCCTCCCTGGCTGACGTCATCCACTGAGTGGCTGTACAGCTGCAATTCTCCCAGCTGGCTGCACACCTGGGGCCACCTGGGGCCTTCCCTCGGGACTGTGGGCCTCCCAGTGTGGCTCCCAGACTGGCAGCAGCAGCGGAGCCAGGGGCCTTTGAGGAATGTGGTTTATTAGGCTGCACCCCAAACTCTGGGGGTGGGGCCAGCAGCCTGGGTTGTGACCAGCCCTCCGGAGGACTCTGCCCGTGGCTCCTGAGTACCAGACCCCGATGTCAGTGCTAACGGGCTTGGCCGGGGGTGTGGCCAAGACTGAGGATGGCGTGTTGAGCCAGGATGCCTTCCGGGGCTTCTGTCTCGAACCAGCTGGTCCCTTGCAGGCTGCTCTGCGTCTGAACAATGGCCCTTTCTATTGTTTGTGGCAGATTTCCCTTCATCTCCGTAATTTGTATCATAAGAGTAGAAATGTAATTTCCCAGTTAGCTTGCATTTTACATGAAAAATGGCTCCTTTGGTTCCAACAAAGGGAAGGCATCCTTCAAAGGGTAATGGCCCCCGTTTAGTCAAATGGCAGCTTTCCTGTTGTGCTGTGAGGGCAGGGGACCATGGGGTCTGCAGGGTCCCCTTCGGGTACCTTGTCCCCCACAGAGGAACAGGGCTGTGCAGACAGCCTGGACAGTGAAATCGAGGGGGCCAGTCTGGCCTGGACACCCCCAGCACTTCAGGTCACTTTGTTCCTGATGTGACCGGGAGTCAGGGTTGGCCCAGGAGGGTAGCAGACCCCGAATTCAAGGGAGAAATCCTCTGGTGGGGAGACTTCCAGCCATGACGGCCCTGGGGAGGTGCAGTGCAGCCGTTTTGCACTAGAATCTTCTGTGGCCTTGGTGAGGGCGGGTGGCTGCCACTTCCTCAACCTTTGCATTATGGGGGGGGCGCTGTCCTGCATACTGTCCCACGTTTAGTGGCGGTGCCCCTGCCCTCTGGCCACCAGAGGCAGCCATGCCTCCAGATGTTGTCAAACGTCCCTGGGGTGGGGGTGGGGAGCATGGTGTGGAGGAGGAAGCCAAGTCTTCCCCAGGTGATGGGGGTCCCAGCTGGGACAGCTTCTTCCCGATGTCCTGGGTGTAGGTCACTCCGTAGGAGCCTGGGTGGCTGTGGGGCCTCCCTGTGCCAGCTCCCACTGCCACATGCTGAGACCCCAGCTGGGTCCTCACCTGAGTGCCCTGTGCAGGTCCTGGCTGTCAGGTGTCTTAAGATCAGAGGAGGCAGGTCTGGGGTGCAGCAGTGGGATGTGCCTTCTGGAAAAATCTTCCCATAACCAAATGCCACCCCAGCAGGTACACTGGCCCTAGCCCTAAGGCCCCAAGGTGAGCCCTGCCTCTCTCAGTTCTCCCTGTCTTTCCCTGCTGGCTCTGCCCGGTGGGGACCTCTAGGTTCTGGTCTGGTTTGGTTTCTTTCTCTTTTTTTTTTTCCCCTCTTCCCCTTCCTCTTATTTGAAAAGGAGAAGGGTTGGGGGGATCGTGCACAAGCACTCCCAGTCACTGGTTCACTTCCCCAGATGCCTGCCGCAGCCAGCTCGGAGCCTGGGACGCGGTCCAGATCTCCCACGCGGGCGGCAGGGACTCACCTGCTTGAGCCATAACCGCTGCCTCCCAGGTCTGAAGTCATAAGTTGGAGTGGAGCCGGAGCTCAGAGTCAAATCCACTATTCCTATGTGGGATGCGAACATCCTAACTGGACTTCTAACCGCTCAGGCAAACGCTGGCCCGGCTGGCTCTGGCTTCTAAGGCCAGTCTTGCCTACACTTTCCATCTGAGCCAGTTTGACTTCATGTGTGCCCCCGGCAGCTACCTCATCTGGCATCAGGATTGGCAGCTCTGCGGCACTGTGCCAGCGGGGCCACTGGAAGCAGGTCACCTGCGAGGGCCACAGGACGGCCAGATGGGGACAGCGTGGATGCTCGGGCTGATGTCACCTGTCGAGACAGCACTCAGCCACTGGAACCGGGAAGACACCGGGTACCTGGGAGGGGCGCCCAGGAGAGCCCCTTGATCGTGATTTACCTCTGTTGTCATAGCACGGAAGTCGTGGGCGCCAGCTGGATGCAGCTGTTTTCCCGCCCCCTTATCGCAGTTTTGCACGTGTCTCATGCCTGGTCCCCCAGGGATGTATGTTCCCCCTTTATATGAACGTTTGTGTTGCCTCCTTCTGAAGAGGGTTCCTTTCGTTACTCAGCAGGTGAATGGAATTGACTTTCCAGTGCTCAAACTGTCCCCAAAGCACACTGCCCTCTTGTCCCCAGCGTCATCCCCAGGCTCCTCGGACGTGGACATGGCCGCCTGCAGCCGGATCTGCACAGCAAGAGCCGGGGCGTCAGTGGTTCGCGTCTGGTGTTCCACTGAGGCCTGCTGGAGAGCGGCCTGTGTTCTCTCCTATTTCACATCCAGGGGGAAGAGGGCGTTCCCCGGGGGGGCTCCCAGGCCCTGTGCAGAGCAGGGCTTCCCCGAGTGCTTTATCCCGGCAGGTGTCAGTGGGAATTGTGTCGGTGCCACTGAGGCTCGAGGTTCCAAGCCTGGGGCTTGACCCTGAGGCTAAACAAGAGCCCTCCGTGTGCACATCGAGGGCCTGTGGCGGCCACAGCTCCCCGGGACCAGGATCTGCGAAGGAGGATGCTGGCGGCTCCCCCCAGCGGAGCACAGCGGCAGTTCCGTTTCTACCACCTGGCCACGTTGGAGCAGTGGAGGACACGCCTGGCTTCCTGGGCAGTTCTGTAACTGGGAAGGCAGTCGAGAGAATGGCCGGGGGCTGAGGTGGCTCCATCCGCCTGGCCTGTGCCCTGTTGTCCTGGAGAGAAGACCCCGTGTGCAACCGCCGAGCTTCCCACCGACCCCGGCCACGGCCTGCTCTCGGAAAGATTTGACTTGTGGCCCTGGGCTCTGCACCCTTACGCTCATCTGCTTGTGTTTCTGGATGCACGCAGAGGCTCCCTGGAAGGGCGGAAGTGCGCTGAAATGCAGCATTGCAGGGGACGCTGCTCATCTGGCCCAGGCGAGCTCTTAGCGATGTGCTCAGATCTGTGAAATGATTGTAAGTCACTCCCTAAAAGCAGGCAGATACTAAACAGCAGTCTTTAAAACAACTACAAAGGTGCAATCCTGGATGAGAAATTCCTTCTCTGAGTTATTTCTACTGTGGGTCTCCCTCCGGCTGGAGGGACAGAATCGATAACGCAGCCCTTCTGGGCGGACCCTGAGCCGCCTCCCCAGCTGTGGAGTGGGAACCATCCCAAGGGTCTCACAGGTGACAGCCTGGGCCCATCACTCAGACTCCCAGCAAGGATTAGCCCCGCAGTGGTCCTGTAACAACGTGGCTCTAAGCTGCGATGGTGGCTAAGAGCGATTAACCAAATGGTTGTGCTGTTGGTGGCTTGTGAATCCCTTTGTAGCTTGGAGCTTCTGGGGCCTGAGCATTGTGATTTGGTTTGATCAGACTTCAAACGCCAACTGTGTTTTCACCAGCACCTGAATGTACACTGTATCCAAATAATTCTCGCAGCAGATGGCTATAAGAGAGAGACACACAACAATTGCATAAATCATTCGGTAGTTTCCTAACGTGCACATCACAGCGAGCGTCGTCTTTGATTCTTGTGCTTTGATCGGCATTCTCTCCTCTGACAAACATAAGTTGGCTCTGAGGAGCCCTCTCTTTGCCCAGGCCTTAAGCTTGGCCCCTCCGCTGTCTTTGGCCTGCCCTGTCCATCTTAGCAAAAGTACCTTCCCACCCTTGGTATCTGATCAGCTTCCTCATCCCCCACCTTTGGTTGTACGTCCTTTGCCTACCTTCGGCCAGAATCCTGTGGTCCTTGCTATACTTCCTGGGAGTTTTTGATCCCCTGGTGGCCTTCACCCTGCTCTTTGGCAATGAAATTCTGTCTCTGGCCCTTGTAGTCAAAGCTGAACTTTCTCTCTCCCTGACCTTGCTCTCTCCCTGACCCTGCTCTCTCCCTGACCTTGCTCTCTCCCTGACCCTGCTCTCTCCCCGATCTTGCTCCCTCCCCGTGTGCATCCTGCCCTCATCCTTCCAAATCCTTCTGCATTTCCTTACTGGGTCTTGGTTCTGCACAGCCAGGAAGCTCCAACAGAGGTGTGCAAGGGAAAGGCAGGAGCCCAGCGTGACAGGGCAGGGGCGACTGATCCAGGGGATGGGAACACATGGGTGACCTCTGGTGCCAGAGTCCAGCGTCCAGTGTCCCTGTGCTGCTGGTGAAGCCATGGCTCCTCTTTCAGCCATTTCTGCTGCAGCCCCTGGGGGTCATCCTCTGGGAAAGGTCTTCACCCCGACCAGCCCCGGGTGAGATGGATAGGAGGGGCGTCTTTAGCGGGTGTGTCGGGCACGTCCCTAACTCCTTCATACAGCACTTCAGTTTCCTCTCGTGCTCAACGAAGGAGGCGGCCGGCTTGAAGGCTGGTTCTGGTTGTAAAGTTCAGCACAGGCAGTGTTTAAGATCATTGGTTCTGGGTAGAGGGTGAAAGATGCGGAGAGGAGAGAGAGTCCAACTACTGATGGCGTTGAAATCACGCTCCCGTTCTCATTGTTCTTTGCTCTCTGCACGTCCACTTCAGCTCACTGACCCGGTACCCATGAGTGACGGCTGCAGGTGGCCCTCCTAGGACGCAAGGAACCCGGACTTTGAGTATCGGCAGCAAGTTCAGCTTTTTATGCCTGTGCCTCTGCTTAGCGTTCAATGTGACACGCGTCTTATACAGCACTTAGAAATGCAAATCGGCAGGTTGTGGACTGGCTTCCAGGGAGGGGAGGAGGTAGAGCGGAGGGGCCACACCTGGGGGTCATTGTTTGGCTGAATCCCTCGCCTGTTCCCTGGCTGCAGACTCGGGTGCTGCTCTGAATGCAATGGGAGAATCAAGCTCCATTCACCCCTCGCCAGCTCCTCTCCTCCTTGTCGGGGCTGCTGGAGCACCCACGGGGTCTTGCAGAGATGACCACCAAGTATATAGATATATGATTTATTTATCTGAAAGGAAGAGTTACAGAGAGGCAGAGAGACAGAGACAGACAGAGAGAGAGGTCTTCCATCTACTGGTTCACTCTCCCAGATGACCGCAACAGCCAGAGTTGTGCCGACCTGAAGCCAGGAGCCAGGAGCTTCCTCCAGGTCTCCCATGTGGGTGCAGGGGCCCAAGGACTTGGGCCATCCTCTACAGCTTTCCCAGACCATGTCAGAGAGCTGGATAGGAAGTGGAGCAGCTGGGACTTGAACCAGAACTTATATGGGATACTGGCACTGCAGACGGTGGCTTTACCTGCTGTGCCACAGCCCGGGCCCTAAATATATTTTTTATTGTTTTGATGTTTTCTTATTAAACATTTTACTGAAATGCAGTATACATATGAATAAATGCACTCAAGTGTACAGATAGGGATTTTCTTTGGTCCTCTGATCACACCTATACCCAACACCCCAATTAAGAACAAAATATTACTGGTGCCCTAACAGTCGTGGTTCCCCCTCCCTTCTGTTTCTCTTTTTATCATGTGGGAAAGAAGAGCTTTGACATTTACATGGTATGATTCAAAATAGCAATATTTAAAACTACATACCAAGTGGTATGACTGCCACACAATTTGTATACTCCCTCTAAATATTAACATCCACAAATAAAACACGTGATGTTTGCCTTTTGTGTCTGGCTTATTTCACTTAGCATGAGTCCAGTTGCATCCATTTTGTTGCAAATGTCAGGATTTCTTTTTTTTTTATGGCCAAGTGATATTCCGTCATGTATACATACCACATTTTCTTTATCCAACTATCGGTTGATGGACATCTAGATTGATTTCATATGTTAGCTATTGTGAATTGAGCTGCAATAAACATAGGAGTGTCGGCAACTCTTTCATATTTCGATTTCATTTCTTTTGGATACATTCCGAGGAGTGGATTAGATAGGTCATATGGTGGATCTACTTTTTACTTTTCTGAGGAATCTCCATAATGTTGTTCATAATGGTTGTACCAATTTGCTTTCCCACTAATAGTATTAGGGTATGTTTTCTCCACATCCTCACCAGCTTTGTTATTTTTTGTTTTTGTATAATAGCCAGTGTAACTGAGGTGACGTGATGCCTCATCGTGGTTTTTATTTTATTTATTTTTTAAAGATTTTATTCATTTATTGGAGAGGTAGAGTTACAGACAGAGACAGAGAGAAAGGTCTTCCATCTGCTGGCTCACTCCCTAAATGGCCACAACGACTGGAGCTGGACCGATCTGAAACCAGGAGCCGGGGCCAGGGGCTTCTTCTGGGTCTCCCACGAAGGTCAGGGGCCCAAGCACTTGAGCTACCTTCTAGTGCTTTCCCAGGCTGTAGCAGAGAGCAGTTCAGAAGAGGAGCCGGGACTTGAAGTGGTGCCCACAGGGGGTGTAAGCACTACAGGTGGACACTTTGCCTACTACGCTGTAGTGCTGGCCCCGGTGTTTTTGATTTGCATACCCTGATGACCAGTGATGCTGAGCATTTTCTCATGTGTCTGTGGGTCATTTTTATTTCATCCTTTGAAAAATGCCTGTTCATATACTTTGCCCATTGCCCCTCCCTCCCTCCCTCCCTCTCTCTCTCTCCCTCCCTCTCCCTCTCTCCCCCCCCTCTTTCTCTCTCTCTGTCTCTCTCTCCCTCCCTCTCCCTCTCTCCCCCTCTCCCCCACCCCCCTCTCTCTCTCTCAGGCAGAGCTAGACAGAGAGAGACAGAAAGGTCTTACTTTTCTGTTGGTTCACCCCCTAGATGGTCGCTACGGCCGGCACACTGCTCTGATCTGAAGCCAGGAGCCAGGTGCTTCTCCTGGTCTCCCATGAGGGTGCAGGGGCCCAAGCACTTGGGCCATCCTCCACTGCCTTCCTGGGCCACAGCAGAGAGCTGGACTGGAAGAGGAGCAACCGGGAAAGAATCCAGCGCCCCATCTGGGACTAGAACCTGGTGTGCTGGCGCTGCAGGCGGAGGATTAGCCTAGTGAGCCACAGCGCCGGCCGCCCATTTCTTAATTGGATTTTTTAATTGAATTTCTTGAACTTCTTATATATGGTAGATATTAATTTTTTATCACATGCATAGTTTGCAAATATTTTCTTCTATTATTTTGGTTACCTCTTTGTTAATCATTTCTTTGCTGTGCAGACACTTCTTAGTTTGACATAATCCTATTTATTCATTTTTGCTTGCATTGCCTGTACTTCTGGGGTCTTTTCCAAGAAGTCTTTTCCTAGGCCGATGTCTAGCATGGTTTCCCTTATGTTTCTAACAATTTGATGCTTTTAGGTTCGTAAGTCGAGATCCTTGATCCATTGTAATTTGATTTTAGATAATGTGTAAGGTAGGGGTTTTGTTCCAAACTTCTGTATGTGGAAATCCAGTTTCCTCACAACATTTGTTGAAGAGTCTGTCTTTTCTCCAGGAAATGTTTAATTTGTTTGTCAGATTTGTTGGTTGTAGATGTACGGATTAAACTCTGGGGCTTCCATTCTGCTTCACTGGTCTACATGTCTATTTTTGTGTCAGTACCAGGCTGCTGTTATTACAGAAACCCAGTAGTAGGTCTTGAAATCTGGTATTCTGATGCCTCAGTAAGAGTGCTTTGGCTCTCTGAGGTCTTTTATGTTTCCGTATGAATTTTAGGATTGCTTTTCTTTTCTTTTCTTTTTTTTTTTTGACAGGCAGAGTGGACAGTGGGAGAGAGAGACAGAGAGAAAGGTCTTCCTTTTACCGTTGGTTCACCCTCCAATGGCTGCCGCGGCTGGCATGCTGCGGCCGGCGCACCCAGCTGATCCGAAGCCAGGAGCCAGGTGCTTCTCCTGGTCTCCCATGGGGTGCAGGGCCCAAGCACTTGGGCCATCCTCCACTGCACTCCCGGGCCACAGCAGAGAGCTGGCCTGGAAGGGGGGCAACCAGGACAGAATCCGGCGCCCCAACCGGGACTAGAACCTGGTGTGCCGGTGCCGCTAGGTGGAGGATTAGCCTAGTGAGCCGCAGTGCCAGCTAGGATTGTTTTTTCTAGTTATGTGAAGAATATCCTTGGAATTGCGATTCGGATCACATTGAATCTTTAGATTTCTTTGAGTAGTACAGAAAATTTGATGATATTAATTTTTCCCAATCCATAAAATTTTCCCATTTTTTGGTGTCTTCTTCTATTTGTCTCATTACTGTTTTGTAATTTTAATTGTATAGAGTTTTCACAGCCTTTGTTATTTTTATCCCAAGGTGTTTAAATTTTTTTGTGGCTCTTGTGAGTGGAACTGATCTTACAGGTTCTTTCTCACCCAGAACGATGTTAATGTGTAAGGATGCTGTTCATTTTTGTGTGTTGATTTTGTATCCTGTGACCCTGCCAGATTCTATTAGCAGCTCTAATAGTCTCTTAGCCTAAAGTTGTACTTATGAAATTTGTGTTTCTTAAAAATAAATTAAAAAATACATTCCTTAAATCAAAAGAAAAAAGAAAATTCATGAAAAAAAATAGTCTCTTAGTAGAGGATTTTTAACCCCCTATGTAAAGGATCATCTCATCTGCAAACATGGAGAACTTTACTTCCTCATTACCAATTGTTATCTCCTTGGTTTCTTTTTCTTGCCTAATGGCTCTGGCTAAAAGTTTGAAAACTACGGTGAGTAATGTGGTGAGAGTGGGCATCCTTGTCTGGTTCCTGATCTTGGTGGAACTGCTTCCATCTACTCCCTACTCAATATGATGCTGGCTGGGGTTAGGGTTTGTCATTTATTACCTCAATTGTATTGAGTATGTTCCATCTACATCCATTTTGAAGCTTTTTTTAAATCTTGAAAGGATATTGTGTTTTATCAAATGCTTTCTCTGAATCTGTTGATATGATGTTGAACTGATATGAGATAATCATATGCTGTTTATCCTCATATCTGGAACCATCCCTGCATCCCCGGGATAAATATCACTTGGTCCAGGTGGATGATCTTTTTGATGGGTTGTTGGATTCAATTTGCTAAGATTTTGTTGAGAATTTTTGCATGTATGTTCACCAGTGATACTGGTGTATAGTTCTCTTTTTTGGTTGTGTCTTTGTCTGGTTTGCCTCAGAATGAGTTTGGAATTGTCCCCCTTGTTTCAGTTGGTTTGGATAGTTTGATAAGTGTTATTAGTTCTCCATTCAAAGTTTGGTGGAATTCAGCAGTGATGCAGTCTGGTTCGGGATCTCTCTATTACTGCCTGATTTCAGTCTTGGTTATTGGTCTTTTCAGGTTCTTTATGTCTTCATGCTTCAGTTTAGGTAAAGCATGTGTGTCCAGATGTCCATTTCCCCCCTAGATTTTCCAATTTGTTGGCATATAGTTGTTTGTAATAATTCCTAATGATTCTTTGCATTTCTATGGCATCAGTTATAACATCTCCTTTTTCTGATTTTATTAATTTGGATCTTCTCCCTTTTTGTTTTTGATTTGGGCCAATGGTTTATAAATTTTATGTGTTTTAATAAAACCAGCTCTTCATTTCACTGTTCTTTTATATAACTTTTTTCTAAAAATTCAATTTTATTTATTCTCTAATTTTTATTATTTCTTTTTAGTTGATTTTGGGTTTGATTTGTTCTTGTTTTTCTAGGTCCTAGACATTCATTGTTAGATCATTTATTTGGTATCCTTCTAAATTTTTGATGTAGGTGCTTATTGTTGTAAACTTTCCTCTTAACACTGCTTTTGCTGTATCCAATAAGTTTTTTGATATGTTGTGTTTTCATTTTCATTCTTGTCGATAGTTTTTTATTTCTTTTTTTATTTCTTCTGTGACCCTCTTTTCATTCAGGAACATGTTGTTTTGTCTCCAATTGCTTGCATAAATTTTTTTAAAGATTTATGTATTTATTTATTTGAAAGAGTTACACAGAGAGAAGGAGAGGCAGAGAGAGAGGAAGAGAGGGAGGTCGGTCTCCCATCTGCTGGTTCACTCCTCAATTGGCATCAATGGCCAGAGCTGAGCTGATCTGAAGCCAGGAGCCAGGAGCTTCTTCTGGTCTCCCATGTGGGTGTAGGGGCCCAAGCACTTGGACCATCTTCAGCTGCTTTCCCAGGTGCATTAGCAGGGAGCTGGATAGGAAGTGGAGCAGCTGAGACTCAAACCGGCTCTCACATGGGATGCCGGTGCTGCAGGCGGCAGATTTACCTGCTACACCACAGCACCGGGCCCTGAATGAGTGGTTTTTGTGGTAATGCTCTTGGGAGATGGGCCTTGGTGGAGTGACTTGTGCCTCTCGAGGTGTAGAAGGTGGGCTCTGGCGTGAGCCCTGGCCATGCCGCTGTGCCGGTGAGTGATCCTGAGCACCTCCCAACATTTCCTTTCTGAACTTGACCTTGAGAGGCAGAGCATGGGCCTCTGGGCTGCAGGTGAGGATGAAGCGAGCTACTGCCCTCCCTTCAGCTCTGCACGGTGCCCGGCACACCTGAACGCCGGTGCCGTACCGTGCAGTGCACGCTCCAGTGCTTCTCTGCGCGTCCCTCCCATCTCCGAGCTCCCTGTCTGCAATAGCAGAAGTCCGTCCCCACAGTTCCCTGAGGTTGCTTTCAACCGATGAGCAAGGTGTGTTTACTGCAGAAAGTGCGGCGGTCAGCAGCGTCCTCCCCCGGGCTCCCCCAGACAGCCCTCCACAGGTAGCTCCGTGTTTCCCTCCGTGGAGAATTCTGCGTGCGGGGATTTTACAGAATGTCCAGCTTGCATTATTTTTTTCCTTATGGATTTCAGTTGTTTTCATTTTACACAGTGTAATTAGCACCTTTGACATTTAGAAAAAATGTTTTGCCTGATTTCAGACTACTTCCTTTGCGTCTTCTTCCCCGGGGTGTCAGAGAATCCTGAGCTAGGGGTGGTGAGGGCCGGGGTGCTAGGGTCCCCGCGATCCCTCCTGTCTCCGTGAGTGTTCCGGCCTCGAATCTGTGATCAGTGCCAGCCCACGCCACTGGATTTCACAGTGCGCTCGCCTGTCATTTTTTTTTTTTTTTTATTTGACAGGCAGAGTGGACAGTGAGAGAGAGAGACAGAGAGAAAGGTCTTCCTTTGCCGTTGGTTCACCCTCCAATGGCCGCCGCGGCTGGTGCGCTGCGGCCGGCTCACCGCGCTGATCCGATGGCAGGAGCCAGGTGCTTCTCCTGGTCTCCTAAGGGGTGCAGGGCCCAAGTACTTGGGCCATCCTCCACTGCACTCCCTGGCCACAGCAGAGAGCTGGCCTGGAAGAGGGGCAACCGGGACAGAATCCGGCGCCCCGACCGGGACTAGAACCTGGTGTGCCGGCGCCGCTAGGTGGAGGATTAGCCTAGTGAGCCGCGGTGCCGGCCCCGCCTGTCATTTAGAAGCTAATTCCACAGAGATTCCGCATTCATTTTTGAATCTGTGGAAATTGTCTGATGTAGAATAGAATGCCTATTCTATATATGTACACATAGACATTTCCCCACTTCTCTAGCTCGAGGTGCTGCACTTAAATATTTTACCCATTGTGCCAGTGTTGGATTTTACTGTGTGTCTCCTGCCTGAAAGGGTTTTCTCTCGGATAGTTTTCTGTAACTGCCCTGGGACGGGAGAGATGGAATATCTCACTTGGCCTGAAAGAGGCCCGGAAGATTTTCCCGTCACTCGGCGATTCCTTTATTGTCATTTTCTCTCCGTCTTTCCGGCAGACTTCCATTTTCCCTTTCACTCCACCTAAAGCAAGGCAGGTGGCAAACTACACGTTCCAGGGATGCCTTGCGTTTCGTCCTCAGTGTTCCCCAAGCACCAGGGGCCTCTCTAAGGGAAACAGGCTTTTCAAAGCTTTTACCTTGCATGCTTCTCAGCACTTCCCTGAGGTGCTTAAATTTAATCTTCACCCCCCTCCTAAAACACACATTACCCTCCCATTTTACTGATAAGCAAACTAAGCCTCAACAGGATAGGCAGAGTCCAGAGGAAGACTCCAGCTGGCAGTGACGTTCCAGTGAGCTCTGCCGGTGTGCAGCCTGATTGATCTGTCCTTGGATTCCTCGAGCCAGTGGACTCCCCTCTCGGTCCAGCCTGGGGGCAGTTGGGTTTCTGCCATTTGCGACCCCACCAATCCTGAGTAACACGTGCACTTGTTTAAACTTCCAATAGACTATCAGCTCTTTGAGATTAGATGCTGGATGCACACTTTTTCTCTGCTCCCTAGTGGAGAATGGGGGAGCATCTTCCATTACAAAAATAAGATGAAGTTGGTTACAAATTAAACAGAATATTTGAGATGAGGATTATCTTGTTCATTCGAGCCATGTGGTCCTTTAACATAGTTTCTTTGAACTTGCAAATTCTGTTCGCTGCAGCTAAGGCATGAGTGTGCTAAGCCTTGCCAAGTCCCATCGTGGGGACGCAGGCTTCTCAGAAGATAATTGGCAGCGTGTCCCTGAAACCGTCTGCAGGGGCTGTGGGTGAACAACTGGCAAACGGGAGGGGAGAACAGAGGCAGCGGGTGAAACTGACGGCCTGGGTGCAGCCCCTGGTGTTGAGGAGGGTGAGCGGCCACCTGGGGCTTGTGCGCATGCTCGGCACCCCCTGGCCCCCGGGACTGCAAGGTGCAGAACTCCCCTCGTGCAGGTCGCACAGGATTTAGCTGGAACACGGTCAGCACTGGTGAGCCTGGCCAGCACGCAGCCCGCAGCTCTCCCTGCTCGCGGTGCCGCCCAGCTTCTCTGGTCATCCCCACGTGTGGTGGCTCCGTCTTGCCTGGCCCCAACGTGGCTGTTCTCAGCCCACAGCTCCGTCCTGATTGTTCCTTAGGGACAAACGATTCTGATTCTCTGTGCGTCATTGCGGGGCTTCTTTGAGCTAATTTGATTGGATGCATTAGACTCCATCATCCACCTCCTTATCTCATCATCAGTGATAAACAGGGTCACGTGAGCTCAGGGTCTCTCCTGCAGAGAGATGAGAGGCGGCCAGAGTCTGCTTAAGCAAGCACTGTGACAGCTTAGGCTCGGAGCTGCTGGTGAAAGTAATTATTTCCACCGTCATTCTTAACTGCGGAGAAGAGCTCACCGAGAGCTTTTGGTTTTTTAAAGACTCCCAGGTCCACTTGTATACCAGGTCCACTTGTGTATTTCGAGCAAGCCCAGACAAAGCTGTTCCTGATCGCAGGCGTCTTCTGTGCGTGGTGAGCAGCCTTGTCCTCCATGCTGAAGCCCCTCCCCCCCTTTTTTTTTTGACAGGCAGAGTGGACAGTGAGAGACAGAGAGAAAGGTCTTCCTTTGCTGTTGGTTCACCCTCCAATGGCCGCTGTGGCCGGCGCACCGCGCTGATCCGAAGGCAGGAGCCAGGTGCTTCTCCTGGTCTCCCATGGGGTGCAGGGCCCAAGCACTTGGGCCATCCTCCACTGCACTCCCGGGCCACAGCAGAGAGCTGGACTGCAAGAGGAGCAACCAGGACAGAATCCGGCGCCCCGACCGGGACTAGAACCTGGTGTGCCGGCACCACAGGCAGAGGATTAGCCTAGTGAGCCGCGGCGCCGGCCTGAAGCCCTGTCTTGTCCACGTGGCTCACAAGGCTGCGAGGCAGCAGCGATTTATGCAGAGGGTAACTCCCTCTTACCCGGAGTTTCTCCAGCTGAACACGTGTTATTGTTCTTGTAATCCTTGAAAGAGAAGGCGGAAGAGCAACCACGAGATAAATGAAGCCCGAGTCCCCGCCTGCGGGAGCACGCGCTCCTGTCAGTTTGGTCACTTCCCATACAGTGCCTTGACGGACAGAGCAAGAGCAGGACAAGACAGGAGAGAATAGATGTGGGGCGAAAGCCTATTGACCAGGTTCAGGATCCCAGGGCGGGCAGCAGCCTGTGCACACCCTCGGTTGAGAAATAAGGAAATGTAAGTGAGTCCCTGTATCTGCTACCAGAGGGGAGAGACAAGACGCAAATACAGCAAGTGTGGGAAGCTGGGCGAGAGGGGCGTGCCGTCGTGGCACGCGGTCCTTCCCTTTTTATATGATTAAAAGCAGAGTTGTGTCTCCATTTGTGGTGGGCTCAGTCCATCTGTAGGAAGAAGTGTTGAGATCAGAAGAGTGAACAATGACCAGTGCATAAAGTGTGTGTGTGTGTGTTTAAAGATTTATTTATTCATTTGAAAGGCAGAGTGACAGAGGGAGAGACAGAGACAGAGATCTTCCTTCTACTGGTTCACTCTCCAAATGGCCCCAAATGGCTGGGGCTGGGCCAGGCCAAAGCCAGGAGCATGGAACTCCAGCTGAGTCTCCCACACAGGTGCAGGGCCCCGAACACCTGAACCATGTTCTGCTGCCTTCCCAGGCCATAGCAGAGAGGAGCTGGATAAGAAGTCTCACTGGCTCATAGGGGACGCCCCAACATTGGCCCTAAAGGTTTTTTTTTTAAAGATTTCTTTCTTTCTTTGAATAGTAGAGTTACAGAGAGAGGCAGAGGCAGAGGCAGAGAGAGAGAGAGTGAGTCTTCCATCTGCTGGTTCACTCTGCACTTGGCTGTGATGGTTGGAGCTGGGCCAAGCAAAAGCCAGGAGCTTCTTCCGGGTCTCCCATGTGGGTGCAGGGGCCCAAGGACTTGGACCATTTTCTACTGCTATCCCCGGCCACAGCAGAGAGCTGGATCGGAAGTGGAGCAGCTGGGACTCAAACTGGCACCCATATGGGATGACAACACCACAGGCAGTGGCTTTACCTGCTGTGCCCCAGCACCGGCCCCCAAGGGGGTTTTATGTAGGCCCCATGGTAACCATGAAGCAAAAGCCTGTAGTAAATACACAGAAGACAGAGTGTCCCAGCGTGGGAAAGCATCCAACCACAGGGAGGATGACAAGATGCAGGGAGGAGCAGAGGCCCTTCACAGCGCCAGAGCACAGCGAACAAGAGGACGGGGGCCTTCAGCTATCGGCAATGACCTCGGACAGACACGCATCGAACTCTCCAATCAAAAGACGCAGGGTGGCTGTGTGGATTAAAAATGTAAGACTGCGGCCGGTGCCGCGGCTCACTAGGCTAATCCTCCGCCTGCGGTGCCGGCACACCGGGTTCTAGTCCCGGTTGCCCCTCTTCCAGGCCAGCTCTCTGCTGTGGCCAGGGAGTGCAGTGGAGGATGGCCCAAGTGCTTGGGCCCTGCACCCCATGGGAGACCAGGAGAAGCACCTGGCTCCTGCCATTGGATCAGCGCAGTGCGCTGGCCATAGCGCGCCTGCCGCGGCGGCCATTGGAGGGTGAACCAACAGCAAAGGAAGACCTTTCTCTCTGTCTCTCTCACTGTCCACTCTGCCTGTCAAAAAATAAACAATTAAAAAAAAATGTAAGACTGAACCGTGTTGCCTGCAAGACAGTCACTTTGCTGTTAAGGACACGCAGACAAAGTGAAGACATGGCAAAAACGTATTCCAGGCAGATGGAAACCAGGACACTGCGTACTCACACATCAGCGAAGGCAGACTGGGTGAAGAACTGTAAGGAGATAAGTAGGGTCATTACATAGTGACAAGGAGGTAGGTTTACCAAGAAGCTAGGGCTGTTGTAAGCGTGCACACCTGTACCCAACATAGGAGCGCCCACACTGTAACACACGCTAACAGAGCAGGAGGGAGGCGCAGGCACTCTCGGACGACCGGGTCACCCCGTTGCCCTCTGGGAAATGGCCCCCTGCCTCGGCACCCTCCAGGATGGGGCCCCCCTCCCATCACCCATCCCTGCCACACAGGAGCTCTTGGCACCCTCTCCATCCGGGCTCCTTTGTCGGCCTGCACAGAGCGGCCACTCTTGCGCTAGTCTGCGGCCGACAGAAAGTTACAGCAAAGAGCGGAGGTAGCCATTCCTTCTGTCTCCCCCATGGACACCGGATGTCGGTGTCCAGGCGGACTCCAGGGCCCCCAGCCTTGGCGCACCTGCAGGGCAGGGACCACAGACTTATTCATGTGTTTACATCACTCTCCGCTGTGGTAAAGGACACAGGACACCAAGCTGCTGGCTTTCACCACTTCCCAGGGTCCAGTTCTGCGGCTCTAAGTGCATGCACGGAGGTGTGCAGCCCTCACCGGCGTCCACTCCAGGATGGCTTCATCTTCCCAAACTGAAACCGACCCCACAAGCAGGAAGTCCCCTTTCCTCCCTCCCCCAAGCCCTGGCAATCACTATTCCATCTGCCTGAGATCAACCACTCGGGGACGTCCTGTGAGTGGAATCCCACAGTGTTTGTCCTTTTGTGGCTGGCTCCTTTCCTCTGGCTTTGCGTCCTCAGGGTTCGCCCACACTGTGGCCTGGGACATGGGTGCCTCCCACCTTAGAGCTGAGTGCATTCCATTGTGTGGCCAGACCACGTGGTGTGGACACGCACGGTGTCCACACCATCACTGGACACCTGGTGCGCCTCCTCTTGGCGGCCATGGACGATGTTGCTGTGAGCTTGGGGATGCGAATCTGCCTTCGAGTCCTCACCTACAGGTGCAGGCCCAGGAAGCAGAATCGCCAGAGCCCACGTGAACTCCAAAGTTAAGGTTTTGAGGCGCTGCTAGCCGGGCACAACCGGGGCCATGTGTCCGCAGGGACAGCACATGAGCGACAGGACAGCGAACTGCACCGAAGTTCAAGTGGGGTCGAGGGAAGACCTCGGCTGACCTCTGTGGCCACAGGGCCAGGTGTGAGTCTGAGCCTGTGGGCGCTGTGATCATAAGTGACTTCGCCCAGGGCCGCCTCGCGAGGCCCGAGGGCTGCTTTTCCAGTGATGGTGAGCGCCATCACTTTACCCTCATCGGTGGCCAACGATGCGGTTTCTTCGTTAAAATGAAGAGACTGCAGGCTGGCGCCGTGGCTCACTAGGCTAATCCTCCACCTACAGCACTGGCACTCTGGGTTCTAGTCCCGGTGGGGGTGCTGGTTCTGTCCCGGTTGCTCCTCTTCCAGTCCAGCTCTCTGCTCTGGCCCGGGAGTGCAGTGGAGATGGCCCAAGTGCTTGGGCCACACGGGAGACCAGGAGGAAGCACCTGGCTCCTGGCTTCGGATCAGCGCAGCGCGTCGGCCCTAATGGCCATTTGGGGGGTGAACCAACGGAAGGAAGACCTTTCTCTCTGTCTCTCTAACTCTGCCTGTCAAAAAAAAAAAAAAAAAAAAACAACTTTCTGCGTGCGTCCTATGAAAAGGGCGCTTGCTGGTCTGGCCCCGTGTTCCTTGTTTACTTGTCTTCTCCGGCAGAGGCTGTTTTCTTTGCTGAAAAGCAGGGCTGCCCCCCGATTTGAATTCTCTCTGCAGGGAGAGGGGCCCAGCAGCGGCCCCTCAGCCAGTGCAGGCTCAGGCCGAGGGAACAGAAGCCGGGAAGGGAGAGCGCAGGAAACCTGAGCAGCGCGCGCTTTGTGATGGGCCTGGCAGGGGCAGAAATTGAATCCCAGATCCTGGTCAACTCCACAGCGGTGGCCGGGTTGGCCGGGTTGGCCAGGCCGCGGGCCCGGTGGTGCAGCCTGAGAGGATGAAGTGCAAGGCTGAGAAGCTGGGGACACAGAGGCAGGTGCTGGATTCACGCACCGGGGGGGTGTCCTGTGTGCAGGAAGTGGGTGCTGGATTCACGCGCGGGGGGCGTCCTGTGTGGGAAGTGGGTGCTGGATTCATGCGCTGGGGGCGTCCTGTGCAGGAAGTGGGTGCTGGATTCACATGCTGGGGGCGTCCTGTGCAGGAAGTGGGTGCTGGATTCACGCGCTGGGGGCGTCCTGTGCAGGAAGTGGGTGCTGGATTCACGCGCTGGGGGCGTCCTGTGCAGGAAGTGGGTGCTGGATTCACGCGCTGGGGGCGTCCTGTGCGGGAAGTGGGTGCTGGATTCACACGCGCTGGGGGCGTCCTGTGCGGGAAGTGGGTGCTGGATTCACGCGCTGGAGGCGTCCTTGCAGGAGGTGGGGGAGCAGAGTGTGTTCTCGCGACCCAGCCCCCAGCAGACTGGTCCTGTAGGCCGCCTCCCCGCGCTGTCATGGCGCTGCAGCTGTTTGTCCACCTGGCCGCGAGGGCTCTCAGTAGGAGCTATCGAGGGGCTGTGGAAGAGGGCCCGAGAGGGAACACACCTGGGGAGGCCAAGCAGGTGTCCTTGGTGGATTTCCTGGTGAGGCGTGAGATCAGCTCGGATGCAGTGTAGACGTGGATTCCTGCTTGCAAGAGATGCATGCTTTGCTGAATCATACCCAGTCCTGCTAAACAGGGACCTGCCGCCCCAGCGCACAGAGGAGGACGGGAGCGATTATTCATTCAACAGACACTTACCGCGTCTTCCTTTGGGGCAGGACGAGGTTCTGGCAGAGGCGTGGGGGGACCCTGTGCTGCGAGCTTTGGAGAGGGAGCTGGGCAGGGGTCGTTGTTAAGGAGCTGGTTGGCTGGTTTGTGCCAGCGCGGTGAGGCTGGCATTGCCGCTCCGGCTTTCCCAGTACTGAATGCAGCAGGAGATCGCCTCGTGTTTAAGGCGACACGTGGTGCCCACCCCCAGGCTTGTCTCCCCTTGGCACACAGCCTGGAATTAGGAGAGTTGTAGTGGCATGAGTATCCTCAGAGGTAAATGGTACCAGGCCTACTTTATTATCAGAAAATACGTGTGGGCCCTTATAGTATCTTCTTTTATTTATTTTTTTTTTTTTAATTTTTTGACAGTCAGAGTGGACAGTGAGAGAGAGAGACAGAGAGAAAGGTCTTCCTTTTGCCATTGGTTCACCCTCCAATGGCTGCCGCGGCCGGCGCGCTGCGGCCAGCGCACTGCGCTGATCTGATTGCAGGAGCCAGGTGCTTCTCCTGGTCTCCCATGGGGTGCAGGGCCCAAGCACTTGGGCCATCCTCCACTGCACTCCCTGGCCACAGCAGAGAGCTGGCCTGGAAGAGGGGCAACCGGGACAGAATCCGGCGCCCCGATCGGGACTAGAACCCGGTGTGCCGGCGCCACAAGGCGGAGGATTAGCCTAGTGAGCCATGGCGCTGGCCCCTTATAGTATCTTCATTAACGGGTGTGTGTGTGTGTCTGTCTGTCTGTCTATATACATATGCAAGGACTTCAAAGTTTATGGAAAATTTAATTAAAAGATCAAAATATACAAACTGTTCCTTAGCATGGTCTCCATCAGGTCCGCGGCTCTGGTACAGGAGTGACATCAGCCGTTCCATTCATCCCACAGAGCTGAGGGTCCTGGGAGCTGAGCAGCGCCAGACTTTTCTACATGATTGGCTGAAGAAATATGAGCGCTCTTCAGAGGTTTCTTTGAAGATTAGGGAACAAACAGAATCCGGGGGAGCCGAGTGGGGCGGTGAGGTGGGTGCCTGACGGTTCCACTTGAGGACAGATGTGCGAGCGGGAGCAGGTGCTCGCGGTGGAGGAGGGCTGTGGGGAGGCCCCGTGGACATTGCGGTGCTGCATCTCATAGAACTTGCTCACAAGCAGGTGCTGCGGTTCTTTGGCTTTTTGGAAAGTCGACCGAATGCCTGAGCATCCAGTGCTGTGGCTGTGACTGTTGCTCTTGGCTGGTCCACTTCGGCTCTGGCGGGACCACCGCCACCTCTCGGTCGCCATTGCTTTGGTTGCGCTTGGTCTACAGGATCACACCGGCCAAGCCGTGTTTCTTCTCTTGTTCCAATTTTCTTTTTAAAAGATCCAGCATCTTGATGCCACGTGCTGAAAGATTCCGTTGAAAGCTTGGCCTTTGTCTGTGGCTGGTCTGGGTCCAGCAGTTCGGATGCCCAAGGAGCAAACGCTTGTTCTGTGTTAATCTTGCAGCCAGAGCTGTGTAAGCTGAACCAGTGGAGACGTCTTTGGTGTCAGGATTGTTTCTGCTGTAAATCATCAGTCCTCTTCAATCAGAGCACAGACAAGATTTTTTTTCCCTCAAAAATTGCCATGGGGGGCAGTGTTATGTTCTAGAGGGGAAAGCCACTGCCTGCAATGATGGCATCCCACTTGGCACTGGTTTAATTCCTGGCTGCTTCACTTCTAATCCAGCTCCCGGCTAATGTGCCTGGGACAGCAGCAGAAGACGGCCCAAGTCCCTGGTCCCTGTACCCACACGGGAGACCCAGAAGAAGCTCTGGCTTCAGCCTGGCACAGCCCTGGGTGTTGTGGACACTTGGGGATTGAACCAGTGGATGAAGATCTCTCCCTCTCTATCTCTCTAATTGTGCCTTTCAAATAAGTCAAAACAAATCTGTCTTAAAAATGGACATAATGGTCTGCCGCTATGGGCTTTGTCTTTAACATCATGCTGTCCCTTCTTAAATCGAGTTACCCAGAAGTGTTCACAGTTATACAGAGGTGCAAACTCTGATTGATCTGGGGGCATTGTCTCCATAACCTTTTGTAAATCAGCAATGCTGTCACCATTCGTCTATGCAAGCTTCGCCGTAAGTTTGATAGTTGTTCTTGGTTAAGGCTTAGCAGAACCCCTGTTGCTCTGATAGGTTTTCAAATGGACATCTCATCCTTCTTATTGCCCTCGGACTAGATACTTTCTTTTTTAAGAAAACTTTTATTTACGAAATATAAATTTATTTTTTTTTGGACAGAGTTAGAGAGAGACAGAGAAAGGTCTTCCTTTCGTTGGTTCACCCCCCAAATGGCCGCCACGGCTGGCACTGTGCCAATCTGAAGCCAGGAGCCAGGTGCTTCCTCCTGGTGTCCCATGCGGCCCAAGCACTTGGGCCATCCTCCACTGCCTTCCTGGGCCACAGCAGAGAGCTAGACTGGAAGAGGAGCAACCAGGACAGAACTGGCACCCCAAGCGGGACTAGAACCTGGGGTACTAGTGCCACAGGTGGAAGATTAGCTTAGTGAGGTGTGGCACTGGCCAGAAATATAAATTTCTAAAGTACAATTTTCAGATTATAGTGGTTTCCCCCCCATAACCACCTTCCCACCCGCAAACCATCCCATCTCCCATTCCCTCTCCCATCCCATTCTTCGTCAAGATTCATTTTCAATTATCTTTATATACAGAAGATCAACTCTATACTAAGTAAAGATTTCAACAGATTGCACCCACACAGACACACAAAGAATAAAATACTATTTGAGTACTAGTTTTACTGTTAATTTGCATAGTACAACACATTAAGGGCAGAGATCCTACATGGGGAGTAAGTGCACAGTGACTCTTGTTGATTTAACAACTGACACTCTTATTTTTGATGTCAGTTATCACCTGAGTCTCTTATCATGAGCTGCCAAGGCTATGGAAGTCTCTTGAGTTCACCAACTCCAACCTTATTTAGACAAGGTCATAGTCAAAGTGGAAGTTCTCTCCTCCCTTCAGAGAAAGCTACCTCCTTATTTGATGGCCCCTTCTTTCCACTGAGATCTTTGATTTAGGTCATTTTTTGCCACAGTGTCTTGGCTTTCCATACCTGAGAAACTCTCATGGGCTTTTTAACTGGATCTGAATGCCTTAAGGGCTGATTCTGAGGCCAGAGTGCCGTTTAGGACATCTGCCATTCTATGAGTCTGCTGTGTATCCCACTTCCCATGTTGGATTGTTCTCTCCTTTATAATTCTATCAGTTAGTATTAGCACACACTAGTCTTATTTATGTGATCCCTTTGACACTTAATCCTATCTTTATGATCAATTATGAACTTAAACTGATCACTTTAACTAGTAAGATGACATTGGTACATGCCAACTTAATGGGATTTGGAGTCCCATGGCACATTAAACTAGATACTTTCTGACAGGTATAACACGTTAGTACAAGTTCATCTCAGTGCAAAGATGTTTGAACTTGTGCATAGCTTTTTTTTTTTTTTTACTTTTTTTTTTTTTTTGACAAAGTGGATAGTGAGAGAGAGAGACAGAGAGAAAGGTCTTCTTTTTGGCGTTGGTTCACCCTCCAATGGCCGCCACGGCTGGCGCACTGCAGCCGGCACACTGCGCTGATCCGAAGGCAGGAGCCAGGTGCTTCTCCTGGTCTCCCACGGGGTGCAGGGCCCAAGCACCTGGGCCATCCTCCACTGCCCTCCTGGGCCACAGCAGAGAGCTGGCCTGGAAGAGGGGCAACCGGGACAGGATCCGGCGCCCCGACCGGGACTAGAACCTGGTGTGCCGGTGCCGCTAGGTGGAGGATTAGCCTATTGAGCCACGGCGCCGGCCGTGCATAGCTTTTTTATAATGCACATTTTCCTTGAACCTCTTGATGTATGTATGTATATATTGTGTATATATGTCCATGTATGTTGTATGTATATACATACATGTGTGTACACATAATTTTAAATTTTCATTTTCTTTGTCTCCCTTCTCACCTGTCATCTGTGCAAGTGTTGGGGACGTCAGAATTATGCTCTTGTGTGCTGCTGTTCTTGGTGTGTAAGGAGACACCCCGATGAGCCATGTGTGACCCCGGCATGATGTTGAAACAAGTCTCGGGGTTATCACCGCGGTACCAAATGGGCAGCTTCTCTGGGGGCTGAAGCCCCACCCTGTCCAGGCAGGACGAGCTGGCAAGGACATGGGCCCAGCTGACAGGTGTGGCTGCCGGGAGACATCCAGAGTGGCTGAGATTTCGGCCCCTCCCCGGGGCACTGCTGATGCTCACGCAGCAGGGCAGGGTCTGCTTTCAGCCCCAGCACCCCCCTGGGAGGGAGGGGCCGGGGCTGGTGAGTCAGGAAGTTGACAAGGGGAGCGAAAATAGGAAAACGACACTTGGTGCCTCCAAGGAGCTCACTCTCCCTGACGGTGTGCAGGGGCGTCTAGGATGTCTCCCAGCAGCAGGCTGTCTTGCAATGCTGGAAGTGGCTTTGGAGACGTGACCTGAGTGGCTGGCACAGGGCTGCACTCCTGGTGGCTGTTAGATAAGTGATCGTTGAGGGCTGGCGCCCAGGAGGGGACGCGAGCGCTGCGGCTCCGCTTCCGCCCCAGTCCCTCCTGTTTCACCACTTCCCCCTTGGAAAGTTGTCAAGCACTGTACGAAGGAGTGGAAAAGTGTTCCACTTGCAGATCAGAGAGTAGCTGGAAGCCCACAGATACTTTTATCCTCATTCATCTGCCAAACAAATCTTTACTGAGCACCTGTGAAGCTGGCGGTGGGAATGGGCAGCTCCTGCCTGTGGGGAGCAACTCGGACTAGACTAAGTTACTGGAATTAAGACTTATTCTATGCATCTGCTCTCCCACAATATGGCGCTGAGAAGGGAGAAACAGCTTCTACACAGCTGCCTCCAGTTTGACCAATAACCTGCAGGAGCTGATCCTGCTCCTGATTGGAGGAGAGCAGCGTACTCGGCGTGTGGGTAGCAGAGTTGGGATTGGTGGAAGAGGACTATAAAGGAGGAGAGAGACAACATGCACCAGGAACATCTAAGGGGAACATCCGGATAACACCTGAGCAGCCCCCGAGAGAGCCGGCCGGCGGTGTGCCGCTCCCCCGCGGAAGTGGGGAAAGTGGCAGGGGGAACCGCCCTTCCACGGAGGTGGAGGGGTCAGCAGCCAACCCGGGAAGGACCAGCAGCAAACCCGGGAAGGGCCGAGCAGACAAAAGAACAGCGCAGGGTCCTGTGTCGTTCCTCCGCAAAGAGGGGGAGTGACACTTCCCATCACATGGGACCCAGGAGCGAGAAAGTTGACGAGAGAATGCAACGCACCCAGCACACTTGCACCGTCTTCCTAACCTGGCTCGAGGAGCAGGATCCCGTAAGGGGCCACTTTACTTTGAGTCCTTTGGTGTTATGGTGCCCCTGTGGACTGAAACTAACAGGAGGGGAGATGCCTGTCCACTGACCCCAGCAGGATGGCCCTGGGGGGTCACACCTCCGCGTAGGAAGCATGATGCTCAGATGTGTGTGCAGCCAGCACTGCCCCTGGAGAAAGAGGGGCTTCAGCACCCCCATGACGAACAAAGTGGCCAAAAATAAAAATGTTACTTCCCTGGAAAGGAAGGCTAAATTATAAATTCAAAAATTCACAGTCATCTGTTTTTATTGTTGCCTAACGCTCTCTAGATCTGTGTGGGCCCTGCAGAAAACCAACTCTGAAGCTGCGTGATTCGGACGTCTTTCATCGTTGTAAATGCTGATCCCACTGGAGGACGGATTAAGAACGCACTGGCAGGAGCTTCTGGCACCAGGTTCCTGCAGGTCCTTTCTTTTTTGAATAATTCATATTTAACACTTCAGTGTGTCCTACACAGCCCTGCAAGTCATGTGCAGGGCAAGGGAGTCAGAAGGGATTAATCCCCGTACACTTCTTTTTTAAGATTTATTTTACTTATTTGAAAGAGTTACACAGAGGTAGAGACAGAGAGAAAGGTCTTCCATCCTTTGGTTCACTTCCCAGATGGCCGCAACGGCCGGAGCTGGGCCGATCTGAAGCCAGGAGCCAGGAGCTTCTTCCGGGTCTCCCACGTGGGTGCAGGGGCCCAAGGACTTGGGCCATCTTCTACTGCTTTCCCAGGCCACAGCAGAGAGCTGGACAGGAAGTGGAGCAGTGGGGACTAGAACCGGTGCCCGTATGGATGCCGACGCTTCAGGCCAGGGCTTTAACCCGCTGTGCCACAGTGCCGGCCCCCAGTCCCCGTACATTCCACCCTAAACACAGTCCAGCCTTGTTTGGGCTGATTTGGTGCCACCGGCTTCCCTCTGCTAGCAGTGGTCGCCCCGGGGGCCAGTTTAGGGAAATGAAGTAGGGTTTTCTGCAGGACGGGAACAGGGCTCACACTTTGGTGGTTGACTGTCGTGGGCTTCGGGGGAAATCAGCAAAGGAGAGCGGTGGTTCTGCCTAAATGCTGCTGCTGGTCTTCAGTAGCGCAGCTTCAGTTCGTGCCACCGCAGTCCCGGCTACAGACACTTGATGGCAGGTGAGAGGGCGGGTGTCCACGGCGCACGTCCGTCCGCGTGCTGCTGACCACGGGGCTTCAGCTGCAAGTGTCGCCCTTTGTCTAGACTTGCTGCCACGTCCCGTCCTCTGGGAGGGATCCTTAGTGTCTTGGTGACGTCAGTGGGAACGCCCACGGGAAGCACTTCCTGCACTCTGAGCGCCTGCGTCTCCTCGCGGAGTGCATTTCCCTTTCATCTCTGCATCTCGGGCGTCCAGTACAGAGCCTGGCTCCGGAGCACCGTCCATCTGCTCATGCAGTCACAGAGGGATTTTTCAAAGGTGACCTCAAACCCTGCTGGCTGCAAGCGACAGAAACCCACGTCCATGGGTTAAGCCTGACAGGGAAGGTAGTATAGACACTGGAGCCTCCCATCGAACTCATGGGCAGAGTGGTGCTGGGTGGTGACCAGGGCGCCAGAGCCATCCAGATGCTCCTGCCCCTGCCTCTGGGAGCTGCCTGCACCGGCCACGCCCAAAGCATTTGCAGCCTGGGGCACCCACTCTTGTGTGGTTGCAGGGCCAGGGGCTCCAGCATAGGCTATAGAGGGCCAGGGACCACCCTTGGGCCATCAACTGACTGGTGGCGTTCACACTCCCTGGTGCTGTCTGAGCTGGGGCTCTCGTCACCAAAGATGGTAGACCAGGTGCCTGAAACAACAGACATGAGGAGGCTGGAGGCCACAGGTGAGGGTGCCAGCAGAGTTAGGTTCCCGGGGTGGTGTCTCCTCCTGCTTGCAGGTGGCCGCCTTCCCCTGTGGCCCCCCCCCCCCCCCCCCCCGCCTTTCCTGGGCACTCCTGAGGGCAGGGGGAGAGCTCTCAGTTTTCCAAAAAAAGTTTTATTTGTTGACTTATTTTAAATAGGAAGAAACATGGGTGCTTCCATCTGCTGGTTCACTCCCTCAGACACCTGCAGCCTCTGAGGCTGGACCCGGCCTAAGCCAGCAGCTCCATCTGGGTCTCCCACGTGGGTGACAGGAAGCCAGGTGCTTGGGCTCCCTCCCAGGCACCGTGGCAGGAGGATGGGTTGGAAGAGGCGGTGGGACTGGATCCCAGGCTGGCTGAGTTGGGGGCTTGGCCTGCTGTGCCACAACGTGGCCCCCAGGGTCGCAATCTCAGTACCTCCTCTGATCAGACCACTAATCCTATCACGGATGCCTTCATGACCCAATTTAACCCTAATTCCCTCCCGGAGGCTGCATCTCCAGGGTCATCACTTTGGGGGTTAAAGCCTCAGTATGCGGCTCCTGAGGGCACACAGGTACTCAGCCCAAAACACGGACAGACCCGGATTGGTCCCCTTGAGCCAGCTGTGTCATTGACAGTGGTCAGAGACAGGTGGAGTTGGAGCCCAGCCAGCTGCCACAGGGACCAGCGGGGCAGGGTTGAGGTAGAGGTGGGGAAGGGCTCCCCTAAGGGCAGGCCACGTTCCAGGTCCCAGGCGCTATGTGGGAGGTGGAGGCACGGCTCCGGTTCTGGGTGTGGCTGACCTCTGTCCTGGGGGACGGGGCTGGGGGCGGGGGCAGTACCAGCCCGGCTTGTGCTGGTGCCTGCCCTTCTGCTGTGCTTTTAGCCTCTGGTGAGAAAAATCTGTGTTTGAATGGTTAAACACACGCAGTTTATAAAACTGCTTCACACCAGCTACTTAACACACCATTTGCTACAACCTGCCCAGGGGATGCTCCCTGCGTTTCCATCTGAGAAAGCAAGGCCGGCCACCTGCCCCAGAGGGGCTCCTGGAAAGAGGGTCCTAAGACGGCCCCTCGGTTACTGCTCCCCCTCCAGGAGTTTGCCGCTTCTAAAGGCAGCACGTTCCCAGCACGAGGCTCTGTCCTGAGCGTTTGCTTGCGATGGCTCCCTTGGTCTTCACAGCAGCCGTGGAAGAGGGGCCATTCCACAGCTGGGGAAACCAAGGCCGTTTGCCCGAGGTCGCAGGGCCAGCACTGTGAGTGCTGGAGGGAAGCGAGGCCCTCTGACTTGGGGTCAGCTTCCAGGTGGCCCAGGGGCTGGACCTGGGGATGGTGGCCATGTGGGGTATCAGGAGCAATGGCTGTGGGTTCAGATGGGAAGATGGGAGCCCCTTCCCCCTTCCCCACTGGGTCCTCCACTGTGACTCAAGGGAGGTATCATGTGCAGAGACCCCTCTTTACCTTTCCTGGGGTCAGCCTGCCCCAGGGTGGAGCTGCTGCACCTGCCAAGGGTGTCTACAGTGCCAGAATGGACACACTCTTAAATCCAGGGGTATTGGACCAGCCGGGGGGCTTGTGGGCAAAGGGAACAGAAGCTGGGCGGGGGAGAGTTTGCCTACAGCCATATCAGCGGAGAGTTCTGCAGAGCGGCCTAACACCCCACTCCGCTCTCTCCTGTGTCCTTCCTAGCCAAAGTCCCGACACCGCCTGTGGCCAAGGCAGAGAGAAAGGTGAGCTGCAGCCTCGGTGATCTTTGGAGCCTCTGTAGCCGCTGCAGACTGGCCCAGAGGAAGTGGCCACAGAGAAGAGCTCTGTGTGTGGACTCAACACACAGCTGTGCACCTGCCATCACTTACATGACGGCATTTCACCTCTACACGACCAGGGTAGTGGAAACGGTGCCAAAACATGACATAGAAGGATGGAGAATGTACAGATTGGATCTGCGCTTCTGGATGGTTTGAGGTTAAGAATCCAGCAGTTTTCAGCACCAGGTGAATGTCCACTCTAGCAGAGACGTGGAGGGCCCGCTGTGGGCAGAAAAACGTGATCTTCTCTCACTGGATCGTGCACACCACCCCTGACAATAGCCCTGTGCGTGGCAAGTCGGGTGCATTCTCTCCAGTATCCCTGCTGGGGATTAGGGTGGTGTGGGGGATTTCCCACGATGGACCCAGGCCCAGAGCTCTTGTCTGAGTCTGCGCTGTCCCGCTGGCGCCCCACACTGTGCCCTGTGTGGCTGTGGCTTCTGTGCCAGGCGTCCTCTTTCTCCCTTGAATGTGCCTCTTATCTGCCGGGCTGAGGACGCTCTTTGTGTGGCGAGGCGGTCTGCGCTTGTTCCCTTCAGCCCTGGCGAGAAGAAGTGGGGATTGTAAAAAGCAGCAGTCGGCCCTTCGGGCTCCTTTGTGCAGAGCGCCATAAATAATGTATTTGGATTCGACGGGCCAGAGACGGAAAAACATACCGAGCCTCTCTCTCGGTGATCAGGTGGATCCTGCTGTCCCAGAGCAGAAGAAAAGAACAAGGTTGCTCTGAAATTGGAGAAGACGTCAAGTGACCCCAGAGCTCCGCCATGAGGCCGGGGCCAGACCGCGGCAAAAAGGAGCAAAAAAAGGCCACCCCTGAGCCATCTACCTCCCCAGCCTTCTCGACCCCATCCGGGGTTTTGGAATAACTGGCTGTGCAGGTGGAAGACGGAAGGACAGGTCGGGGCTGCGGCCCTTCCCACGTCCTTGTTGCCCTCAGTTCCTGGAGTTCAGCAGAGAAACGTGGGCTGGCCAAGCCACGCGCTGAAGTCGCAGGATTCCAGGTGTCATGCAGCATTCCAGAATTCCTACAGAAACTCAGGCTCGGGCGTGTGCTGCCCGCCCCGCGGCAACAGCTGTGCACCGGGCCTTTCAGATAAAAGCGTTTCGTACAGAGCTGAAAGACCACGTGATGCTCATGGATTTGGTGCAGAGTAACTGGCTTCCCTCGCAGAGAAGAGCCAAGGTTTGCCTCATCCACATGCGTGCAGGCCTGACGACCCCTGAGCAGCCAGCCAGCACATACGAGGTACGGCTGGCCCCGGGCGGGGGCCTGAGGGCACACGTTGGGCTCTGGGAGTAATGGAGGCGTTGCTCACCCGGCAGCGGATGGGGTGTTTATCTCACTGGAGACCTGCGGCACATCTGGCTGTGGTCTTTCCCGGGGACTTAGAAAAGACTTTCCCCCCGTTAATTGATCTCAGTTATTGGAAGTTGGGGAGGAGCAGGTGTATTGATGCATGGGGTTTTCCCAGGGTGCTTGTCTGCATTTACAATCATTCTAGTGGTTGCTCCCAGGACAACAAAGCCGGGCACTTGGCTTCCACATTTTGAAGCCCCAGGATGTTTCTGGGAGCTAAACCTTCTTAGCGGTACGTTTGCGATGACCTGTCTTTAAAAGCAAATTCCCATGTCTTTCTCTAGACATTGTTTAGAATACACAGGGCTCACCTTGATGGAGGGAGAACGGATTGATCCGAGCTGGGCCAGCACGAAGAGTCTTTCAGGCTTTGAGGATGAGCTCTAACTTTCGGGCAGAAATCGATGCGTGAGAGAAAGGAGAACTTGGGGGATTTAAAATGTCAGAGTGAGATAAACTTGTCTCTGAAACGTATTTGCCTTCGGCAGCGAAGGATCCGCCACAAGCAGTTATCTTTTTGGAAAGTAAACACGTGAAATCTGACCCGCTCCTTATTATACGTGGGATAAATTATAAACGACACTGGACATGACTCCCAGCAGCTCACTTTCCCGTCTCTCAGGATAAATGGAACAGGCAAATGGCTGCTGCGTTAGGGAAGGGCAGCCTGTCTGAGTACTGACGCCCTCCCATGAGTGCTGGCAGGGACTCTGGCTCTCTTGTCCTAACCCCAGGCGGGGAGGCGGCCAGCACAAAGCGGATGGAACAGGTTTGTCGGGTTCAGAGCAGGCTTCTTGGCGTTCCTGCCCTGGGGGTGTGACTCTCCATGTTTACCACAGAGATGTAAAGGCCGCAGAAATAATGGTGTTAATTAGAATCAGTAATAGTTGTTCATTACTTCAGTGCCCAGTCAACCTGAGCAAAAGGTGTGCAATTAGAATATAATTGAAAGAAACCAGAGATGTTATTATTCACAAGAATTAATTGGATGAGGACAGGATTCTATCATGGCACAATTTTCATAAGATTTATTCCCCAGTCCTCTAGAGAGAAGGAAAAAAACTTCTTGAGTTATGTCATCAGGCATTTTTACAAACGTGTTCAAAACCCTGCGTAACAAACAACAGCCCTGGTGTTCCCATTTCCGTGTGTGTGTGTGTGCGCGCGTGCACAAAACTTCTGTTATTGCTACAGCCACACTGAGCGTGGCAGGGTTAGAAAGTGCATCTTTGCAGAAAGTTGTCACACTTCAAATACAGCGGAGGTCACAGCTGCAGACTTTCCTGGCCCGATCCTGCACTCCACTGATGGCCAGCAGATGAGCCAGGGCGTTTCGATGGGCCCCAGACACCCACCCCCATCCCTCACAGGCAGTCAGCGATGGAGGCGTTCTCGTGCGTCTGTGACTTGGGAAGTGGTGCGCGCAGGGGTCTGGGTTGCTTCTTCCCGACAAGGGCAGGCCAAATGTGAAAACCCTCGGGTGGGATTCACACCTCCTACCCCCTCTGAATTTTGAGCTCTGCTCGTGACTTTTAGTGGAAAACATTTTAGAAATTATTTTTTTATTTGAAATAGACAAACAGAGAGAGGTTTTTCATTGCCAGTTCACTTTGCAAATGTGTGCAACAGCCAGAGCTGGGCCAGGCAGAAGTCAGGGTCCTGGAACTCAATGCAGGTCTCTCACATGGGTGGCAGGGACCCACGCTCCTGAGCCGCACCTGCTGGCTCCCAGGGTGTCATCTACAGGGAGCCGGATTGGGAGCAGAGTGGCCAGGATGGGACCGCGTGTACCCATGTGGGATGCAGGCATAGCAAGTGGTGACTTTAGCTGCTGGGCCCAGCACCCGCCCCACATGCCAGAATTTCAAATATTTCCCACTCACTGAACTCCCCTCCTACCTATTGTTCCCACAGGGGCATGTTGGCACCATTTAAATCAGGGAACCTAAGAAGGAGGGAGGTTCCTTCCTCTGTTCCCGAGCTGAGGGTCCAAGAGAGCCCAGTTCACATCCTCTGAGCCCTGCCATTGGGCGTGGCCTGGGGACGCCTTCTCTTTAGGGCCGTAAGTTAACCTGCCCAGGGTGTGACCACAAAGTACCTCCTGGGGTGAGAGACGGGCCAAAGGCCCTCAGGATGACCTCTCAGGGCACAGAGGCTCTGGGTTCAACTTACTGGTTTTCAAGTCAATTGGTTTTGGAGATTTTGATTTTGTTAAAAACTCATGGATTTCAACTTCTGAGAGGCTCTGAACTCTACCTGGGCGGTGTGTAAGGCCCGTATATGGGGGTTTTTCTTTTTTTTTTTTTTTAAATATATTGATTTTATTTAAAATGCAGGGTTACAGACAGCCAGAGGCAGAGAGAGACCTTCCGTCTGTTGGTTTACTCCTCCAGTGGCTGCAAGGGCTGGGGCTGGGCCGATCCTGAGCCAGGAGCTTCTTCTGGGTCTCCCATGCAGGTTCAGGGGCCCAAGCACTTGGGCCATCCTCCACTGCATTCCTAGGCCACAGCAGAGAGCTGGATCGGCAGTGGAGCAGCCGGTCTCAAACCAGCGCCCATATGGGATGCTGGCACTGCAGGCAGTGGCTTTACCGGCTACGCCACAGCGCCGGCCCTCCATACGGTGATTTTTCTGAAACCATGGCTTAGGCCTGAGCTGTGTTAAGGTTTGGAGAAGTCACCTATCCCCTTGGATGGCAGGGGTGGCCCATCCACTAGCCCCGATGGCCTTGAATAGGAACTAGAGGGAAGGCCCGTGGTGCTGGGGGGCAGGCAGAGCTTGGAGCAGGAGGAGGAGAGGACGCGCAGCCCATCCTTGTGCTCACACAGGCAGAGCCGCAGCTGCTCCTCACTCCAACGCCCTGAACCCTTAGGAACACAGCGCGGTAGCAGCGGCTCCTGCGCAGGAATCCGACAATCTTCGGAGGTCAGCACACCCGACCTGGGCAGTGACATGGGCCCGTGTCTTCGCTCTGCTTGCTGTCCACATTGCAAGTGTGGACACATTCCGAGACTCTCTGTGAGGTGGATCTTGGCGGCTTCACGATGTCAGGATGGGAAGCCGTGTAGACTTTGGTGATACTGCCCAGAGCGAGAATGTGGGTTGAGAAATTCCTGATGATAGGCCTGGGCTTGCAAGCCACCACGGGCCCATCCTATGGCTTTGTGTTTGGAAATCTGGGTTTGGTCGTGCCTCCAGCTATTTATCAAAACCTCCATCACCATTTGCATGCTTCCTTCCTGTTCATCTCTCCCCGCTGGAGGTGGGGAGGGGAAGTGGGGCCAGCACAGCTCATGCATGGCTGGGTCTAGGAGCCAAGGCGCATACATTCATGGCCCAGTCGGGGCCATTGTGACTCAGGGCCCAGAGCAGACCAAGGCATTGGCAGTAAATAACAAACGGGCGCACACACATGTGGGCACCAGCTGGCGCCCCCCACCCCAGCTCTCACACTGTCCCGTTTCCTCGCCTTCTCCGGCACGGGGGCGGGCCCGGGCCAGCTGTGGGAGCGCTGCTCTCCGCGGGTCTCAGCCTCTGCTCTTTCTGCATCCCTTTCTCAGGATGGCTTTCCCCTCAGTGTGGGTCCTGTTTCCTTCTCTGCACATCAGATAACTTCTGGGATGGTGCTTGTTTTGTTGTGTTCCTTTAAAAAGTGTTGAACTTTGTTCTGGCGTGGGGATTCGTTACTTGAAAACCTCCGATCCTTTTGAGGCTTGCTTTGCGCTATGAGAGGGCAGGTGGGAGGCAGACTGTGGTAGGGGCAGTGGTTCTCGGGTAGGTAGGATTTAGCGCCCCCAGGGGTATCTGGTATTTGGTCAGCAAAGCTTTCCTTGTGTGTGGGGGAGTGCTGGCATCTTGTGGGTAGGGCCAGGGGTGCTGCGACAACCCAGAGCTCACAGGACGGGGCCCCTCCCCTCAGCAGAGCACGGTCCAGCCTAAGACAAGTGCGGCGCTGGGGCCCAGGAACCCTGGACGAGAGCTTCCTTAGCCCCACTTTTTTTTTTTTTTTTACATCACATTTTCTTTTTCACTGATACAAAGAGTACAAATTTAATGCAGCTCACAGATAGAATTCTAAGAACATAGTGGAACTTCTCTTCCTCCGTCCCTCTTTCTTTTTAATTTTTGTGTTTTAAAATGTTTTTTAAATTTTAATTTTTAATTAGTTTTTAACAGAGTCAATGTGATTTGTAGATAGAATTCTAAGAACATGATATACCCTCCCTCCCAGTCTCCTTCCTTCTCCCTTTCTTTCTGTCTTTTTTAGTTTTTGAGATAATGTATTTTAAAATTACATTTCAGTAAAAGGCTTAATGCTTTGACGGATAAGAAGTTTAACAAGTAGAAAGAAACAGGCCATAGTTTAGTGGGAAAACAGACAACAGCTCTAAACAATGCTTGAATGGAAAAATGTCCATTCACCCCTACACAGTAATTTTTAAAGTAGTCACAGGTCATTAGAACTGTAGTAGTAGAACATTCTTTTTTTTAAATTTTTTTTTTTTGACAGGCAGAGTTAGCTAATGAGAGAGACAGAAAAGTCTTCCTTCCGTTGGTTCAACCCCAAAATGGTCACTACGGCTGGCGCTGCGCCGCTCCAAAGCCAGGAGCCAGGTGCTTCCTCCTGGTCTCCCATGCGGGTGCAGGGCCCAAGCACTTGGGCCATCTTCCACTGCACTCCCTGGCCACAGCAGAGAGCTGGCCTGGAAGAGGGGCAACCAGGACAGAATCCGGTGCCCCGACCGGGACTAGAACCTGGGGTGCCGGCACTTCAGGCAGAGGATTAGCCTAGTGAGCTGCGGCGCCAGCCGTAGTATAACATTCTTAACCAATGGTTTGACAAATTACAAAACAAAGTTTACAAAGCTATGTTTGCAGCAATACTGATAACACACAGATGTTTTCTGTTTTCATCTTTTTAAGTTTTAGCTTCCACACACACACGGGAGAACATGCAGTGTTTGTCTTTCTGGGTCTGGCTTGTTGCACTCTACATGGTGTTGACTTTGAGGCAGAGGGTAGAATTTCCCTCTTGTTTATAGCTGAATGATATTCCAGTGTGTATGCATGGCACATTCTCTGTCCACCCATCTGATGTCGGACACCTGGGTTGATTTCCTATTTTGGCAGTCGTGAGCAGTGCTGCTATAAACATCGCAGTACAGGTATCTCTGTGATACATGTGTCCGTGTCTTCCGGGCAGTAGGATTGCTGGTCATAGGGCAGGTCTATCTGTCGTTGTTTAAGGAACCTCCAGGCTGTTTTCCACAGCGGCTGTCCTGGTTCACTTTCCCACCCACAGCGTGTCGGTGTTCCCCTTTCTCCACAGCCTCACCAGCCTTTGTTCCTGTCTTTGGCCACCCTGATGGCTGTCAGGTGACAGTGTGTTGTGGTTTTGATGGGGTGGAGGATGGACCCCCTGCATCCTGCAGCCATGGGAGCTTTGGGGCAGTAGCCCCGGAGCTACACTCATGTGCTGTTTGTGAACTGGGGGGATTCGCCCTAGCTTCTGCAGGCCAACACCAGGAGCAGCCGATAAAACCATCAACCCACCCTGGGACGTTGGGGAAACAACCCCACTGTAGCCCGTAACACCAGGACTGAAGCAGTGTGTTCTATTTCTGTGATTTTTTTTTAAATTTATTTATTTATTTGAAAATCAGAGCTGGAGTGGCAGAGAGAGAGAGAGAGAGAGAGAGAGAGAGAGAAGGGGGGGGGTGGTCTTCTCTCTACTGGTTCACTCCCCAAATGGCTGCCATCGCCAGGGCTGGGCCAGGCCAAAGCAGGAGCCAGGAGCTTCTTCTGGGTCTCCCATGTGGGTGCAGGGGCCCAAGCACTCGAGCCATCTTCCACTGCTTTCCCAGGCCATAAGCAGGGAACTGGATCAGAAATGGAGCAACCAGGATCCAAACCAGTGCCCATATTGGATGCTGGCAGTGCAGGCAGCAGCTTTACCTGCTGTGCCGCTGTGCCAGCCCCAGCTATTCAGTCTAAATTTCTCAATACCACTGGAGTCTACACGGTGGACACAGGGAAGAACCTACCTGCATTCCACCACTCTGGACGCGTGCCCTCAAGAGTAAAATCTGTGCACCTTGTAGTCGCCCCGTAGGACTGGAACAGGTCCAGCTCACATGGCCTAGACCTAGGGCCAGGGCTGATGGTGTTAAAAGCCACAGCACCAGTTGGACTCTCCTACAGGTCCATCCACATCGCACAGTCCTAGAGCCACAGCAGTTGGTGCCACTAGCTCTGGCATCGCTCAGGCTTGCCGGCAGGCCAAGGGGCAGCTGTGCCTATCTCCCTCAGCACCAGGAATAGTCCCACTATTGAGACACCCACCTTCTGGGTCTGCCGCTGGCATCTCACACGTGGTGAGCGCTTTGCGGGTGGACTGGTGGGCACCTGAGCTGTTGGCAGCTCGGCGCGCGGTCCCGTAGCTGCCGGAACTACCACTCTCCGGAGCTCTTTTCTGGGTCTCGGCAGTTTTCTCTCGTGCAGGTGCAGGTCAGTACTTGACCAATGTCTTGAGGGGTCCCCTGTCCTTTGTGGCGACCCTTCCCTCCCAGGCCTGGTCTCTCTGTATCCCCCTCTGCCGCCTCTGCTCAGTGAGACCCAGGCCCTTCCGAGTCTCCCCTCCCTGCGCTGACCTGGGAGCTGCCTCCTGGTGAGGGCGGGCGCAGGCCTCGCCTCTCCCCTGTGCTCTCTCGTGGTTCTGCAGGGCCTCTTGTCCGCTGTCCTGTGGCTCTCGTCCAGGTGCTCCCTGGCAGGAAGTAGGCGTCTCCCTGGCGGCTCTGACGTCCTGCAGGGCTGAGGCTCTCTGCTTCATGAATGCTTCCCGGTGGGTGGGCTGTGCCCTTCTGGCTTGGGGAATGAAAGAGCCCCATTTGAAGGGCTTCGGTGTCAGGATCGCTTGATTCAGGGAATAAAGAGGCCACTGAGACCAAACAGGAGGCAAACAAGCAGCACCTGTCTTCTTGCAGTTATCGGAAGCTGGGGAGCAATTTTACCTGCTTCCACAGCCGGGCTTCAGCCAGATCAAAGTGTCTGGAGTCTCATTTTTCTTCCTGAACTCTTGGTCTCCAGGCAGTGTTTACACAGGGATGTGTTGGTGGCCCTGGCTGCAGTACGGGCACTTCCTGTTTATGTTTTTCTTTTTAAATGTTTGTTTATTTGAAAGGCATAGTTACAGAGAGGAAAGACAGAGAGAAAGGTCTTCCATCTGCTGGTTTACTCCCCAAATGGCCTCAACGCCAGGGCTGGGCCAGTCTGAAGTCAGGAGCTAGGAGCTTCTTCAGGGTCTCCCACCCTGGGAGGGCTGGGGTGCAGAGGGACCTGGGGCGGGGTGGGAGGGGTGTAAGTCAGGCATGAGAGTGGTGAGGTCGTGGCCCTGGGTGCAGGGGGAGAGAGAGGGAGACAGGACAAAGCACGTTGCTGTGGCCGGGCCTGAATTGCCCCATTGACCCTCACCACAGCTCTGTGAGATGCACGAACCCCCTGCACATGACCTGCCCTGAGGTCTGTGCTGCTGGCCGAGGAGGGGGGGCACAGCCCAGCTCCTGGCAGCCACAGCTGGAACCCAGAGGGACACAGAGCTCACCGCAGGGAAAGTCGACGGCGCCAGTCCTGGTGTGGGAGGAGACTATAGAACCTCCCGCCGCCTTCCCACTCTCCTTGGCTACAGGGCTTCTCTTCCCTGGGCTCCTGACTAAGGCCCTCCTTCTGTGCTGAGCCCCACACGTGTCTGCACCACCCTGGTTTGAATGCCCCAGAATCTGTTCCTCCTGGGCGGGAGCAGACGGGTTAAAGAGGAAATGCTGGGACTGGGTTGTTTGACAACGTGTGCCAGGGCCCCCGCAGGTCCTGGCTGACACAAAGGCAGGGTTACTGCCCCTTCTCATCCCCTGTCAGCAGAGGCAGCCCTGGCCCTGAGTGCAGCTCAGGGAGTCCATGCAGAGAACCCAGCAAGACTGCACGGAGGAGGAGATGTCTGGGCACATCCTTCATGGACAAGTGGGAGGTTTATAGGCCGCGTGAACAGGAATGGGGCAGGAGGGACATCCCTGGGTGGCCGCCCGGATGGGGGACTCTCCGCAGAACCCAGTGGTTCTGTGTGAGTGCCGGAGCTGGGCTTCAGCTTGACATAGGAGGATGCAGTCCCTGAGCAGAGAGAGAGCTCGGACTGTCACTCCCAGTCCCCTGGAGCCTTTGGCTGAGACTTGGTCTGGGTTGTGCAGGGGGAAAGTCCATGGGGCCAGAGACAAAGCACAGCTGGTAGGGAGAGCACGGATCCAGGGTGGCTTCCCAGGGCTCTGTCAGGTGGGCCACACGAGGCCCCAGCACGTGGCTTGCAGAGACCTCGCTGCAAACAGGGCAGTCAGTGGACCCCCAGGGGGGCCGTGCCTATGCACTGCGGCTCTGGACCCCTCCCCCATAGCAGCTTAACTAAGGATCCTGGAAAGAATCGAGCCATGGCTTAAGCAGTTTAACTGGCAAGACAAATTCCTTGCTCTAGACAAGACTACAACAGAATCTGGTAAGCAATAATTTAGATTCACAATGTTTGGCACGCAGTCAAAAATGACCAGACAGGCAAAGAATCCAGAAAATATGGCCCTCATATGAGGATAAATCTGTTAATATGAGAAGATCCATTAATGGCAGAATGATGAGATTAGCAAGCTAGGGCTTATCATATTTTCCTTTTAAATTCAAGACTTCAAGGGAAGACATCACCATAATGAGGATCGAAATGGCCGATATAAAAAAGAATCACATAGGATTTCCAGAGAGAAAAAAATGACACTACCTGAACTGGAAATTGTTCCAAATGGGATAAGCAGCAGATTGAATGCCACCAAAGAAAAGATCAGTAAAGTTTGCAAAATGGAGACAAGAAAAAGTGGAGGAGTGGGCAAGAGAGAGGGAGCCGGCCCCTGGGTGCCCTGTAGGACGGTGACAGGACGTCCAGCAGGCAAGAGGGTCATTCAGAGTTCATAAAAATGTGCATCAAAGACTGGATTTCAACTTCTTTTATGCACCCAAAATTATCTTTTAATTCCATTTCCCATGAGCTTCTTAAAGTGCCCTCCTGTGTGATTAGAATCTGAGAGTGTGGAGGCGTCAGGAGGACCAGGTTTTGGAGAGAGAACGGCTGAGAGATTCCCCGTGAAAGGCGTGCAGAAGCATGTCTTGCCGACCGTCTGTGTGGCAGAGGCCAGATCGCCAGGGTTGTCCTGGGCCGCATTAAGCGGTGTAGCTGTGAGTGTTGCCCAAATTGGCAGCCTGCAGGGTTATCCCTGGGGTTGTCCAGTCCAGGGCTGAGGTACATTTCCTGGAGCAGCGAGCTTCAGTTAGGACTGCCACTGTATTGGTTTGTTGCAGGATTGCAGATGGTTTAAGCTCTGCATAGCTGTTAGAGGAAAACCAATCGGGAGGCCACTGTGTCTGCTGCTGCTGTCTAACACATTAGTGCATCTTTGGCCCTTGAAACGCTGCCCAGGTATTTCAGGGCCCTTCAGTGCAGAAGTCTGTGTGGAGAGGGGCTCTCCCCTGCTCAGGGTCTCTCCCGACGTGATCAAGGTGTCCACTGAGGCTGAGGTCCTCTTCCAAGGTCACTGGCTATTGGTAGAACTTGGATCCTTGTCGTTGCAGGACTGGGGTCTCCGTTTTCTCTCTGGCTGTCAGCCAGAGGCCATTCTCAGCTCCACAAGGCTGTCCCCAGGTCCCTGCCTTGTGACTCCAGCCAAAGGCAGTCACCCCACGTGCGTTTGCTTCTTTGAGGCGGCCAGGAGGACCCCGTCTTTAAAAGGCTCACCCGATCGTGTCAGGGCCACCTGGTGGGGTCTCCCTGTTGATTGACTCCACGCGATTAGTAACCTTAAGTACAGTGGCAATACCCTTTCTTCTTAACACGTAACATAAGCGTGGGAGCGAGCCCCTCTGATTGACAGGTTCTGCCCCCACCCCGGGGGAAGCGGACCAAGGGGTGGCAATGTGAGGCACCGGCCGAGATTCCTGCCTTCCACGCTGTATTTTAAATTTTTCCATCTCTGGGGGAGAAAGGAAATAAAAGGCTCTTTTGGAACCGAAGGCCCAGGGTTGAACGTCCGTGTGGGAGCTCCCCGAGGACAGTGTCCCTAGGCCAGGAGAGGTGCTGCCGCTCACCGCCTGCACCTGTGCAGGGCCAGCCCTCAGGAGGCGTGGGGGCGTGAGTGACAGCATGGTGGATGGCTGTAAGAAATCTGCCGATTCAGTCATCTTTAATGGGATTTGTTTTCAGTGGTCAGCAGACAATGGAGGGAGGGGCTCGGCTCTGTCTTGCCCAAGTGAAGCTACTAAAAGGGATCACTTGCTTTCTCCTCCGTTTATTCCAACAGTGAATGGTGAGATTATTCCCGGTAGTGAAACTGTTCCACTTCCTCCTTGTGAGTCTAATGCACATCCTTTCTTCACCCAGAGGATCTGACACAGCTCCAGATAGGAGGATCTTGGAACATGCCCAGACTTTGGGAACAATAATGTATCAAAGAGGCAAATAGGGCTGCAGGTCAATGGCGAAATGTTTTCTCACAGTCGACAGTAAGTCGTTGGCCATTCTGTGTGTAAAGCGAGCAGCCACGTCCCAGCCAGGAGCAGGTGCATCCGCACGCCAGGGGCCCGGATGCCTCTGCCTAGGCCTCTGCAGAAAGTTCACAAAACCCATTATTGGAGCTGCAAGTGTGCTCAGCTCCGCACTGATGAGATCTGGACACCAGCAGCTCCTTAGCACTTGGCTGGGCTGTACCTGCCTGGCGCTGCCCTGGGCTCCCCAGAGGTGGCCCAGGAAGTGGTGATGGGCGACGTGAGGTGGGCACAGGGACAGGGTCTTGGTTGATGGATGTGCAGGAGGGGCCCGGGAGTGAGTGGGAGGTGCCACGTGCTCAAATCCTCACTCCTGATTGGAGGGAAGATGGGGTACTAGTTCCTCATGCCTGTAGGCCGCTGTGCTGGCTGCCAGAAATACGGAGCTTCTCCAGGACACAGCCCCACAGTAATGGGCACTTGCTCAGGCTTGGTGGTGGGATTTGTGGGGCCTGTTGCAGAACAAAAATGCAGGTCCTCTTGTCATAGAACAAAGAAAATTATCACAAAAAGAAAAATAATAACTTATTTTTTCTATAGTCTCTTGATTTTGATGGTGTTTTTAATGTGCTATTCAATGTCAGTCCAAATAAAGAAAAACTTTGTTATGGTCCTGTATTTTACTGTTCTTCTGTATGTGGTGCAATGCCAGCTTTAACGCAAGTATGAATGGAAAGCGTTTGACTCACGTGGAATCGCCTGAGTGACACAGCTGGTGTTTTTAGCTTATCCATGCATGTTTGTCACTCTCACCAGAACAGGGAGGCACCACAAACTCGCACTCACCTGTTTGTTTCATTCCTTGATATAATCGCACTTTGCCACGCTGTCTGCCTTGGGGGCTGGGCCGTCAGGAAGCCCTGGAAGGAAGCCTAGGCGGCCTCCTCTTCCTCACCCACCTCTGCCATCGTGGCAGTCCAAGTGGCTGGCGTGGGACAGAGCAGTAGGAAAGGACAGGGCTTGGTCGCTCCTGTTTCTCAGACATCGCTGCCCCTCTCTGCACAGGAAGCACGTCTGGCCTAGGGCGGGCCTCGTGGCTGCCTCCTCTGTCTCATGGGTAACGCGCTCATCTGTCTTCATCTTGATTCTCGCTGAAGTCCCACACATTGCATTCCCCCAAATTCTGGGACCCGGCGACATCTGACACCAGCAGCTCCCACCTTGCACCTGCTCCCTCTGCATACACATGTCCCATCATGCCCCAGGACTTCTCCTAAGAAACCCAAGGTCGGAGCTAGCACATATGAAGTGCTTCATGACGGCCATACCAAAAGCACAGGTTCACAAATGGAAACTTGAGCAGATACGACATCATCAAGGCTAAAAATTGTGTGCAGCCAAAGGACACTAGGCACAGTGAAAAGGAAGCCTGCCGTGGCGTGGGTCACCTTCAGGGCAGGACGCTAAGTGAGAGGAGCCAGACACCAAAGGGGAGAACTTGTTGGGCTGCACCGAGTTGAAGCCCCTGGGTTTGCTGAAGTCACAGAGACAGAAGATAGCATGTTGGTTACCAGAGGCTGGGAGGAGGGGGTGCAGGGCTAGCATTTAACGGGAGCAGAGGTCTCTGTGGGGATGAGGAGGCCCTGGAGATGGACAGCGGCGGTGCTGCCCAGCACTGAGAGGGTGGGTGCCCAGTCCTATGCTCGAAAGGGGTTCGAGGGCGACGTCTGACACAGCCGCAAAGATGTTGCTCGGGACAACCATTACCCACACTGCAGTGCCTGCGTCGGCATTTGTCTCCACTTCCACTTCCGGCTTGCTGGGCGGCAGTCAGTGATGGCATAAGTACCTGGATCCCTGTTGCCCATGTGGGACTGGGGCTGAGTTCCCAGCTCTTGGCTTTGGCCTGGCCCAGCCCTGGCTGTGGTAGGCATTTGGGGAGTGAACCAGTGAATGGAAGATCTATTTGGTCTGTCTCTCTCTCCCTTTCTCTCTCTAACTTTCAAGTAAATTTTTAAACATCTGTAAGGTTGAAAGGGTGAATTCTGTTATGTGTATTACATCATAATAAATTGCTGAAGACAGCAACGTGAAGCCAGCGTGGCCCCTTCTGAGGGCAGGTGTCCGTGCACACACACAGGCCCTGCCCCTGCGGCCAGCCTGCCCTGGTTCGCTTCGTAGACTGTGCACTCTGAGTGCATCAGACAGTTCTGAGCCAGAGGTTCTTCCACAAGACATTGAGATCCTAGGGCAGCGTTCAGAGGTCTGTCTTTTCATGCTATGCATTTGTGGAACCGAAACTCCAAGTCAAACAGGATATTATATCATTTTAAAAAAGTAAACTGGGGCAGGCATTTGGGGCAGTAGTTAGATATCGCTTGGGTTGCCCGCATCCCCTGTCAGAGCGCCTGGTTCAAGTCCCAGCTGTGCTGTCTGCTCTCAACTCCCATTTCCTGCTCATGTGCACCCTTGGAGAGAACAGCTGATGCCCCAGATGCCTGGGTCCTTGCCACCCACGTGGGAGACTTGGGGGAGTTCCAGGCTTCTGATTTTGGTCTGGCCCAGTCTTGGCTGATGCAGGCATTTGGGGAGTGAACCAACGGATGAAGATCTCTCTTTTTGTCTCTCTTGTTGCCTTTTAAATAAATAATAAAAGTCAGACTTATTAAGATATAATTCACATACATGATTCATTTGCACAATGCACAGTTCACTTTGCTTTGGCGAATGCAGACAGTTGGATAAATGTACTAAACTCTGGATTAGGAAATACCCACCACTAAGTTTCCTAGTGCGTGGGCACTCAGAGCCCTCCCCAGCCCATCCCTGCGTGCCTGCTGCAGCCACGGTATTGCCTTTCTGGAATGTTCTGCAGCTGAAGGCCAGCACGTGGTGTGTGGTGACCATGGGGGATTTGGGGTAGGACGTTCAGCGTCTCAGTTGAATGGATGGCGTCCTCGGGCAGCCGAGGCGTGAGCGCTGGGGCCTGACTCCACCATGTGTTAATCTGACTCTGCATGGCGCTTAGCTTCTCTGGCATCAACGCCTTCGCAAAGTGGAGTTAATAATAGTTCCTTCCTCTCGGGCTGCTGTGGGGACCGACCTTGGCTCACAGCGAGAGCGCAAGAGCACTCGGTTGTCAGTCATGTTGTTATTTTTGTTAATATTAAAAGTGGTGCTTCCTTCCTTGGCTTTAGACGGGGATTCCTGTGGTACTGTCTTCCGGCGTTGCCATGGAGATGCCACAGCATCGTGAAGCATTTTGCATGCACCTGGCAATGTTGAGTTGAGTGCTCCACGGTGTAATGGCTGTAAATTCTCTGTTATGAAGCTACTAGGACCAAATATTTGCTAGCCTTTAAGGAGGAGACGTCGTCACTTCTCCTAATTCCAAGGAAGGGTGAAAGTCAGCCATTAAAAGGGCTCTGTTTAGATTGCTTTGTGTCAGTCTGGGTGGCAAGACTACACGACCAGAAGCAGCCATTGGTGTGAACTGTCCGGGACAGAGGCTTCCTCCCCAGAAGCCCCGGGGAAGGGGTGAGTCAGCGCGTGGGAAATGCTGCCTCCCACTTGGATTTTGTTGTTTTTCTCTGTTGCTTTGAAAAAAAGAAAACCAGCCATCAGGTTACAAGTTCCAGGTGACGGGGTTGTTGAGTTCTCAGGACTTCCCGGGATGTTCCAAAGTCAGGGGAGCGGTGATGCGTTCGATTTTGAGGTGTTTCACACTGTCCAGGAGGCCGATTGAGGGAAAGGAGAAAGTGATGGGGAATGAAGCTTCCACCTGGTCCTGGAAGTGGATTCGGTTTCTAGGATGTCGGCTCGCGCTTTAAAGTCAGGAGGAAATACTGCAGATGATCAGAAACATAATAGAACGTACTGGAAGGAATATTTCATGAGTCGAGGGAAATCTGCTTTGACAGACACAGTAGTTCCGCGGGGTTGGCCTGCGTGGCTGGGTAACTGGCAGGCCTCTGCGCGCGGTTCTTCTCCCCGCCCCCAGCCCCACGCTGGCACAGGCATCTGCGGCCAAGTGCTTCGTCCCTGCAGCCCCAAAATACAGGGGCTGCAGTCGCCAGGGCGGGAAGGCAAAGGCAGGCTCTCCAAGGACCACCCCCAAATGGGACAGCCAGGCTGTCCTGTGACGGAAAGGGGGCGGGGGGGATGCGTCATTCTCTTTGCATCCCGGTTGCATTTTCACATCAGAGCCCACCAGACACCACCCTGAAAACACCAGCGGAGGGGGAGCCGGGAGAGACGGACGCCTGAACTGCGGCGGGCGCATTCGACTCCTGACCAGGGAACGGTCCCCGCCGCTTGCCGTCTGATAAGGGATATTATCTCGGTAATAAAAGGCAATTGAGAATCTAAATGAAAAATCTAATGCTTTTCATGCTGATTTATTTTAGATTAGAGAAAGTTAAGCCAGATGTAAACATGAGGAGATGAGGCATGGAGACGGAGTCACGGCGGAGTCGTAAATCTCCGTTCTGAGCGATTATAGGTGCGGGGTTGCATTCGCCAGAAAATACACTGTCTGACATTAATTACTGTTGCAGAAGAGAGTTCAGAGGTTGAATACCAACACGCAGCTCAATCACGCGTCTAGATCAGCCGTGGAAAGCGTCGCGCGCTCCGAGGCAGGCTGTGCTCACCGGGCAGCCGGCAGCCCCGCGCCAGGGTGCTGCCCGCCTGGGGGAGAAGCCGCGGGGGAGCTTTTTTGCTGCGAGGGCCACTGGGATATTTATAGCAGCATCCGTGGGCCGTACAAAGTTATCAGCTTGAACATGAGCCGGCTGCAGATTAATCGAGTTTTGAGTCCTGCCTGCAGTGGCCTTGGCTAAGCTGGACCAAATGATTTCACAGGCCTGATACGGCCCACGGGCTGGGCGCTCCCCACGCCTGGCCGAGAGGAATGCCTGCCCCCACCCCAGGAGAGGCATCGGATGCTGAAGAGAGAGCGCCCTCTTTCCTCTGAACTCTGACAGGGTCTCTCCTTATCCTGAAGAAGAGATCCGGTCCCAAGCCCGCCTCTGGCCTTTGGCTCCTTGGGCTTCGGGTCTCTGGGATCTGCCACGTGGGAGTCCAGAGGCAGAGCTGGGGTGGAGCGGGGAGGGGGGAGGCTGGCAGTAGGGGTCTGTGGAGGCCTGGAAGTGTTCACTATCTTTCCCTCTCTCGTTTTTCTGGTGTTTTATGGCATCTCAGTGTTTCCCAGAGCGCAGGAGCCATCTGTAACCACCCAACACCTCTACACACACACACACATGCACACACGCACATACACATGCGCACACGCACACACACATGCGCACACGCACGCTGCATTCTGATGGGAGAAGGGCTATCCAGGCACTTGGGTGCAGAGCTCAAGAGCAGAAGTGTTTGAATGCTGCTGGCTCTGATGCCCGGAGAGAGCACCCCACCTCCCCACCCCAGCGCCCCTAACTGTACAGTGCAGGGGGCTTCCTGTGGGGCACACGGGACCCTGGCCCGCGGCCTGGTGTGGAGTCTGCCTTCAGTGTCCGTGGTTCTGACCTGTGCCCTCCATCCCACATTCTGGGACCAGTATGATTGCACGACAGGGTCCTTAGATTCAAGAAGCCACTGCTACAGCATCCCCAGCAGGACGCAAGGTGGCCGCTGTCATTAAGCTCCCTGATGTGTGCGACTCCAGAATACCTGGGACACGGTATTATTATAAGTAGCCCTGGGTTAGCTCGGGTGACGTTTTGCTGTCAGATTCGTTTGCTACAAACCCGAGGGGAAGCGCTCAGGTGCTAGAGCTCCCCGCACTGCAGACGGCAGATAGAGGACGGTGGATCCGTGAGGGACGGCAGATAGGGGACGGTGGATCCGTGAGGGACGGCAGATAGGGGACGGTGGATCCGCGAGGGACGGCAGATAGGGGACAGTGGATCCGCGAGGGACGGCAGATAGGGGACGGTGGATCCGCGAGGGACGGCAGATAGGGGACGGTGGATCCGCGAGGGACGGCAGATAGGGGACGGTGGATCCGCGAGGGACGGCAGATAGGGGACGGTGGATCCGCGAGGGACGGCAGATAGGGGACGGTGGATCCGCGAGGGACGGCAGATAGGGGACGGTGGATCCGCGAGGGACGGCAGATAGGGGACGGTGGATCCGCGAGGGACGGCAGATAGGGGACGGTGGATCCGCGAGGGACGGCAGATAGGGGACGGTGGATCCGTGAGGGACGGCAGATAGGGGACGGTGGATCCGTGAGGGACGGCAGATAGGGGACGGTGGATCCGTGAGGGACGGCAGATAGGGGACGGTGGATCCGTGAGGGACGGCAGATAGGGGACGGTGGATCCGTGAGGGACGGCAGATAGGGGACGGTGGATCCGTGAGGGTGCTCACGTGTCTTGGAGGCCGTCAGGAAGCGATGGTGGGGAAAGGCCCCGTTCCCCGCCCCCGTCGCGTGGTTTTGGTCAGCCAGTTTCCCTCTGCTGACTGCAGCCTGGAGACTTCAAGGCCTCGAGATAGGATCTGGGAAGGACTGAGTTAGGAGTCACCAGTGCTGGCCATTCCTGATGTGCTCACAGCTGCCCGGCCTCCTGCTGAGGGGAAGGAGTTGGGGCCGGGTCAGCTCCTGCCACTCCCAGGAGACCTGCATCTACCTGTAGGGCAGGGCAGGGGGGATCTGAGCACTGCAGGCCACGCCTCCTCTAACCTTGCCTGGTTAGAGGCAAGGTTCCAGGCCTGCACAGACCCCTACTGCCCTCCCCTGCCCTCCCCTCCCCTCCCCTCCAACCCCTCCCTTCCCCTCCTCTTCCTCTTCCCTTCCCCTCCCCCCTTCCCCCTGCTTTCCAAGGTGCATTAGCAGAGCTGGGTCAGAAGTCCAGCTGTTGACTCTCTCCTAAGAGCGAGGAACCCATTGACAAGCGCAGCAAGTGTGATTAGATTTGCATAGGGGTTGTCGTCTCGGGGAGAAGCAGTCCTCCCTCATGGGCTCACAGGGGTTCGTGTGTGTTTGCAAGCCGAGGCGCGTGCTCTGAAGGGAACAAACTGCTTCTCGTGAATCTGAAAGCTGGCCTGGTTTTGAAGGTGGTGTTGGTCACAGGAGCTGAGACCCAGAGGAAGCCCAGGGAAGCATGTCATGCAGTTGTGGCACCATGTGCAAAGGCCCTGTGGCATGTCAGAGTGTGTGCAGAGCGGTGGGGGGCTCCACTCTTGGGAGGCAGGGGCAGAGCCAGAGCCCCTGACACTTGGCCCGAGGACAACGGAAGCGTTGCTCTTTTGCATGGAGGGAGCACGTGAGTGACCCAAGTCTTCCCAGGACGTCGTCGTTGTACGGAGACCTGGAGTCGGTTGATTTGAAAGAGGTCCCTGATGCACCTTGTTCTTGGGAAACCTTGGAGCAGCAGTGCCTAGCGCCTGCAGAGAGGGTGGCTCCAGGCTTTGGGGAAGCCAAGCATCTGCAGAGGGCTGGGGCCACTACCTGCTTGCAATCCACTGAGAGAGAGGGAGAGGGGTGGGGGAGGAGGGAGGGGAGAGTGGGGGAGGGAGGGGGAGAGGAAGGAGGAGAACCCAGGAGGAAGCAGCTTGGGAGTTCCCTGGGCCGGAGTTTCCCCGCCCCCTCCCCCTCCCCCTCCGAGAGGGCTTCAAGGCTGGCCTGCTCCTCAGGGGTTCTGTCTGCTGCATTGGGGATGGAAGCAATTTTCCAGCCCAGGCCCAAGGTCGTGGCACTTTTATTTTCTCCTTGAAAACTTTCCACGTACTCTCCGGTATTCCCTGGGATGTGTCCGTGCTAAGTCTGACAAAGGACATTTAGCAGTTCCATGGCTGTGTAAGGATTGTTAGTTACAGTCAAATAGCCAAATAACAAGGCTTTATTTAGAGATTTCTTCAAAAGGCACAGTCGCAGAGAGACAGATTCTTCCATCCCCTGGTTCACTCCCCAAATGACTACAAGGGTCAGGGCTGGGCCAGGCCAAAGCCAGGAGCCAGGAACTGCGTCTGGGTCTCCCATGTGGGTGGCAGGGGCACAAGTACTTGGGCCATCTTCTGTAGCATTCCCGGGGGTATTAGCAGGGAGCTGGATCCAAAGCGGAGCAGCCAGGTCTTGAACCGGTGCTGGTACCAGATGCCGGTGTCTGGAGCTGCAGCTTAATCCGCTGGGCCACAACGCCAGCCCCCTGAGACTTAGCAGTAATGGCCACAGCAGCAGTATCTGCAGTTGATGACACTGTGGGTCATGGACAGGGCAGGGCAGGGCCAGGGAGTGGCTGTCAGCTCCCGGCTCGCAGTCCACCCCAGCCTGCATCTCACCCCTCCTGCCTCTCCCCAGGGGAGAGGGCGGTCAGGCTCCTCCTCGGGACAAAGGGTGTTGGTGCAGCTTCCCTGGAACTGGGTGCACAAAAGCACCAAGAGGCACCGAGAGTTCCCTGGGCCCCACGAAGCTTGGCTTCTCCTTGAGCCAGGGCCTCCCCCAGGGTCCAGGATGGCAGCTCCATGAACGCAGCCTGAGTGTGGGGGAAGCCAGGCAGCGGATCTGCCCGGGGACAGTACGGAAGGAGCAGCCCTGGGATGCAGTGAGACGCTCTGGGCTCTCCATGTGCTGACGTCAGCCTGCAGGCTCTCTGCGTCCACTCACAGAGGAACCCTTGGCACGGAGAGCTGGCATAATGACCGTCCTTGCACGCAGCTGAATACTTTCATGTGTATTTGTCTCATTTTCATCTGGCCTTACAGGTTAATTCCTGGATTTGATTGCTCACAGCTAATCAATTTGTCAATATTTATTGAACGTCCAATTTCAGCTCCGTGCCCGTCCAGCGCCGTGATGGGCCAGGGAAGACTTATTCTTTGCTAACGAAATCCAGGCTGGCTGATGTGTTTCCCTCCCTCCCCTCCCTCGTTCACCAGCAGAGTTAACGCGCCGGGGGGGGGGGGGGGAGGGCATGGAGTTAAACACTCATGCCATCTGGAGCCCTTTGCTGGGGAAATGGAGAGTCCAGGGATGGATGTTCCTGATTTTGAGAAACAGCGTGCATTATTGAAGACGTTATACCTGCACATAAAAATGCAGAACTGGGAAAGTTTCCTGTTTCTTTTCTAGATCCAGAGTGGACTCCTCGCGCCTGGCACAGCTCTCCCTTCCCGAGGAAGAAATGAGATCCTTTCAAACGCAGGTAACCAGGTGGGCTCCGTTGCACGGCTCCGCTGTCCAGCCTTGGCCTCTCTCTCCTGTGTGCTCCTTCTAACAATGAAATGCACTTTGGAACCAGGGAGATGACAGCTCCCTGGTCTTTCAGGATCTGAAGCTGATTGAATGTCTAGGCTCCAGGCATTTAGTTTCCTAGCAGTTGCTGGAAAAGCAAATGTTGCTAAAGAAACATTGGTGGCCCCTGGTGGTACCTGTGGATCGTAGGTGGCTGCACATGGCTGAGTGTGCAGCTGCTCGGGGCAGGGCTCCCCCAGGCCTGAGTAATGGACAGACAGGGAATAATCTAGAACAGGGTGAGTGCCTCGTAGTGGTATCTGTGTGTTCCTAAAGCATTTTTTATGAAGTTTCAATTCATAGCCACCAGGTTGTCAAAACACTAGGTAAGGTGGTTACAATTCATAGCGCTTGCTAAGTATGGTAACATCGGCGGTGTGACCACAAACTTCCCCCACCTGTAGAAGAAGTCATCGAGGTTCAGGTCAGACGTCTGATGACATTGTAATAAGACTCCAGGGCTAACAGATTACGTCCACGCAGAGGCTGCGGCACACGAACATTCTAGAACCATGTTCTAACATAGCACGTGTCTGTTTCTAATCTTCATTTGAACTCTAATTCATAAATGTGGTAGATGTGCTGCCATAGAATAAAAATACGTATGTGCAGGCTTGCCTGTGTGTGTGTGTGTGTGTGTGTGTAGTGTATGTACAAGGGAACTTCAGAAAGTTTATGGAAAATGGGATTCAAAGGTAAGTTTATTTTGGTGCCAAGAACTTCAAAATTCAGGCATACCAGAGGTCCTCAAAAAAGGCATGGAAAAAATGTATTATGAAAAAAGCATGCATGGGCTCCAAAAATATCTTGGACCCAAATAAACTTATCGAATTCCATTGAATCCCATCTCTGCCCTGGCTTTTGGAAGTCTGCTGGAATGGGGATGCACACTCAGAACTGTGGCTTCCCTTTCTGTTCCCCCACCACTGGTCTGTGCCAAGCACGGACAACCCAAGGCAGAAGCGTCACTGAGAAGCAGCTCAGTCCATCCTCTCCGGAAGCCCCCAGAGCCTGGCTTGCGGCTGATGCTTTGGCAGTGGGGACCCTTTGAAAACCCAGCCCGGAAAGTCCCTGTGTAAGCATGTGAATCCAGTGACAGATGCTTCTGCGGCCTGCACAGCAAAGCAGGCCTGGGAGACACAGGTGGCCCCCTGAGCTCCGCAGGGAGTTTGGGAACATTGACAAGACTGCCACCTCTTCCCGGAACACTCAGTGACTGCGGTCATGCGTAGTCAGAACTGGTGGCTCCATTGCACATGGGTGGGCTTTCTCAGGACTGGGGCAGCACAAAGCGGGCCCCGTTAAGCACTTCCACGGGGAAGGGTGCTCTGCTGTCGCTTGACTTAGGAACCAAGTGGTTGGTGGTCCTGGCCACACTGCAGGAAATGTGCCCACGCATCTCTGGGTGGGGAAGGAGACATAACTCCGGGCTTTCTCTCTTGTTATAAATCTGTCGACCACGTCCAGGCACTGAGTATGGAGGAGCATGTTCAAGGCAGCCTCATGGCCTGGGAATTCTGGTGGAACCAAGGGTTCACCTTGGTGGGCACCATGCTTCCTGCGCTCATGCTCCCAGGGTCCCTCTGGGCATTTGTTGCCAGTGGAAAGACAGATTTTGTCTGAGCTCCTGCAGCGGGAGAGAGACTTTCAGAGAGAGCTGAGCTCCGCACTGCATTCAGGGGGGCAGCTGGGGCTTCAGCCAAGAGGTGGGGGCGGGGGCTGGGTGGATGGAGAAGGACCAGGAGGAAGCTGTGGCTCCCAGGGAGGGAGACAGGAGCTTGATGAGTTGTCACGGGATGCAGGAGTTTCCCCAGCCTGGCTGGGACCCAGGGGACCGAGTTTTAGATTAAACTCAGGGCTGCAAGGTCTAAAAGAATGGAAACCAGGGAACTTCACGGATAAAAGAGCCCCTGGGCTACAGAGAGTTTGGAAACTGCCAGGGCTCCAGGAGCCTGGCAGCCTGGGCGCGAGTGCTTTCTCCTGGAGCACACGGGCCCGGCCCCAGCTGCTGCCCTCGTCTTCAAGCGTTAAGCACTCGGCTTTTGAGGGCCCGGGCCTGTCTGGCTGGCTGGCAGGGCAGTTCTCCCAGAAGGAATCCACGGGCCCTGCAGACGTCCGCCTGCAGGATCTCATGTTGGGGAAGGACCAGAGAATACGTCAGGCAGTTCTCTGGGAGATCTGATGTTGAACCCCACCTCTCCATTCCCCTGCAGGAGGTGGGGTGGCTTGGCAGGGTCGCCTGCCCCCCCTAGGAAACCCCCAGGTAGCTCATGACAGAGTCTCCCACAGCAGCAGTCATTCGAAGGCTTTTAGATGGCAGTGAGCCAAAATAAATCCGCCTCCTTATTTAATTTTCGATCTGCACTCATGGAGCAAGCAAAAGCAACTCTTGAATATTTTGTAAGTTACTGGAAGATACGATCAGATCTAAGTTCAAGGAAGTCAGCTCTGGGCGACGTTCCAGGCAGGAGCTGAAGCCCCCAGGGTGGCGGCTGTGGTCGCTGGACCTACTGGGGGTTAGGAAGCGACCCCTGTTGGGATGATGGGAAAGCTGAAGGTGCCCCGGACACACAGTGCCACCTGTGAACGGGATAGAGAACCCAGGACCCAGGTGGCCGTGGGGATCAACGGGTGCCTTGTCTTGAGCCTGTGAGGTCTGGACATCCACCCCAGATGCCCAGGAAGTGGTTGGCTGCTTGGTGCAGAGACCACGAGGCTGGTTGCAGTTACAGGTCCCATACGACGTGGTGTGGAGGTGGATGGTGGAGGTGGCTGCAGGAGAGAGTGTGACGTGGGAGAGGCTGGGGCTGCAGAGCCTGAGGGAGCGGCGAGCATGGGGTGGGGCAGGGATTTATTTTCGGATTCAGGTATCTCCTCCAGTATCCACTTAGCCATCAGTGCGCCTTTCCTCTCTGGAACGTTCCTCCCACTTCCTCATTTCTCAGTTTGCTGTTAGACATCGGTGCTGGAGGGGCCTTGTCCTATCTCTGTGTGGCTGCCTGGAGCTCGGTGACGGTGACTGATGGTGACGTGGGTGGCCGCCTGGGTTTCAGACATCCCATCCCAGTGTCATCTGAAGCCGGTGTTGTCTCCGGACTTTCACTTGTGCCTCCTTCGTTGTACGATGCAGCCGTCCCCCCACTTAGTCATGGGAAATTCCAGGCGCGGGGAGGTAGGGAGCTGATCGCCTCTCGCTAAATTGTTTTCTTGGCTAGATCTCTCAAGTGCGCTGGCGTGTGTGAGGTTTCACTTTACTATGATTAATAGGATCTGAATCCGAAGGGAGAAAAAAAGAAGTAGGAAAGATGACTATTTCTGCCCAAACTCACATCTGTTTTGAAAATTAGAGGTCGGGAGAGGAGCTCTTTCAAATTTCCATTCTGTGTGTTATAAAAAGATTCCGTTTCCCGTCCCCCTGCACGGTGCTGCCTGTGCGCGGTGCCAAGGGCTGGGGGTGGCAGGGACACAGGTGCCTTTTCTGGGAACATCCGTCTGCGGGAAGCAGGAGTAACGGGAATGGATGAGGGTCACCGGCAATTTTTAATTACCGATTCACTTGGCTTGGGAAGGAAGGTGGGATTGCATGAAATGTTCTCTCCTGATCAATTAAGCCCGACCTTTATAGCTGGCAGTTTTTAAAGGGTGGGCCGTTGATTGATGAGTGGGATAAAGCCATTACATTTCACTTAAAACTTGAGCAGAATTGTTCCTATCTCCTGGCTTTGACAAGGACAGCGAACTCCATACTGGCAGTTTCACTGTCACTGGTGTTGAGCCGAGTGGGGACTTGGCCCACAGAGCATGCGCCCTTGGCTAAGTTTTGAGGAAACTCGGGTCTGTCTCTCCAGAAAGCCACCTGAGCCAGGTGAGCAGCCCGTCCCTTCTCTTCTGGACGAAGTCGTTTGTAAATGCAGCGTCTCTTGGAACATGACATTGAAGGAACAGCAGAGTTCCCTAAAAATCCTGGTTTTGGTGAAGGCTACGGTTGGTGGAGCTGAAATCTGCAGGTTATTTTTTATATCGAAGCCGTTTTAATTGCTCTGTGCTCCAACTGCCTCGTTTTCATAGATTCCTGCCTACTCACGGGGAGAATCCGTTTATGGGAAACCTTGAGGGAACTGCAGGCTCCTGGCTTCAGCCTGGCCCAGCCCCAGCCGTCGTGGCCATCTGGGAAGCAAACCAGTAGATGCAAGATTTCTTTCTGTATCTTCTTCTCTCTCTCATTTTCAAATACATAAAACAAATCCTTAAAAAAAAAACAAAAACCACCCGGCCACCGCAGCCCGGCTGCCCCAGGACGGTCCGGCTTGCTGCCGCTGCGGCTGGCTCCCCCGTGCTTGCCGGCCTGCCTCGTTGCCTTCTCCAGGGCAGGAGCCGTGTTTCCCTCCACTCTGGTCCCAAGCACGGGGCCTGGCATGCAGAAGTCGTTCAGTAGATTGAGTGGCGTAACGTGTGTGGCAGATGCTCGGAGCCATTTCCGTGTCGGGGATCTCACTTGACCCTCCCAGGTCAGTGTGTGGGGCGGGAAGGGGCCCCCCGGACAGGAGCCTGACGGGGACAACGTCTCCCTTGGGGTTCTCCAGGATTCTGCCCAGTGCTGCGTAGCAGGTCCCTGACTTGCGACTCTGCTTCCTTAGTCCGGAGCCCTCAAGGACTCATGCTGGGTCTCCTGGGGTCGTTCTTCTTGGTCCAGCATCCACTCTGCAAAGCGGAGGGGGGTGGGGGGGGGAGGCCACATCACTTTTCTGACCATGGGAGAGCAGAAAATATTTTTTCCCTGCTTTCTGCGGAAGACTTAGAGACACATGTGGGCCACTGTGCCCACTTGGACAGGACACGATTAAAGCAGATGGACCGAGCTGCCCTAGACGTGCCAGATGTGACCGTACTGCTTGCTCTCTCATGGCCAACCTTTAGGCTCACATCCCCTCCTGGGTCCTGCTTCCTGACCATGAGGGCCTTGCCCTGGCCACAGTGGCCTTGTCAGCAGTGCTGCCAGCAACAACACTCCTCCCCTGCCCCGTCTGTCTGCCCCAGCTCCGTCTTTGCCCATCAGTGGGTACATAATGGAATATATAAAATAATTGGCCAAGCAAGGTAGGAGCAGGGTGCTCAGGTGTGGGTTTCCAGTCTGTGTGGCTTGGCAGAGATGCGTCCACTGGGATTTTACTGCTTCCTCTCGAGGGTGGGAGGGTTCAGTCCCACCTCCTGTGTGCTGAGAGAGTGGGCAACAGGACCTTGCTGGGGCTGGGGAAATCAGGCGCAGTGTGGATGGGAGGCGGGCGTCTCCTTCCTACAAGGGTGGCAAGGAACCCTACCTGGATTCTAATCCATTTCCCGCCACGGCGCCAAGGTCCTGGCCTGGAGGAAGAGATCCCGTCCGAGGGTCAGACACCAGTCCTGTGTCTGTGCGGGACAGGAGCAGCCCTTGGGGAAGCACCACCAGGACGCCTACCCTCTGATGAGCAGCAACCCCTCGGCCGCCCAGCAGAGACAAGGTTTTACTGAAATCATGGAAAAACGACAAGGCTTGGCTTTAATGGGATCTCCCAACAAGAGAGGTGCAGCCACAGATGCTGAAGGGGAGACGGGTCCCCGGGTCCCCGGGTCCCACCCAGACCTGCAGCACCAGCACCCATGGGTGTCACCATGGGCTTCTCTATAGAACCACCAGGCAGGCTCTTTGCTGCGTTTTTAAAAACTAAAGGCAAAGGGGCCAGCGCCGTGGCTGACTTGGTTAATCTTCCACCTGCAGCGCCGGCATCCCATATGGGCACCGGGTTCTAGTCCCGGTTGCTCCTCTTCCAGTCCAGCTCTCTGCTGTGGCCCGGGAAGGCAGTGGAGGATGGCCCAAGTGCTTGGGCACCTGCACCCGCATGGGAGACCAGGAGGAAGCACCTGGCTCCTGGCTTCGGATTGCCATAGCTCGGCTGTAGCGGCCATTTGGGGGGTGAACCAACGGAAGGAAGACCTTTTTCTCTCTCACTGTCTAACTTTATCTGTCAAATAAAAAAAAAACCCTAAAGGCAGAGTATGTGCGTGCGCAACGGATGGTCTCCCGCCTCCAAGAGTTTCTCGGTGAAACGCTCTTCCCTAAGGGGCTGTCTGAATGGCCTCCCCCTCTTTCCCTGCTGGTGAGGGAAGGCTTCCTGCCCTAGAGCTCTGGCAGGGCACAGCTGTGATGCCCCATTGCCTCCTGCTCACCCCTGCGATCCGCCTTCTTCTCTCCACCCTTGCCACCACGTCGGCCTGGACGCCTGCCGCGATTCTGCTTTGCCATCCCCCTTCTCACCCCCGCCCATTGCTCCGGCCACACTGCCCTCTGTTTAAAGCCCACCTGTGCCTCCCACTTGCTCTTGGAATGAAGACAATTCACACTGGAGGCCCTGAGCCCTGTGCTCCGCCTGCTCCCCTCCTGCCCAGCTCCAGCCCACCTGGTCCTGGCACACACGGCAGAGCCCTGCACTTGGTCAGTGCCACCTGCTCCCTCAGTTACTGGGACCCAACCTCTGCCTCCACACCCATGTGTCCTCAGGGTGCCGTCACGATGCCAAGACCAACCAGAGTCTGCCTTCCTCTTCTGCTTCCCTGGGTACAGTTGGGACTTCACGTGGGATACTGTTGGATGGCTACCCCCTGCCACACACACACACACACACCTGCCATCAAGACTCTCCGCTCTGCAAGAGCAGGGCGCTGCCTGGTTTGCTTCAGCCCCGGTGCCCAGGCTGGGAGCTCCGGCAGCAGCCACTGGGGAATGAGCCCGCTGGCTGGAGGCAGGAGCCAGAGCAGCCCCGTGGTCTGGAGGGCCATGGCACCGGCAGGTAGTTATATCGCCGTGGCTGACATGGAGGATTGCAGTCGCCACACTGACCCCGTGCGTCCCTCCTCTGCCCTCTGTTCCTCCACGGCTCTGGCGCCATCCACCCCGCTCCTGGCCTCCCACTCCACCAGTGTCTCTTGTCCTGGTGGTCTGACCTTTAGCTGAGGGCCCCGACCTCTGCGGGACACGTGCAAGGACATCACATGTCCCCGAGCAGGGCTTGGATGTTACAGATGGTGGGCTCAAGGCTTTCGATAAAGACGTCTTTTCCTTTCTATTCCTTATTAATTGTGGCTTGTGTATCAAGAGCTCCGCCAGAGAAAGCTTCGCAGTGACGACCTGGAAGTCACACTCCCCCCGAGGGTCCTGTGTCACGAGGGACAGGCCCTGAAAGGGAGGGGCTCTCCCACTCTCTGTCTGTCCCTGCTGGGCAGAGGCTGCTGGCTTGGGTGAAATGTTGTCCATGAGGCATGGAGAGACTGCGCTGGTTATGGGCTCAAGAGGAATTCTTTCCTTGCTTTTGTCTAGCTGGCACTCTCAGGAAAGGTTTTTTTTAAGATGTATGTATTTTGAAAGGCAGAGTTATGGAGATACAGGGAAAGACAGAAGAGAGAGCTCCCTTCCTCTTATTCACTCGCTAGATGGCCTCAATGGCCAGTGCTGGGCCAGGCCAAAGACTGGCGCTTCATCTGGGTCTCCCATGTGGGTGGCAGGGCCAAAGCATTAGGCCATCTTCTGCTGCTCTCCCAGGCACATTAGCCAGGAGCTGGACCAGGAGAGAAACCGGATGTAAACCGGTGCTCAGAAGAGATGCCAGCCTTGCAGGTGGTGGCTTTCTGTGCTAACCACAGTGCCAGCTCCAGAAAGGGTTGCTTTTAAGATTATTTATTTGAAAAGAGTAACAGAAAGGGAGCGACAGAGATTGATTAATTGATTGATTGATTTTTCTATCTGCTGGTTCACTCCCCAGTTGGCTGCAGCAGCCAGGTCTGGGTCAGGTTGAAGCCAGGAGCCAGCAACTCCATCCAGGTCTCCCGTGTGGGTGGCTGAGGCCCAAGCAGTGGGCCATCCTCTGCTTTCCCAGGAGCATCATGGGGCTCGGGATCGGAGGCAGAGCAGGCAGGACTGAGCCACTGCTCTGATGTGGGATGCTGGCGCCTTAACCTGCTGAGCCACCAACACCTGCCCGGAAAGTTTTTTTTTTTTTTTTTTTTTTTTTACAGGCAGAGTGGACAGTGAGAGAGACAGAGAGAAAGGTCTTCCTTTGCCGTTGGTTCACCCTCCAATGGCCGCTGCGGCCGGTGCTGAAGTGCAGCGGGCAGGGAAGCACGGGCGCGGCTTAGAGCTCCTGTCGAGCACGCGAGGTCGGAATTGTCAGATGCAGATGGGGGCAGGGACCCCTTTCTAGGTTCCAAGAGATGCCGCGATGTCCCCAGGCAACCTGCGTTCTGGTTCTGAGCAGGTGACAGTAGGGTCTGGCTTCCTGTTCAAAGGTGCCTGTTCTTTGCTACCTGGCGCACACAAAGAGGCCCGCGCTTGTGAAATCTTCCAGAACCTTCTCCCCTCTGGCAGGTGCCTGACACCACCACCGGTGTGTGATCTCCGTGCCGGGGGCAGCTGCTGTGTCAAGTCTCTGTCGTCACAGGCTGGGGTACGCACAGATCACAGACAGCCGAGTTTCCCCTCTAGCACTTCCTGTCCTTTATCACTGGAAGTCTGTCTTAAAGCCGAGCCTTGTGGGAAGCCAGTTCATAAAAGGGATGAAAGTGAGGAGTTGGGGCTGCAGGGGGCGGGGCGGGGAGCACTGGGCGCCTGGTGCTCTGAACGGGGAGGAGGGGCCGGTGTCTCCAGACTGATTGGAAAACCGCAGTTCCCAAGACTGGCAAGAGGGCATTTGAAGGGAAATTGATGACCTCTTCCCTGAGTGGGGGGAGTCCACGGGGTTACCCTGGAGGCCCGCGCACTGGGCGCGTTGTCACTGTGGGCAGCCCGGCTTCCTTGTCCATCTGTGCGCAGTTCCCATCCAGGCTTCTCTGTTTCATGGCAGCGTGAGGGTGATTGCCCGGCCCCCCCCACCCCCGGAGCAGGCTGCTGCCCCCGACCCCCCGGGCAGAGAAGAAGGGAGACGCGCTCTGGGTTTTCACGGGAGATGGGATGAAGCCCACTGCGCTTTTAATGTTTCCTTCCTTTCCCGGCATTAAACAGCTTTATTTTAATAACCCCGGGCTTATAGTTCCTTTTGGATCCTTCATACGGACGCTGGCAGGGGTCCAGCTACCTACTCAGCTCCGAATGCAGCTCTCTCTCATGCCTCCTGTGAGCTTAGGTTTGATTTGTTCTCTTTTAGAGGCTTAGGGGACGCATGGCGAGGGTGATCAAACACCCAGACAGGCAGCCGGGGCGTTGGCCGGGCCCTGTTCCTGGACAGCTTGGAGAACAGGCGATTCTGCGGCTCCGGGATGCCCCCTGCCATGAGAGCCACGCTGGGATGGCGTCTGGGAACGTGGCGAGTGCTCTGACCGTGGAAGGAATTCTGTGTCCATGGATAACGTCCCTCCCCAGGAGATTAGCTGGGAATCGGTGCTGTGCGGTGAGAACAGGAGGTCTGGAAAACCCAGCTCTTCCACTGTCCCCAGTGACCTTTGAGACTCAGTTTCACAATCTGTAAAGTGGACGTGACAATACCCACCTCACATTGTTGTTCTGAGATGGATGTAGCTGTAATAGATATGAAACCCTAATCCTAATCTTTATTATTCTGCTGAAACACTCATGAAATTATTCTTAAGCGTTTTTCAAAGTATAAAATACAATGTGGGTTTTTTTTTTTAAAAAAAAGATTTGTTTATTCATGTATTTGGAAGGCAGAATGGCAAGGGGAGAAAGAGAGCGAGCGAGCGAGAGATTCTACCTGCTGGTTCACTCCCCAAGTGTCCACAACAGCCAGTCCTGGGCTGGGCTGTTCCAAACCAGGAACCGGGAACTCCATCCGAGCATCCCACATGGGCAGCAAGGACCCAAGTACTTGAGCCATCAGCTGGAGCCCCAGCAGGAAGCTGGAGGGGAAGTGGGGGCGGGACTTGCTCAAGCACTCCCAAGGGATGGGAGCATCCCAGGCAGCCACTTGGCTGCTGCGCCACAAGGCCCGCCCCCAGGACACTGCTGCTTCCTGTAGGTCAGACGTGCACAGAAGGTACTAGAGCTTCCAACGGCGCTCGAGCTGCTGAGCCGTGACACCCCAGCACCCAGTAGACGCAGTGACACCCCAGCACCCAGCAGACACAGTGACACCCAGCACCCGGCAGACACAGTGACACCCAGCACCCGGCAGACACAGTGACACCCAGCACCCAGCAGACACAGTGACATCCCAGCACCCAGCAGACACAATGACACCCCAGACCCAGCTGATGCAGTGACATCCCAGCACCCAGTAGACACAGCGACAACCCAGCACCCAGTAGATGCAGTGACACCCCAGCACCCGGCAGACACAGCGACACCCCAGCACCCAGTAAACACAGTGACAGCCCAGCACCCAGCAGACGCAGTGACACCCCAGACCCAGCTGATGCAGTGACAGCCCAGCACCCAGCAGACACAGTGACAGCCCAGCACCCAGCAGACGCAGTGACACCCCAGACCCAGCTGATGCAGTGACAGCCCAGCACCCAGCAGACGCAGTGACTCCCCAGCACCCAGCAGACACAGTGACAGCCCAGCACCCAGCAGACGCAGTGACTCCCCAGCACCCAGCAGACACAGTGACAGCCCAGCACCCAGCAGACGCAGTGACTCCCCAGCACCCAGTAGACGCAGTGACAACACAGCACCCAGCAGACACAGTGACACCCCAGCACCCAGCAGACACAGTGACACCCCAGCACCCAGTAGACGCAGTGACACCCCAGCACCCAGCAGACACAGTGACACCCCAGCACCCAGCAGACACAGTGACACCCCAGCACCCAGTAGACGCAGTGACACCCCAGCACCCAGCAGACACAGCGACAACACAGCACCCAGCAGACGGAGTGCTGGAGTCTATGATTCTGGCACTTCGGGAAACCTCGCCTAAGTGGAATTGTGCGGGGTTTCCCTTCCTCGTCTGGCTTATTTCGCTTAGCATCCTGTCTTCGGTGTTGCCGGGAATGACCGCGTTCCTCTCTGTGTAATCTCCACTGTCGTTATCTTGGCAGACACGGAGGTTGAACAGTGAGTGCTTCCGTGAGGCTGAGAGTGAGGAAGCACTGTTGACGTTTTGATTTTGGTTGTTTTGCACGGGAACCCAGAAGTGGGATTGCTGGATCACAGGGCGGCTCATTTTTAATTTTTTGAGCAGCCTCCATATTGGTTTCCATGTCGGCTACACCAGCCTGCACTCCTGTTGGTGGGTACCGGACTTCAGCCAACACCCGTCTTCTGTTTGGCTAACGGGAGCCATCCTGACAGGCGCGCTGTGCTGTCTCCTGGTTTGATTGGCATTTCCCTGGTGATTGGCCACTCAATCTAAGCACTGACGTCTGCTTTAGCCCTGCCGTGGGCCAACCCTCACACCTCCGCCCAACATGGGCTCACATGTTAGTGTCTCTGTTCTGTAACATGTCTGCCGGGGCCAGGAGTTCAGGGCCCACAGAGGCTGGGGGGAGGGGAGCAAGGTGAGGGAGAGGGGGAGGGGGTGCACACAGTGGGTGGACACCTGCTGGCTCCCTCCAGTTGTGCTGCACCAGGAGGCCGGCTGCTCTCGGGCTGTGGGTCACCCTGGTCCCCAGACTCCACCTGCTCGCACACCTTCCTCCCTCAGCCCGGGAGGGGCTGCTCTTCTCCACGAAGCCGCCTGACCCCCAGCTGCTGACAAGCAGCCCTGTAGTGGCTGGCTTCATCCCTGTCCTTGGCCACCGTGGTAGCCCCCCCCCCCACAGGGTGGACCAGGCCTAATTCCTGGCTTAGTTTTGGAGACCAGCAGGAGTCTGGTGGCCTTCAGCCCTGTGTGCTGCCCCTCCTGAGACAGTCATGGCTGGGTCATGTCCAGGGACTCACACGGAACGTCCTATGTCCTTTCTGCCCCGCCACTCCTTCCTGCCAGGATTCCTGTCCTGTGTGTCTGAGCAGGTGCAGGGGGGTGGGTGGGGAAGGGGAGTGCCTGCACAGGCTCTGGACAGGTAGGGCTTTGTCCTGTGAGTGGCCAGAGGGGGCAGCACCTGGGAGGGCAGCCAGCACCAAAGCGGATCCTGCTTCACGGAGACCCAGAAGTGCCGTTTGTCGGAGGACCTGGTGTGGACGGGGTGCGAACCACAGTAACAGGGTTCAGGGACCCATCACCACAGGAAGTGAAGCGCAGTGTCCCCAAGCCTCGGGGGACCGCCCCTAACCCTCGAGGCTGCTCCGGGGCAGCGGTGCACTCTGCTTGGTCTCACGTGGCCACTTCGCGGGGGCTCGCGCGGTCCTTCCGTGACTGTGCTGACCTCGTCATGCTGCTCGGGTCTGCCTGCTCCCGGCCTCCGTTTTGCTCATTCGAGTCGCGGGAGCCCCGAGCTCAGGGATGTAGAGGTTGGGTGAGAATGGTGGTTTCCATGGCGATGGGCACCTGCTCTGTACTGGGAGCTGAGCTGGGCCCTGGGTATGCAGTGCCGAATGTGGCATCAAGGGCAACTGCTCTCCTAAGAGGTCAATTCCAGCCATGCAGGGCAGGCAGAGATCGATGGACGGCAAATGTTCAGTATTAGTACAGCAGGGACACAGGGAGCCTGCTCAGGAAGAGACTTGAACAGGCTTTGCCATCCAGGAGTGGGGCAGGGTGGGGGCGGGGGGGTTCAGGAAGAGAAGCAGGATGTGCAAAGGTCCTGAGGAAGGGAGAGGGCCCCCAGGTGGCTTGTTCACACCTGGCGGGGGAAGGGAAGGAGAGCGATGGGCGAGGTGGGCAGGGGAGGGGTCCAGCCACCATGAGGGAGGGCTTGATGCGTTACAGGCCTCACTGTGCTGGGGGGGTGGGTGGGTGTGGGTGGGGGGGTGGGAAACCGCCTGCACGTGGCCAGGCCTTGAAGCTACACAGTCGGCCCCACACCCTGGTCTCGCCCTGCTGGTGGTTCCCTACGATACTGGGGAGGGGTCTCCTTCACTGCAGAATGTGGCTCTAGCTGCTGTTGTGTGGCTCCTTCCTGCCGGTCGCCTCTCTCCGTGCCGGACAGGTCTGGACTGCCTCACGGGCTAAGCGAGTGAACTTCCGTGAGCAGGAAAGGGACGCGAGCGTTTCTGAGACCCAGCGTGGTTTCTGTGTGACACGCGTTTCCGTGGACACCTGAAGCCCCTTCGTACACAGGAGGAAAAATAGCACAGGCAGGGTGGGGTGACGGGGGCGGTTCCCGGCACACCCTGGGGTCTTGGAACAGATCTCGTGTGGACAAGCGGGGACGGCCACGTAATGTGAGCGACACGGTTTAGGAAACATCGCAGAACGACAAGGACAAGGCTGCTGGAGGCCCCGAGGGGTGTCGTGGGGTGGGGGCCCCACGGTCTCTGTACCATCTGCTCACCAGATGGTGCGAATTCAGCGGCAGGAGTCCAGGCCTGTGGTCCAGGGGAGAGAAGGTGACCTCTGGGCTGGTGGCCGGGGAGAGCTGGGTACTCGGAAGTAGAGTCCCTGAGCTTGGCTCAAGGAGCGGACGTGGGGGACAGGGGACGGGGCAATAGCACGAATCATCCGTGTAGCAGCTGCTGCCTGTCTTCGGGCAGGAAGTAGAGGAGCAGGTGTTGGGACAGGTGGTGTGTCCTCCCTGACGTGTGGGGGTGGATCAGCACTGGGGGCGGACCTGAGTCTCCTGGGGCTGCCACACGAGATCCCGCCTGCAAGTCTGTTGTAGCCAGGCTGGTTATGTGGCCGCGGATCCCGAGCCAGTGCAGGGTGATCCCTGTGGTCCCCAGGGCCCCGCAGAGGGACTTGGGCACAGATTCTGTGCTTCTGCCATTGAGTGTCCACCCCCGCTCTGTGCTCTTCTGCCCAGTCCTGGCTGCCACAGTGACCAGCTCGCAGTCTCTCTGCTACTTCTCAGAGCCCTGCCTGGGCATCTCGGCTGAAGCAGCCGCTTCTCCCTCCTCCTTGGCCACCCACCCCCTCCGCTCATCCACAGAGCGACTGTGCTGGGCTACGCCAGGTCGTCTGGTGCTACTCCAAGACCTCTACACAAAGGCAGAGGAGCAGAGTGCAAGGGGGTGAGGGAGTTTCTCTTGTTGTTGTTGTTATTGAAACAGGACAGCAGTGGGCCCTGCATCCCCGGGGCCTTCAGAGGATTAAATGAGGCCTCCCGGCACAGTGCCTCCTGCAGAGCGTATACCCCGGCCGGCACCATGTGTGTTATCTGTATTGTAAGAGGGAAGAAACATGAATCATACGGTGTCATTTAGTTAATGCGGGATGAAACTCGGGCACATTTGCAAGTGAAAGCAAACGTTGGTGATGGCAGAGGCAAAGCTGTGAAAGCCACAGACCGTCTTTGGGGCCTCAAGACCCCTGCTCCCCCATCACCCTGCCTTGTAGGTGACACTTGTCAGACCCCAGGCTGCCCGGCTCCAGCCCTGCCCAGAGCTTTGGGGGGCTGGAGGCTCCGTCTTCCCTGGACACCGTGCACAGCTGTGCGTGTCCGATGGGGACGGACGGCGCGTCCCTGCAGGATGCAACGTGCTGCTGACCTCATCGCTTGGGGGTGCATTTTTTCTACAAATGGCTTCTTGCCCCTCGTGAACACCCACTTTTTTGGCGTTTAAGGAAAAATTGAAATGTGTGGGATTTCGGATTGCTTTGAGTACATTCTCCCTCTTTGCACACGGCGTGGTTCTCTTCAGATGGCCGCATCCGCCAGCTGCGGCTCCTGCCCTTCACACGTGTCTCTGCACGGGCGCTTCTTGATCCTCGAGGTGAGCCGTGCATGAGGCAGGGGTCTCATCTGAGGGTGCAGAGGGAGGGTCTCCAGCCGACACTTCCGTCAGATACTGCTCGGGAGAGAGCGTCGCCGGCCAGCGGGAGCCCGCCTGTGTCCTCCTATCAGATGGTCCGCAGGCTGCTGGTTGTCTGGGTGAAAAGGTGGAATTAGCACTTCAGAAGCTGTCATCCTAAGAGTGTTCACCTTTCTCAATTAACGCGGGGAGAGGTCAAGGGCGCTAAATGAATGCCACGGGAGTCAGCCTTCATCAATCATGAGCGGTGCCGGCCCCAAATGCCGCATCTGAAGGCTGCGCCTGCCGCCCGGTCCCAGGGAACACGGGCTTGTGTTTGGAATCTTAATTCGTGCATTGGCGGCATCACAAGGAGGCTGTTTAAGACCCCAGATTCTTACAGGAGGGCCATGCAGGAGGCTCCTCAGGGGCCAGCACGTGCCACAGGCAGAGGAGGTAGCTCCCTGCATGGGGCTTGGCAGGAACAGAGCAGGGACAGCCCAGAGCCAGCCCCTCTGGAATGACCAGGGGGCACTGGTGGCTCCTGCGTGCGGAGAAGTGGAGAGTAAGGGCCAGATGGCATGAAGCCACAGGGTGGATGAGGGACAGACAGGTGTGCTGTGGCCACACAGAGGTCCAAGTCGGAAGTGGATGTGGCCGAGGGTCCTGGAGTGTCCACTCAGCCGAACAAGTGCCAAGTCGCTTACTGAACACGTCTTGCTGCTGGGGGGCAGAGCCGATGGGAGCGTCCTGTTTCCTGGAGGCTGGGCCTCCGGCCGTGTCGGCCCTACCCCATGCCCCATGCCCTCAGCATTCTCGGTGCTGCCCCAAACCCAAGCAGAGGGCTCATCGTGCATCTGGGAGTTCTCCACAAGGCCCCCACAACACAGGGACAAGGTGACATCAACCACCCAACTTCCTTCCCCCAGCCAGCCATCTTTTTTTTTTTTTTATTTAAAGATTTATGTATTTGAAAGTCAGAGTTAGAGAGATGGATGTGTGTGTGTGTGTGTATATATATATGTATATATATATATATATATATATATATATATATATATATATAAAATCTTCCATCCACTGGTTTACTCCCCAAATGTCTGCAATGGCTGGAGCTGGGCTGATATAAAGCCAGGAGCTTCTTCTGGGTCTCCCACATGGGTTCAGGGGTCCAAGCACTTGGGCCATCTTCCACTGCTTTCCCAGGCTCATTAGCAGGGAGCTGGATTGGAAGTGGAACAGCAGAACTTGAACCAGTGCCCATATGGGAAGCTGGCGCCACAGGTGGTGACCTGACCAGATCTGCCCCAGCACCAGCCCCTATCCACCCATGATATCCAGTGGGTGCCAAGTTAGAGAAAGGCCTCTAAGTCACATACATCAGCAAGCCTCCAGCTTTGGCATTTTGGATTTACCACAGTAAGCGGACACTTGGAGATCCCGAGAGTGACAAAGCCGGAGATTTCTTAGAGACCTGCTTGTCTGGAGAGGGAATCCAGCATCCCAGAGGAGCTGCGTGGCCCGACCTGGTAGGGCCGGGCCGCTTCAGTGCCTGCTGGAGGGATGTTCATGCCGGACAGATTGGCTGCGATTCCGAGCCTATCTCCAGGAGACGCTCGGTGGTTTTGATGGAACAGGCGAGTCTTGCACCTGGAGACAGCTCAGCGCGTTTAGGAATGAGCCGGGAATATTCACCAGGATGTGAGGTGCACTGTGTCAAGGAGCCGGATTCTGGAGTTTCTCCCAGCCTGGTTTCACTGGGTCGCCTTTAAATTTAGCAAGATGGCCTTTGTCACGGCAGCCGAGGTGCTGACAGGTGGACACGCCCTACAGACTGAGAAGAGCTTAGAAGTTTTGACAGCCCCAAGGACAATTTCACTTAAAAACAAAAAATCAAGGTTGCCTGTTGCTGGCGAAGCGGTTTGAAGGTCGGCCCCGTTTCTTTAGCTGCTGGCTCCCACCTGCCTGGGGAAGCCTGCAGCCGTCACACCGATACAGCTCAGGTTATTGATCCTCATGACTCAGTGTTGGGGCTCAAGGCACATTCTAGAACTTTCAACAGCTCTGCACAATAGTTTGAGGATCAATCGCCATTTCTCCCTACTCATCCATTTTAATTGTGATATCAAAGACGCAGTAATCTCTCCTTAAGTTGCAAGAACACATCTAAAGCCAGGCTAAGGTTTTATTATCATAGTAATGAGCCTTTCGCATGCAAGGCTAGGGAGGCTGCTCATTGGCTCCCGAGCTGACCCCAAGTGTCTTCCGCCAGCCCCGGGCTCCAGTGAAGCTGCTGCAAGTAGCAAGTCACCGGCCTGGTGCCACCTGTCCCAGACAACTGCGCGTGCCGGGAGCTAAACATGATGAGAGAGACCACGTCATGAACAAGGAGCACCCCCGCCCCCCGTCTAGGACTTGCAGGGGCAGAGGGGATGCACAGGCGGTTCAGGAGAGAGGGTTATTGTCCCCGCGTCCTCCTTAGATCTCAGGAAAGAACCCAGCGTTCCCAGGAAGGTCTCCAGTCTCTAAACCGTCTCCTGCAGGAGTCCAAGGGCACAACAAACTCTGCGGACAGAGTGAAGCCCCTGGGTTTCCATCCTCGTCTCCACGTGGCCACTCGCCCACTCCCTGCAAGTGCAGGAACCACCCCAACACAGTGAGCACTGACCGAAAGACAGCGTGGTCTGTCTCCGCCCGGCGCTGCTCCTGCCCACTTCTGCCCTCCAAGTGTCCCCTGTTTCTCGGGGTACGTTGGACCTGCCCAGATGTGAGAGGCAGGGGAGACAGGCCTTCCCCCGGCACTGCATGCTGGGAGATTTCTGAGGGAGGCCGCCTTGGGCGCTAGTGGTGCAGGTGGCCCTTGGGGAGACCCACCTGGGAAGCCATGCACGGTCCTGGGCGAGGTGTTCCCTCTCCTGAGCAGCTCCTTGGAGTCTCCAGTCCGCTGACGCACCCGTGTGAGCCCTGCTCTGCGTGGGGAGCCCCCGCGGGACACGCGGGCTTGGGCACGTGCCGCGCTGGCGCAGACTCCCTGAGATGTCTGCCAGGTGTCCCTGCCAGGAAGGGCCTGGAGGGCAGAGGGGCCAGGGGCTGGAGGGATGGGGGAGGGAGGGGAAGGGACCCCGAGCGTCTGCCTGGGACAGTCTCTAGTCTTCCTAGGGCGGATGCGGGGGGGGGGGGGTCCAGGGTCCCAGCCGTGCTCGCTGGGATGCCTCAGCTTCCCACAATGCCTGGCCCCTGGTCAGCAGACCTGAGGCTCCTCCGGCTGCGATTTCACAGTGACCGCCAGCCCTTCCTGCAGGTATCTGCCACTCTCCGCCTCCCGGAAGCCATGACATTTCCCACCTGCACGCTGAGTTCTTTCTGGGGCTGGGCTCCATCCACTGCCCCACTCTGGGTGGGGACCGATGCGGATCCAGTCCCGGGGGTCCCGGGCAGCTCCTGTGCTTTGTGTATGTAGCGCCTGACCAAAAGCGGCCCTGGGAGCCTCTTTGCTGAGATTTTGACCGTGGAATGAGCAAGGCTCTGTCGAAATGGACGGTCGCACATCACTGAGTTCCGTGTTCCCGCCTGGCTGTGAGACCGCTCCCAGCTCTCTGCTGTGGACCTCCCAGGAGCCCACTTAGCTCCTGCCAGGGGCCATGTCTGGCTCTCCGACTTGCTAGTGATTCTGGGAGCTCCCTGGATCCCATTGGCTTAGGGTAGCTGGGTTGGGGGGAGCCTGTGGTGGAAAACAAGATGACAGAGGCACCACGGTGCGTGATCTCCGCGCCATCCTGCCTGGCCAGCGCCTGCAAAGCCCCTGGCTGTGGGGGCCAGCAGAGCCCCTCAGGCTGGCTCTGACACTGCCAATGCAGCAGAGGGAGGCTGAGGTCCTGTCCCTCTCCCTCTCCCTCTGCCTCTGCCTGTTTGTAATTCTGCCTTGCAAATAAATAAATGTTAAAAAAATAGATACCCACTACGTTCTAGACTCTCTCAGGGGCTGAGACTACAGCCTCACTCCATCAAAGCCCCCACTGCCGGAAACTCATTCTGTTTGGGGAGTCTGCCAGCACCGATGGATACCACCTGCCGGTGAGCCCCGCACAGGAAAACCCGCGGTGCACAGGGTGCAGAGGAGTGGGGTGCGCTGCCTCGTCCAGGCGGGTAGAGAAGGCCCCTCCAAAAAAGGGGCCTCGAGAGACCCGGGTCATGGGGGTAGGGAGATGTAGAAACTCGGGGAGGGCAAAAGCTTGGGGCGGAGCCATGTGTGTCAACCCAGAGGCTGGGTCTAGGCTGCTGGGGGTGACACCGCGCAGCAGAGGGGCCCTGAGGCCATGGAAGGCTTTGGGCCTTTGCTCAAGGCGGTGTCGGGAGCCTGGGAAAGGCTCTGAGCCGGCACGGCGTGCTCGGACTTGTATTTGGAGTGTGGCTCTCCAGTCAGTGGTGAGTCCAGCTGTGAGCTCAGTAAGTGGTTCCTAGAGCCGCAGGCAGGGCCGGGGCCTGAGGTCTGTTTCCTCTAACTTCTCCGTGTCCCCTGGAGAACAGTGGCCCCGAGCACACTGACTCCAGTCGTATTGTCCCAGTTCACCTGAGGCTTTCCGGTATCGCTGTTTAATTTGCAACCAGGACGAGGGTGTATGAAAATACGTGCCTGCATAAACCAGAGATTCCGTGTCCAGTAGAACTCTGGAGGGTTGTGAGCTTTCTTTGTAAGAGGAGCGTCTGCACCCCCTGTCTGTGCTTCGTGGTTGATGTCAGGGCCAGGGACTTCGGCTGCATCGGCAGCGTCAGGGCCAGCCTGAGGGACGTCTCCTTGTCACGCAGGCTTTGGACAAAGCAGGGACTGTGGAGGTTACGGCGTAGTGGGCAGAGGGGCCAGGGGCTGGGGGGATGGGGGAGGGTTTCACAAGTGAGGTTTCTTCTTCTTTTAGAGATTTCTTTCTTTATTGGAAAGCAGAGTTTGAAGGCGAGACAGAGAAAGAGATCTTCCATCTGCTGGTTCCCTCTTCCGCCACAATGGGTGGCAGGGGCCCAAGCGCTTGGACCATCCTCCACTGCTTTCCCAGACACATTAGCAGGCAGCTGGTTTGGAAGTGGAGAAACCTGGACTTGAACTGGTGCTCAAAGGGATGTGGGCGTCTTAGGCTGTGGCTTAACCTGCTGCACCACAGCGCCAGCCCGAGTGAGGTTGCCTGGCCTCAGCACTGCTGACACTTCTCCGTGCTGGGGGCCGTCCTGGGCATCTTTGGAATGCCAGCTGCACCCCTGCTCTCTACTTACCAGATGCCGGTAGCAGCTTCTCCTGTCAGTTACAGAATCCAAAAGCATCTCTAGACGCTGCCCCATACCCAGAGAGAGCACACGGTGCCCTGAGGAGAGACCCCAGACCCCTCCCACACATGGGCTTAGAACCCTAGGGTTGTGTCTGCAACGTGGGAGAGGGGGACCAGAGCTCACAGTGGGCAGGGGAGGTGAAGTGCATGGTTGTGTCTGGGTCTGTTGGCTACATCTGATAAAATCATAGTTGAGCTGCAGAAGGTTGGTGAACACAGAGTTTATTTCAACGACTGTCCATCAGTGATACATCTTGGATCACCACCATCCTCCAGCACTTGTGCTAGATTGAGGGACCCAGACTTGGTCCCTGCAGAGAATTCCAATACGTCACGCAGAGCGCTTTGAACGCGGACGGATCCCAGGTGTTCAGAGGTTGTCAGGGAGCAGCTTCCCCTACAGTCCCTGGGAAGGGAGGCCAGGAGGGACTCAGAGGTCCCCAGAGCAAGCCACCGGGGGATGAGAACGGGGCCGAGGTGGCAGAGAGCGGCGCACTGAGAGCTGCGGAAACGCAAAGGAATCGTGCCAAATAGCCGTGCACTGAGCAGTGAAAGCCAGGTCGGGAGTTCTCTCTAAACTTTCCACGTTCCTACTACGTTAATCATACAGAGGAGTGTTTTTTTTTTTTTCTTAACATATTGAGAATGCGAAATGGCCTCAGGAAAATCAGCCCATCAGACTGTTAGACTGACTGAATGACCACATTAGGAGCTCCTCTTCCTGACAGATGTTCCTAAGAATCCAGACACCATATGTCATCATTATTATAATACACAGTCAACGTTCATTAATGCCTGTCGTGCACGAGGTGCAGATGGCAGAATATATGGGAGGAGTACTTGAAACAAATGTGCCTTCTCTCACTGAGCAAATATTGATGAATATCAATACATGCTGTGTGCTGGTCATGTGACAATATGGAGGTAAAGTTAGTCACAGGTGATGTAAAAGTAAATTCCACATTTTTCTTACCTGTACACTATAGGGTGCAATTGACAAGACAACTGCTATTTTTAAAAATTATTTATCTATTTGAAAGGCAGAGAGAGAGAGAGAGAGAGAGAGATTGGTCTTCCACCCACTGGTTCACTCCCTACATGGTCGCAATGGCCAGAGCTGAGCAGATCTGAAGCCAGGAGCCAGGAGCTTCTTCCAGGCCTCCCATGTAGGTGCAGGGGCCCAAGGACCTGGGCCATCTGCTGCTGCTGCTTTCCCAGGCCACAGCAGAGGGCTGGACTGGAAGTGGAGCATCCAGGTCTCGAACCAGCACCCATGAGGGATACTGGCACTGCAGGCGGTGGCTTTACCTGATATGCCACAGCACTGGCCCCCAATAACTACTATTTTTGATGTAAATAGGTGCCATAAAAATTGATGAGAAGAATACAAAGACTTTGCTGAATTATATTAGTGTACAAAAGAGAAAAAGGCATCTGTAACTAGAAAATGCATAAATATTGAACTCATAAAAATGTAAATTTATTCACAATTCATATATTGAAACTGAATATTGCTAGCAGTTGTATAAACTAGTGAAAACCACTTGGAAGAAACAATTCCACAAAAGGGAAACGATGATTTGCTAGAAGATGTTCATTGTGAGCCAGCGCCGCGGCTCACTAGGCTAATCCTCCGCCTTGCGGCGCCGGCACACCGGGTTCTAGTCCCAGTCAGGGCGCCAGATTCTGTCCCGGTTGCCCCTCTTCCAGGCCAGCTCTCTGCTGTGGCCCGGGAGTGCAGTGGAGGATGGCCCAAGTGCTTGGGCCCTGCACCCCATGGGAGACCAGGATAAGCACCTGGCTCCTGGCTTCGGATCAACGCGGTGTGCTGGCCGCAGCGGCCATTGGAGGGTGAACCAACGGCAAAAGGAAGACCTTTCTCTTTGTCTCTCTCTCTCTCACTGTCCACTCTGCCTGTCAAAAAAAAAAAAAATGTTCATTGCAGTATTATCTACTCTCAGAAAAGTCGGACGCGATCTCAAAGTGTGATGGCAAGGACACAATTATGTAAATTTTGGTATATATTCAGCCAAACACATTCTGTTTGTTTGACATGGAAATTATGAAGAAGTTTCTATAATGCTAATGTCAAATTATAAAGCAAGGGCCAACTATCTTTGTGACACAAAGGCTGGTCAGAGATACATCCGATCAATGATCGGGTCAGCTGGGAATATAATGGTTCTTCCCTCTCTTTTCCTCTGCTGCAATTTGTGAGTTTTTATGGTTTTCGTACACAAGAGCCAAACCCAGCGAAGCACAAATGATCGACAGCACGAATGTCTAAGCTCTTTCTCCTCCCTGACCAACAGAGGAGAAGCACCCGGATCTGCTGACTCTCTCTTCCCCTCTCCTCCCAGAGCGTCTTCAGGTTTGCTGGCTTCTCAGCTGAACAATAGATGAAAGTACCCAGGAAATACTGTCCGGGCAGTAGAGCTGTTGAGAAATCTGAGTCCTTTAGGTTTCTTTTTTTAAAAAAATTTATTAATTGACAGGCAGAGTTATACAGAGAGAGGCACAGAGAGAGAAAGAGAGAGAGATCGATCGATTGATCTTCCATAGGCTGGTTCACTCCCCAGATGACTACAATGGCCACGGCTGGGCCAGGCTGAAGCCCGGAGCCAGGAGCTTCATCTAAGTCTCCCATGTGGGAGCAGGGACTTCGGCCCTTGGGCCATTTTTCACTGCTTTCCCAGGCGCATTAGCAGGAGCTGGATTGGAAGTGGAGCAGCCAGAATACAAACTGGCACCCACATAAACTGGCAGCTTTACCCACTATGCCACAACACCAGCCCCTGAAAGTCCTTTAGTTGATGAACTATGTCCTTATTGCAAAGATGATGAGAGCATCAATCGCATGAATGGCAATCTGATAATGAAATTTTGAAAAAGTATTTTATTTGAAAAGCAGAGAGAGACAGTGATAGCTCTCCCATCTGCTAGTTCACTTCCCCAAATGCCCACGACAACCGGGGCTGGGCCAGGCCAAAAGCCAGGAACCCAGAACTCCATCCAGGTCTCCTATGTGTGCGGCAGGGACCCAACTGCTTGAGCCATCACCTGCTCTCCCAGGGAGCACAGTGACAGGGACTCAGACCCAGGCACAGAGATCTGGAACGAGTGTGTCCCACGCTCCTGACTGCTGAGCCAGGTGCCTGCCCCGTGAGAATGTACATTTTAATAGGGCTTATTATTTCTTTTATTAAGGCAAAAAGCTAAAGTAACCAGGGCAGAAGGGAATTGGGGCAGGGATAGAATGGAGAGCCCAGATGTAGACCCGCATCAGTCAGTCGCTGTGGAAGACGGTGACCGTGGCAGTGATGTGGGAACAAACGGGCCTGAGTCAGCTGGAAATTTACACAGAAATTCAATTCCATGTGCACTGCAGATGAAAGTTTGAAAGCTAAACCAAGCTTCTATAAGAGGCTGCGGAGAAATATTTTCATAATTGTGGGTTAGAGAAAACACAACACACTAGCCATGAAGGAAAAAATTGTCGAGTTGAATTATTTTAAAATTTAATTAAAATTGAGATACCATGGCAGATAATAAAAGCATGAGCCAAAGTGCCAGAAAATAATTTTTGTATACACAAGTGTATATATGTGTGTGTATGTAAGAACATAGGTTGTAAGTATCTATATGAAGGTAGCTCAGGAAGTTCGTGGTGGGGATGTTTGGCCTAGTGGTTAGGACACCTGTATCCCATATCAGAGTGCCTGGGTTCGAGTCCTGTCTCTGCTCCCTACTCCACCTCTCTGCTAATGTGCACCCCGGGGAGCAGCAGACGATGGATCAGGTAGCTGGGCTCCTGTCAGTCATGTGGAAGACCTAGACTGCGCTCTCATCTCCGAGCTCTGGCCTGGCCCAGCCTGAGGGGCAGTGAACCAGGAGATGGGAGCTTTCTGTCTGGCTCTCGAATAAATGAATAAATGAATGAATAAATGAATGAATAAGTGAATAAATGTTTAAGAAGCTTGTGGAAAATGCTTAGCACGGTACCCATAACATGCCTGGGATTTCTGCCTCTGTGACCCCAGCACCACGTGCTCAGGGGTTCTCAGGGAAGCACGTTCTTTTTTTTTTTTGACAGGCAGAGTTAGAGAGAGAGAGAGACAGAAAGGTCTTCCTTCCGTTGGTTCACCCCCTCAATGGCCGCTATGGCCGGCACACTGCGCCGATCCGAAGCCAGGAGCCAGGCGCCCCCTTCTGGTCTCCCATGGGGTGCAGGGCCCAAGCACTTGGGCCATCCTCCTCTACACTCCTGGGCCGCAGAAGAGAGCTGGACTGGAAGAGGGGCAACCGGGACAGAATCCGGCGCCCCGACCGGGACTAGAACCCGGGGTGCCGGCGCCGCAGGCGGAGGATTAGCCTAGTGAGCCACGGCGCTGGCCAGCACATTCTTTTAATAAGCCTGTATCTTGATGTGCCCAAATACACTTACCTTTTAAGTCCATTTCCATGAAGTTGTAAAGATACCCCATAAACATAAAGGATTTGGCATCGGGTGTCCTGACGGTGTAAGAAATTCTAAAGATCAACCCAGCTGTGGAAAGCGCAGAAGACATGAACAGGTCCTTCAAGGAGGAGGACACCCAGTGGCCAAGAAGAACATAAGAGGCTTCTCCAGGGCCGTGTTGCGGCACAGTGGGTTAGGCCACCGCCTGCAGTGCTGGCATCCTGTATCAGAGTGCCGGCTGGGGTTCCAACTGCTCTCTTCCCGTCCAGCTCCCTGGTAATGTGCATGGGAAAGCAGCAGGAGATGACCAGGTTCTTGGGCCCCTGCACCCACGTGGGAGACCCAGGTAGAGTTCTGGGCTCCTGGCTTCGGCCTGCACCAGCCCTGGCTTTGCACCCATTTGGGGAGTGGACCAGCAAATGGAAAATCTCTCTCCCTCCCCTCTCCTGCTCTCCCCCTCCCACTCTCCCTGTCTCTCTGCCTTTCAAATAAATAAAATACGGAAATCTTTCAAAAATCTGTGGTGAGAGCTCACCCACCAGAGTGGCTACAGTGGAGTGGACCCTATCAAGTGCCGATGAGTACGTGAAGCGGCTGGGTGGCCGCAGGCTGCTTGAGGGGCAGGAACGTTGGAGAACTGTTGAGCCGTCGGCACTGATGCAGAGCGTGGGATGCCCCGTCACTGAGGGATCCAGTCCTTGTGCATTTTCCCACCGGGAGCTCACACCTGTACATCCTGCAAGACACGGGTAAGGACACCCAGAGGGCATATTCAGAACAACCACTCACGGACAGCAACTCAAATATCCCTCTAAAGTGACGTGGCTAATGGACAGAAGACAGTGCTGTTGCGGCACCGTGAGAGAGGGTGCGTGACGTTGAGCATGGAAGCCAAGTGCACAGGAGTGCAGGCGGCGTGTGCGTGTGCGTGTGTGCACGGTTCAAGACCGGAGAATGAGCTCTGCTTCTCCCTGAGGTATGCAGCACTGCCTTGGCAGCTGCAGGGGAGGAGGGGAGATGGGGGAGGGCTTAGAATTTTTTTAAGTGGCATTCCCTCAGCACTGTTCTTATTGTATCCCACACATTTATTAAAAAGATTTATTTATTTGAAGGGCAGAGTTATAGAGAGGCAGAGGCAGAGAGAGAGAGGTCTTCCATCTGCTGGTTCACTCCCTAGTTGGCCTTGACAGTTGGAGCTGCACCAATCTGAAGCCACGAGCCAGGAGCTTCCTCCGGGTCCCCCATGTGGGTGCAGAGGCCCAAGCACTCGGGCCATCTTCCACTGCTTTCCCAGGCCACAGCAGAGAGCTGGATCCGCAGAGAGCAGCCTACACCACAGCGCCGGCCCCAAGGATTAGAATTTTTTTTAAAAAATGTTGTTGATTGTGGTGATTCCCCAGGTGTGTTCACTTTGGTAAAAATGACCAATTCAGACACTTGCAGTGTGTTCCTGTTTTTTGCTGTGAGTCATACTTCAATAAAAAGATCTCGAGGTTGTTTGACTTACTGGAGAAAAGACCTGGGTGCTTGAAGGTTGCCCTAAAGAAAATAGAGGATTTTTGTTAAAGGAAGGAGAGAGCTAGCTCCATCTTCAAGCAAGAGGGAGGTGACACAGTGCAAATTCAAGTCACAAAGAACTTGCAGGAAGAAGGCTCTCTCGGGTTGTGGGGAGTTAGGAGACTTCAATACAGACACTGGCAAGGTCCCAGCGTTGATGGTTGAGAATTTCCAGGCCAGTGTCAGGGACAAAGCCACATAAAATTGCATATTTCTTTGCTCCTAATGTGTATATTTTGTCACTTTTTAAAAAAGATTTATTTATTTGAAAGGCAGAATTACAGGGAGAGAGAGATGTCTTCCATTTACTGGTTCATTCCACAAATCGCTGTAATGGCCGAGGCTGAGCCAGGCCAGAGCCAGGAGCTTCGTCTGGGACTTGCATGTGGGTGCAGGAGCCCAGGCACGGGGCCATCTCCTGCTGCTTACCCAGGCGCAGTAGCAGGGAGCTGGGTTGGAAGTGGAGCAGCCAGGATTCAAATCGGTGCTCACGTGGGATGCCGGCACTGCAGGCGGGGGCCGGCCCCTTGTCACATTTAAATCTCTGAAATGAGATGCGTCCCATGGTCCATGGCGCCTTGCACTGAGTGACAGTCTCTTTCTCTCGTAGGCCCCCTAAAATAGTGGTGCCTCGGGCTGAGGCCAAAGGCACCTTCAGTTCGATGAGTTATGGTAATACAGTTCCTTTGGGCTCTAGGATTCCCTTCAAAGCCTCACAACGAGGGAGGCTTATTCCTTTAAGAAAGCATTTTCCACCCCTACTGAGGCTTGTTCCACAAGAGGGTCAAAGGGAGCCTCGTCCCTGTGGGTACTCAATAAATACCAAGCATCAGCAGTGGCCCACAGCCAGCTCTGGGTAGAAACTGGCATACGCTAACATTTATTGTGAGTCATATTTCGTGACTGATGCTTGCTCTCGCTGTCGCTTGCTCTGTCTCTCTCGCTGGGTCATCCATCCCCGTAATGGCTACTCCAACACAACACAGGACGGCGGCAGGGGGCTTGGTGGGCGCCTTTTGCTGTTAAAATGACTGGTGGGATAGGTGAGCAGATCAGCCTGACTGGTCTGATCAGAGAAGTGTGCAGGACACAGAGCAGGACGCGAGCCTCTTCCCCTGGGAGGGGCGCATTGGGGGAGCACACTTCATGCATTGAGGGGCTCTGTGTGTCTGTGTGTGATTCCTAAGCGCCGAAAATTCAGCTGTAGTCTGTGCATCTACTAGGAAGTCTGGCTGTGAATGCAACTGCCCAAGAGCCCCAGCTGTGATGGCTCAGTCCTGCGGTTCCGCAGGAGCTAAGCCGTCCGCGTGAGCAGGAAGGCACCACGTGTCTGCAGGCATTCGGGTCGGCGGTGTCGGCTGGCTGGTGGACGCAGGACGTGCTGTGGTGCTCACTCTTTCCGGTCAACAAGTGGAACTTTCTTTTTATTGGCTCCCTGGAGGAAGGTCTGAAGACCAAGCGCTGGTCTTACGACACCCTCTGGCTAAAGCTCTAATTGGTCCAAACACCTGAACTTTTCTCCACTGGGGTGGGAATGCGAGCTATGAAAGAGGAACCAGGTCAAAGAGAACAGCTCAGCACGCTTGGGGGAATTTGTGCTGTTTGACTGCACACAGCGGTTTTCTGTTTGTTTTACTTTGTGCTGTTTAGTTTGCCTTTATTTGCATTATGAGAAACAGGAGCTAGTTTCTCTGGGTAGGAATTAAGTCAGCTTGGTTTTCTGACAGCAATGGTGTCTGACAGATTGAGGAGAAATACAATCCAGGGTTTCGTTTTCCATTTGTCTTTCAAGTCAAAGTAGCTCTGAGACAGAGCAGGTGTGAGAGCAAGGAGGCAGGTCACGCGTCAGTGCTGCAGGCCCTCCTTGGCTGGGGCACCGAAGGTCGCAGGATCCAGCGGGCAAGACTTGCTGTTATTTTTCTTTCTGCCCGAGATTCAGTTAGGAGGAGACAAGCAAAGAGCATGGATCAAAAGGTCTTGCTCTTCCGGGAGCACAAGCCCCGAGTGCGGCTTTTATCATGGACACCATTCATTAAGGAGATGGATTATGAAGACCAGAAAGATGAGGCTCACGTGCCCAAAAGTCCCGCCTCTGACCCCCAGAGTTCTGTGAGTGGACGAAGAACTTCCACGTAGCCAGCCCAGAGGGTGCCAGCGGCAGCCATGCGGTTCAGGCTGCCTGACGCTGGTCTGTGCCTCTGCCGGCGTCTAGCACCCCTCGGTCCTCTTGAAACCTGCCCACAACCCAATACATGTTGATTTCCTGCCTGAGCAAGTGCCCACAGCTTGCAAGGCTCCAAGGCAGATGCAGAGGGGCGGCTGGGATTGCATGTTGGTTGACTCACTGGGAGGCTTCTCCCCTACTCCCACCCCTGCGCTCATCAAGTTCCTTCGGGAGCCCTTCCCTGCTGGACAGCTGGACTTGGCGCTCCTGCTGGTTGGAGGAAGGCTGCTGCAGCTAGTGCGGCACGGGTGGTAGCAAACGCCAGAGCGGGAGCTCAGAAGCCGCCGTGTGAGTGAGAAGCGGGGGGATCTGCGTGAGCGAGCTGGTTCCACCCCAGAGCAGGTGGAGCACGCAGGGTCTGGCAAGGGGGTTGGCCCAGAGGGAGCAGCAGAGGACCTGGCGGACCGTGAGCAGTGCTGAGGAGGGGGCAGGGGGGCCCTGGGCCGTTGCCCAACAGCACAGCACTCATCTCTGCCCGGAGCACCCACCCTGGTCAATCGTCCAGAGCGCCCAGAAGTCCCCTTGGACAGCAGTGAAGGGGGTGGCAGCCCGAGGAGACCCCAGCATGTGGCCGCACTGGAACTAGATGGGGACTGCTTGGGGACTGGGGGGTCCAGGAAGCTAAGGCGGTGGGGTATCAGTGGGCGTGTTCCGAGCCTCGCCCCGAGCCCCCCTGGATCTCCCCGTGTCCCTCTGCCCCCCGCATGCCGTTCCCCGCTCGGTTGCTGGGTAGCACCATGACCTGAGTGGAGACTCGGTCCCTCCCGGTGGGCCGGGGACCACATCGCTTACCCCGCTGTGGTCTCTGTGGTGCCTTGCGCGTTATAGGTACTGAGGAAAGGCGTTTGATGAGTAACTGAAAGAAAGCGGAAGTGGATAAGATACGAGGATTTGATTAGAAAATATAAGGAAATTAAAAATATGAGCTGAATCAGATGATTGTCCCCATATTTGGCATTTTTATCGCCTGGCTTTGCAGGTCTGCTTTTCCGTTGGCAGCGGCTGCCGTGGAATAACTCGGCTAAAGGCGTTGCTTCAGTGTTTGCAACCCCTTCAACCAGAGGATGGACGTGGCTGTTTATAGCACCAGGACTCCACGTGGGGGTCACTTGGGGTGCATCGTTGTAGAAATGACCCCCAAGGAGTTGTGTCCTCTGCAGCCGTGCCCTTGCTCCACTCTCGCCTGACCCCGGGCTGGGCCGTGTGGCTCGCTTCAGCTGAGCGGACGTTGTGGTGCCAGTGGAACTTGCGCAGCCCCAGCGAGGTGGGGGGCTCACCCTCTCTGGTTTGGGCTTCCAGGTCAATAAGCCTGGGCCAGGCTCTGGGGGGTGGGAGCACCTGTGAACAGAACCGGCATCCCAGCTGAGGTCCCAGCCGTTTCGGTGAGACCAGCCTGGACCACCCAGCTTAGCCACGTCAGCCAGCATAGGGGGCGCAGTCACAGAAATAAGAGACGTGTGGTGTCTTAAACACGTACTCTCTCTAGACAATGAGTTTCCCATCAATTTGTACTGTTGTAAGTGCCAACTGATGCTCCGTTGAACCCAATAGTTGGCATAGAAAGAAAAAGGTGTTCTTCTGCCTCCATGTTTCTCAGATAACATCCAACTTCATCAAAGAACGTGAACTTAATGAACAGAAGCTTTCCTGTTTCTCTTTCTGATTCAATGTCACGTCCACTAGGGGACGATGGCCTTTGGGGTCACTGGGCAGTGTCCTTCCCTATTATGCCACTCTTCTAGACCGATGGACACTCTGTGAGAAGAAGCTAAACGAAGCCTAGGAGAGCAGGAGGATTTTCCTGGGACAGGGAACACCATGGAATGGGATAACCAGGGTCCTTTTCAGTCCTCTGGGCCCCTTCTCCACCTCCACACCTGGACCAACGGAGCCGGGGTCATCGAATTTGCTGCTTAGCTTCAGGATTGAGATGATTTTCAAGGTTCCATGGGCTCTCTTCTGACCTCTGAGTCTAGGAGCAGAGGCGAGCTGGCCTATTCTTGACCTTGGAGCAGTCTTTGAGGGCGTTTACCACATCGTGTGAATGTTTTCATTCCCTTTAGGGTGATGGGACACCCGATGACCTGAAGTGACCAGTGCAGCTTCTGTGGCTTTGCTGACGAGCAGGGATGACTAGGCAGAGGGGGCTCCCGGCTGGGGAGGGGTCAGTGCAGTGACCGGCAAAGTCGTACTCGGCGTTCTCTCTATCCATAAGAGACTTCAGGTGGTGCTCCGTGCAGGAACCGGCTGTATGACAGCATGGGTTTCTCTCCGTGTCCTGCTGCTGTTTAGGGAACCACGGCACAGCAGTTAGAATGACGGCAATGGGACATCACAGCGTTTTTCCAAGGAATACTGTCTAAGGGAGGGGAATGGCGCGAGATCCTGCAGGACCCCCTGAGCACGTGGTGGGTGGAGGTGGTCACCGCCCGCCATGTTCCCAGGGCACTGGTGTCCTGTCCCACGTAAAGCATGGCCAGCCACGGCTCACACGTAGAACAGGGAGGCTCCCAATGCAGAGAGAAGAGCTCCCCTCTGCCTTGCTGGGGTTGCTGGGGTCACATACTTACGCATCACCTTATCCTGATGGAGACGTTAGACTGTTAGAACTTAGACGTTGGACTGTTAGAACTGTTAGACATTAGACTGTTAGAACTTAGACGTTGGACTGTTAGAACTTAGACGTTAGACTGTTAGAACTTAGACATTAGACTGTTAGAACTTAGACGTTGGACTGTTAGAACTTAGACATTAGACTGTTAGAACTTAGACGTTAGACTGTTAGAACTTAGACGTTGGACTGTTAGAACTTAGACATTAGACTGTTAGAACTTAGACGTTAGACTGTTAGAACTTAGACGTTGGACTGTTAGAACTTAGACATTAGACTGTTAGAACTTAGACGTTAGACTGTTAGAACTTAGACATTAGACTGTTAGAACTTAGACGTTGGACTGTTAGAACTTAGACGTTAGACTGTTAGAACTTAGACATTAGACTGTTAAAACTTAGACGTTGGACTGTTAGAACTATTAAACATTAGACTGTTAGAACTTAGACGTTGGACTGTTAGAACTTAGACGTTAGACTGTTAGAACTGGTAAGAGCTAGTTTGTCTGCCGTGACTGAAAGGAGGAGAAGCAGCCGCGGACAACTTGACTTTGACGTAAGAGATTTCATTGAGTTTCTCCGATCTGAATTGGAGATGGGGAACGTTCGTGTCGGTGGTGAAAATGATTAGCCAGGGCTTTGGCCTTGGACATCATTTGACTTACGGCAAAGCGCAACACCACAGCTTCAGAGGCGTTCAGACAATTAGTGGGAGGTATTTATCTCCTTTTCGAGGCCAGATTAATGCACTCGTTTAGTGTTAATAACCTCAGATGTGTGAAAGCCAGCCTTTGGCATGCTCACTGGCTGCCAGGCTGGGTGTGTGACACCCGCGGCTGCCGTGGGGGCGCGTTTCCCTCCTTGAAATGGTTCGATTCACTTGTCTAACAGGCTTCAGGCTCAGCAGTATTAACTGGCTGCTAATTATTAATAGCACACACACAGCAAATCCTGCTGGAAGCGCGTGAACGGTGGCAGTGCTCCAGAGCTCTGGGAAAGAGATCGGTTTTGGTATTTGGTGTGTCGCCTCCCAGACACCACGTCTCAAGCAGCCGGACTGTGAGAAGCGGGAAGATTCCTTAAATGCTGTTGACTGCGCTTCTGCACAAAGAGCCATTCCCACGTCCCTGTCCTCTGGCATCCCCACGCATGCAGAGCCTCCCCGGCTGACTGGCAGGATGGGCCATGGGGCTGTGTGTGACGGGGGACTCAGGGGCAGGGGGTCTGGGGACAAAGCTGCCCTGCAGTCTCTCACCGGGTGGTGAAGCGAGGGAGCTGCCCACCAGGATGGAAACGCGTTAGTCTGCACTGTCCAGTGTGGTCGCCCCTTGCCACGTGCCACTCCTGAGTGCTTGAAATGTGACCTCTGTGACTGAGCCACTGAATGTTTTGCTTCCTTGTAAGTCATTTCGATTTCAATGGCCACGTGCAGTTAGTGGTTCCCAGCCTAGACAGGGTGACTCTGTGGAATTTGCCTGACTTTCGATGTGCAGTTTGAGCACTGGGAGAGCCCCAGACACGGTTGGGTACTGGACAGCCAGTCCTGGAGGAGCCCCTTGTACAGGGAGACCAGACAGCTGAGTCCAGACAGCTGAGCGATGCCACCGCCTCTCCGGGGAAGGTTTAAAAACGAGGACAGAACTGCAATAAAAGAGACAGAAAATGATGTATGTTGACAGGGTGTGCAGAAATTAAACTCCTCGTGCTCTGCCGGGGGACCGTAATGGGTGCAGCTGCTTGGGAAAATGAGCTGGCAGTGCCGCAGAAGCTGAAACCCAGAGCCACCGCAAAACTTGGCAATTCTGCCCAAGAGAAATGAAAACACATGTCCACGCGAAACTTGTCCACACATATTCCTAGCAGTGTTCCAATAGGCAAAACGCAGAGCCAATTCAAACGTCCATCAGCTGATCCACAGATTGGTGAAATGTGGTCTCTGTACGGTGGAGTATTATCTGGCAATAAAAAAGGAGTGGAGACCCGATCCATGGACAAATCTAGAAATCATTCTGCCGAGTAGAGGAGAGCTCCAGGGGCGGCGTGCCGAGTGTGCAGAGGAGGGAACTCTCTAGAACCAGAGAGTAGATGCGCAGTTTCCTGGGGCTGGAGGGTATGGGCTCCTTTTCCGTGTTATAAAATATTCTAGACCACATGCGGTGATGGTTGAGCAATTCTGATTCCACACTGAGAACCGTGGACTACACACTACAGGAGTAGCCTGTGTATTGTCTGTGGATTGCCTGTCAAGCGAGATGTTATATTAAAAACATACCCTGGCTAAAATGAGAAGGCACACTGGAAAGGAAAGGCCGGACCCCGCTTCCGTCCCCAGAATTTGAGTGTTGGGTGCTGGGGCTCCTGTGCGACTTTCAGACTGGCTTGCTTTGAGCGCCTGCTCCTCTTTCTGCTAACGCGCAGGTGTCTCTGTTTGATTTATTAACTCCGCGTGATGGAGGTTTGATTATAGCCACGGATTAAAATAATGACTAGGGGAGGCAATTAATTCCCACTCCAAAGTGTGTTGAAGCAGTTGCTTTGATGTGTGGCGAGCATTAGCACACAGGTTCGTTTTTCATTCGCTCAGCCGACGCCCGTTTCGTGGGTGCCCGTCACGAGCCTGGGACTCGTCTCCACCCTGGAGGAGCCCAGTGACCAGGGCGGAGGAGGAGCTGCCCACCCGGGGGCCTCTGTGCTGCGTCCCTGCAAAGGGCCTGCTGGGAGCCGGATGGCGCGCGCCCTCTGGGGAGTTTTAGGAGAGTTGACAGGTGGAGTTGTTCCTGAGAGAGACGTGGGCCAGGACAGTGTGTGCAAGGGGAGCTCCATCGGCAGCCCTTCCCATGCTGATGCAGGGAGTGAGGCACAGCCCCCCGCCTCAGGGGAGCAGGGGACGTCCACCCGCGGGGGCTGCACGCGGTGACGCTGGACACGGCCTGCGGGAGGAGAGGGGAGCGAACGCCCCAGCTGCCTTCGGCTTCTCTTCGGGCTGAGGCAGGGAGCCCTGTGGGTGTGGCGCTGCAGGTCAGCCCGCCAGGACCCAGCACGCGGGCCGAGGCATGGGTGCGGGGTCGGGGGAGCCCTGCGATCTCGACATTGTGCCCTTCAGGGCCTGTGGGGAGCAGCCCACGGCTGGCTCTGCCTGGAGACCCCGGGAAGGTTCCAAGGCATCGTGGACGTGCCAGGAGCGGCCCTCAAGGCGTTTCCCAGGCCACACAGGCAGCGCTGGGCCTCACAGCACCCTTTCCCCAAGGTCCCGTTGGCGCCCCTGGGCCTCACATCTCGGGGGGGTGCAGATTCCCCTCGCCCACCCACTCCAAGCCTCCCCGCAGGGTCGTGGCTTGCTCCCTGGCCTCCCCCTCAGCTCAGCCTCCCTGGCCGCCCCACGCTAAGTCCCTGCCTCCCCCCGTCACACAGGGGCGGCTTCTTCCCTGCCTGCTCCCTTGCTAGAACAACAGCACCCTTGTTTGCTGCCTTTGCCCGGTGCCTGGAACAGCGCTGACTCTGAGACGCGCAGCGCACGGGAGACGAGAAGGCCAGCAGCCCGGGCACCCCTCGGGATGACCTCCGACCTTTTCCTGCCCACCTGCACCTCACAGGCGTGGAGATGGGCAGGAAAGGGTTAAGTGCCTTCGTGAGGTCACAGGACCCCGCAGCAGCAGAGACCTGGTTGTTTAAAGTCCCTGGTTCAGCCAGCGCCAGGGCTCACTAGGCTAATCCTCTGCCTGCGGCGCCGGCACACCAGGTTCTAGTCCCGGTCGGGGCGCCGGATTCTGTCCCGGTTGCCCCTCTTCCAGGCCAGCTCTCTGCTGTGGCCAGGGAGTGCAGTGGAGGATGGCCCAAGTGCTTGGGCCCTGCACCCCATGGGAGACCAGGAGAAGTACCTGGCTCTTGGCTTTGGATCAGCGCAGCATGCTGGCCGCAGTGGCCATTGGGGGGTGAACCAACGGCAAAGGAAGACCTTTCTCTGTGTCTCTCTCACTGTCCACTCTGCCTGTCAAAAAAGATAAGTAAATAAAGTCCCTGGTTCTCCAAGTTTTGGGTCCAAACTCCTGGGCTTTCTCTAACATGACTGAGGCCCTCAGAGACCTTTTGTTGAGGAAGGCTATGTCTTTTCATTTTACTGAACTAGAGATGGAAACAGAAAAATTACAATTATGGGTTGTTAATCCGTTTAAAAGAAAGTAATAGCATACTGACGTAAATAACATTTTAAACATTGTTTAGTTATTAGATTTTGAAGATGTAATAACATCTGGGGAATTTAGTATTCGTTTGTACTTCCTGCCCGCTGAGCCTGTTTTTACGTAATAATCATACATCTTGTGGACGCGGTGTCGTATTTCACTGCGTGGATGCTGTGGGAAATGATCAGACCAGGTAAGCGCCTTGGCCTGTGCTCCCAGCACTCACCATTTCTTTGTGAAGGGAAACTCCCAAGTCCCCTCCACCAGCTGTTTTGTAGCTTACAACGAATTGTTGGCACCAGAGTTACCCATAGTGTGCTACAGAACATTTGAAGCAAATAACATGTTTTTATGAAAAGTAACAATTTTTCAAGCACATATGAATGTGAAGCCGGGCATTGTTTCTGTTGCCGCACACCTGGCGTGCCACCTCTGCTTCCGCGTGGTTAGGGCTGGATTACGTGAGGCCATCAGCCAGCTCCCAGGTGAGAGCTGGCCAAGCAGGAGTCTCCTGGCCTCCCAGACAACTCTGGGTGTTCTCTGAGGCTGCCAGAGGCTCACAAGGAGTATCTTGTTCCTGTAATTTTTTTGGGGGGGTATACATAAAATTCATCATCATAACCATTTTTTTAAAAAAAAAGGTGTATTTATTTATTTGAAAGAGTTACAAAGAAGGGACAGAGAGAAACAGAGCTTCATCCGCTGGTTCACTCCCCAAATGGCTGCAACAGCCGGGGCTGGGCCAGGCCTAAGCCAGGAGCCAGGAGCCAGGAGCTGGGTCTCCCACGTGGGTGCAGGTTCCAAGCTCTTGGGCCATCTTCCACTGCTTCCCTGGACCATCAGCGGACAGCTGGAACAGGAGTGGAGCAGAAGTGGAAAGTCTGTCTATATCAGCCACTGCGGAGTCTGCCTCCCCCAGCCCCTGGCTCAGCCCCTCATCTGAGTGGGATCCTGCAGCATTTGTCTTCGTAACTGGCTTCTTTTAGTTAGCAGGTGTGACAAATGATACCTTTTTTAATGTTGTAACATTGACTAGGACACAGTACCAGGGAACTTTTCCTTCTTCGTTACCTTAAAGTCAGTCCCTTGGTCGATCTTACGCGGTGAGTGGATTGTTCATCCACACCTGAGTTTGTAGGCATCCCACGCTGGTGACTTGGGAAACGTTGATTTCCTGAGTCTTGCAGATCTTCCAGATGTTGACGCATTTTCTTTGATAACAGAAAAGGAATTCATTAATACCACCACTGAGCTCATCAGAAAAACCTCTAATTATTGACAAGCTGTCACACTTAGAGAGGCAGAGACAAGTCATCAGCACTCTAATTTTGCTTGGAAGTTCAAATGTGAGCTTTGACAACTAAGGTTATCAGTTGTTTTCTGTAAAGTCGCTGACTGTTTGTGCTTCCGGGAAATCTTGCTCGCAGAGAGCCGCTCAGGGCTGAGCAATCGTGGTTGTCTTCGAGTCAGAGTGGTGCCTCGAGAACACAGGGACCCCTGGGGTTCCCAACTGCGTCCGTGAGCGCTGCACCAGGGCCTTCCACGCGCACAGCCCACGCACGTCCTGTGGCTAAAGGGAGCTTCCTGTTTTGTCACACAGAATATTACAATGATGGGCACCCGAGAGTAGGGTGACCTGGTGAAATTAGCGCCTTTTCTGCCTTAGTCTAGAACATCGCCCAGTCAGCTGGAATTTTTGGTTTGCTCGTAATACAATGACTCTGGTGGAGTTCGTGCCCCACCTTGATTCGCTCGTGTTGATGACCCACACCCGTTGTGCAGCAATGTACTCAGTGGGGAGGAGAGTGACCCTGTGGAGTGCTGAAGGTCGTGGAGATCCCCACACTTTAAAACCACAATTTCAGGAGATGCCCACCTGTTTGTTTTTTAAAAAAATATTTATTTGTTCAAAAGGCAGTTACAGAGGCAGAGAGAGGGAGAGAGACAGAGACAGAGATGGAGAGAAGTCTTCCATCCACTGGTTCACTCCCCAGTTGGCCACAACAGCCAGGGCTGCACCGATCCAAAGCCAGGAGCCAGGAGCTTCTTCCAGGTCTCCCACGCAGGTGCAGGGGCCCAAGGACTTGGGCCATCTTCTGCTTTCCAAGGCCATAACAGAGAGCTAGATCAGAAGTGTAGCAGCTGGGACTTGAACCAGTGCCCATATGGGATGCCAGTGCTGCAGGTGGTGGCTTTACCAGCTACACCACAGCGCCAGCCCCGAGCCAAGTCATTCTGAATTCTGCAGACTCCTGTGCCCCCCTCCCACCTTGGGATGTGATACCGGTGCTGCTCATCCCGATCCTCACTGGAGATCACCAGGCAGGGCCCAACCCATTCACAAGGCAGCCATCACCGGGGCCCTTACTCCCCGGCTCTACGATGACGTCAGTGCTGTCAATCATCAGAGCCCCTCAATGTCCTGAGGCCGTAGGACCTCAGCAGAAGCAGTGGCTGCACCCTGGGTTGTGCTTGCCCAGAAAACGGGCAGCCCACACCAGAGTGACCTTGAGAAATTGGTGGATGGCTCGTGGCATCTTTGTTCTAATCGAAAGGGAAGCAGGATAGATAATCCCGGATCACACACGCGGCAGCCGGACAGCCACCGGGGAGAGCCAGCCATCATGGTAATGAGGCATAATTGTCTCCTCCTCCAAGTGTTTCAAAACCAAGATCGTTTGTCATCCTGGTGATAACCTGCAAGGGAGACATCACTCATCTTTTCAACATTATTTCACATCTCAGAGGACACAATCATCCTTTATCTCGGCGCCGACACAGTTCCTGGTGGATCTCCTCCCAGCTGGAAGGTTGCTTTGTGCTCCGTGGGCAGGGCCCTGGAGAGCCCTGGGGCCTGCGGGACGGTCCTCACACGCTGCAGCACGCAGCCACACACCCCTGCGTTGTTCTGAGTCTTCCACCTAAGCCAAGGCTACGACTTGGGGTTTGGATAGCAAACGCTCTTCCTTCGCCCCATAGACGGAAACTTTTAGAGCTTTATTTTATTTTTTATTTTATTTTTGACAGGCAGAGTGGAGAGAGAGAGAGAGAGAGAGAGAGAGAGAGAGAAAGGTCTTCCTTTGCCGTTGGTTCACCCTCCAATGGCTGCCGCGGCCGGCACGCTGCAGCCGGCACACCGTGCTGATCCGACGGCAGGAGCCAGGAGCCAGGTGCTTATCCTGGTCTCCCATGGGGTGCAGGGCCCAAGGACTTGGGCCATCCTCCACTGCACTCCCTGGCCACAGCAGAGAGCTGGCCTGGAAGAGGGGCAACCGGGATAGAATCCGGTGCCCCGATCAGGACTAGAACCTGGTGTGCCGGCGCCGCTAGGCGGAGGATTAGCCTGTTGAGCTGCGGCGCCGGCCTAATAGATGGAAACTTTTAACTTGAAGGTCACATTCTAGTTCATAACAGCATTTCCTTTTGAGTGCTGCAGTTGGATTGCACCAGTTAATTACCTCTTTAGTTTTTCCTTTGTATCGTCTGTGTCACAGGGACCTGCTTTTACCCTGGTTTCTGGTGGCTCGTCCACTCCTAGGCTCTACTTATTCCTGGAGCCTACGGAGTCCTAGAGGCAGGGCTGTGACACCTGGTGGGAAGCCCAGTGGGTGTCACCCGGAAGCACAGGTGTCGGGGAGGCGCCAGCGGGAGACCTCAGAGCCCATTTTTCTTTTTGGCTACAAGGCCGGGTTAGCAAAGTTTTTAGGGCTTGGGAGTAGGGCACTCAGCCCATCTTTGCCCCTCTTCCACGTGTCTTCCCAGGGCCACCCACACAGGGTCTTCCTGCGCGAGTGGCCAGGATCTCCAATGTGTGGTTATTACTCAAGGAGGAGTGGAACCTTCCCAGGGCTGCCCACAACCGGCCCAAGGGGAGAAAAACCTCAGACTGCACCTGCAGGGCGCTGTCCCTGCCCCAGCCCCCGAAACCCGTGGGTGGCTGAGTCACAGAAGAGGGGGCTGGGCTTGCCCTGGGGTGGGGAGAGGAGAGGGCCAGAGTCTGGGAGATCAGTGGGTTCCCACATTGCTGCTGTGGGTCAACCGGAAGCGCGTGCTCCGTGGGGTTGCCCACAGTCACTCATAAGCGTGACTTGCTGGCCCTCCTTAGAGTAGCCACGCAGGCATCTTTCAGAATGTTTTTCCTCTGGCTTGCGTGCAAGGTTCAAAACAGCCACCCAGGGGTTAGCGTGAAGGGAGACAGGAGGCAGCCTTTGTCTGCACACAGAGCTCTTATCTCACGCGTGTCAATGCCGGGTGCCTCCTGCACCTGCTGTCTCCTGAGGGTGCGCCCGTTCCAAAGGCCACACTGCGGCTATACGGCTGCCTTTCACGCAGGGCTCCGTGACCACGTCCGAGACCCTCTGCTGGGAAAATGTGCACACCTCTGAGCCCGATCAGGAACGTGCGCCTCGTCTTACCTGATTGGACTGTCAGCTCTCATTAAAGTGGATCCGGGCTGCTGAAGAGACTCCAGCTCGGTGGAGCTCAGGGAGAAGTGGACAAACGGCACCTCTGTGAAACTTGTGCCCATGGCCGGAACTTCCGCCCTGGGGGCCCTCCGGGGCTGAGCGATGGGGTACACACCGATTGTCTCACGCTGTGGCTGCTGGGAAGAGGTCCCCCAAGGAGCTGTGCGGCGCGGAGTCTGGGCAGAGGGGCGGGGCCACGGCCAGATTCGTTGCTGCTTCCAGGAGCAGAGCGGAGGACTTTGTGCTCCGTGATTTTCTGTCTTTGGAGAAAACGCGTGCGGGGGTGTTTGTAGGTTTTCCCCTTGCACTAAAGATCAAGTTCGAGAAAGGAGCTATACATTGCCTGAGACCCTCCCCCCCCTTTATTACTTAGTGACAGTGCGGCTCAGGGGACGGTGCCCAGGTGATGCACAGGCTTCATATGCCCCCTCCCCCGCCCCCTGCCCACTCTGTCTCCGTGTCACTGAGTTTGGGAGGGCCAGCCAGGCTGAACGCCGGCTCAGGCCACTGGAGTACTGCTCCGGATCCGTGTCTGGGTGTCTCAGCGTCGCCGTGGAGTGGTCCTGTCCAGGACGGTGGAGTAGACAGTGGGAAGCCTTGTGGGGGACCATGGACACAGCACCTTTCTCCTCAGGCTCACCCAGCCTCATCTCCTCTCCGGGCTTGGTGCCACCCAGCCCTGATGCGCTGGGACCAGGCCTCCCAGCCCGTGAATCCAAGCAACCTTCGGGTCCAAGCTGTGGCAATGGCTGAGGCCTGGGTGCCCTCCATGGACCCCTTCCCTTGCCTCCCCGCCTCTGTTCAGAGTTCTTTCTGCTGTCCAGTGAACATGTCCCCCACACCCTAATATCTGTATGGATTCCATCACATCTCCATTTAGGCCTGGCAGGTGCAGAAGAATCCTCTCATGGACAAGACGGTTTGATGCCATCCGGGCGTATCAGGAGCTGACCATGTTCTGGGCACCCTGCGGATATTAACGCCCTTGGCCTTCCTGTTGACCTGAGAGGCAGGTGCAGCTCCTGGCCGCTTCTCACAGAAAAAACCAGAGGCCTTCAGAGCTCAGCTATGTTTGCACAGCGAGTGAGTGGTGCAGGTAAACTCTTTGTCCAACATTCAGAGGGCCTGGGTGACTTCCGGATCTCACATCCAGATGGGAGCCCTCCCTGGATTTCCAAAATGTGAGGGATGCAAACATCACTTCTCCCAGCACGCCTGTTCCTGCTTCTCTCTCATTGTCTCCTCGCCCGCTCTCATCCTGGCTGCCACTCTGTGGATGTTGCATTGCCCACCTTCCCAATTGTTTGCCGACTGAATTTTTGGAAACTACATTTTCAATGGATCTCAATAAGGGGTAAATAGGCAGCACTGTATTTCATCAAGTCCAAGATCCCATAATTGTTAAGATTCTCTGTTGAGGTGGATTCGTTCTGAGAGGAGGAGCCAGAGGCGAGGAGTCACCACACAGACCCCGGGAGTCAGTGAAAGCGGGCCAGAGGCGAGCAGCCGGCAGACTCGTTTATTTCAGGTGGTACAGCAGCTTAAATAGCCAAGGCAGCCAATCCCGTCAAGGGGTGGTCTGTGCCCTAACCAATCACAGCCTGTTGCTAGGCAGGCTCCGTTGCCAGGTGGGTTTCAAAGCCATCTAATCACAGCCTGTTGCCAGGCAGGCTCCATTGCCATGTGGTTTCCAAAGCCATCCAATCACAGCCTGTTGCCAGGCAGGCTTCAAAGCCATTCCTGAGTAACTGACACTCACTTGCCAGCAGCCATCTTGGCGTGGCCTTCTCATTCCACCACAATTCTCCTTTCATTAAAAGAAGAAAGATTTGAGAGGTGAACTTGCCTACCATCAGAGGGCAGTGCACTCAGAAATCATAGCCTTTCGAAAAGCGCCCCCCCAAGTATGAACAGGCATTGCCCCCTCCACTGACCCCACAAGGGCTGTCTGTTCCTGGCTCCTGCTGTGTGCCCAGGGGAATAGGGGTTTGCAGTGGGTGCTGTGTCGAGACCCAGGCCGACACCCTTTGCAGTGAGTGACTGGGGGGGGCAGGGAAGCTTCTCCTGCTGTGTGTCGCAGCCCCTCCCCGCGTGGACGTGAGATAAGAGACTTGGGAGAAGGCGCCGGGCCAGGTCAAAGCAGCCAGCACTCACGTCCTTGCGGCAGCGGTACTGCTGGCTGCTGATCTGTCGAGGTGGAAGAATTCACAGACAGTCCCTCTGCACGGACGGTCCACCTGGCGCCTCCTTCAGCTCTGCCCCAGGGACGGGTGATTGGGCGCATAGCACCCACATTTCTGCAGAGCTGGGACTCACCAGGGGCTTGGCCTGCAGGTGGAGCTGACCGGTGAGAGGCGCCTTTCCTGCAGCCAGAAAGCAGCCACAAGTGGGGGGGGGGTGGCTTCACAGCATGTTTCCATAGCAACGAGGAGAGCCACTCTCCCCCTGCAGAGAGCTCCCCTCCCGCTCCCCCGGTGTCTTCATCCTGCAGGCACCTGGCAGTCTCGAGAGATGAGAGCACTGGACACAGAGAGGGGTTAGGGCGTGGAGTCCTGGGCTGGACACAGAGAGGGGTTAGGGCATGGAGTTCTGGGCTGGACACAGAGAGGGGTTAGGGCGTGGAGATTCCTGGGCTGGACGTAGAGGGGTTAGGGCATGGAGTCCTGGTGTGGACACAGAGAGGAGTTAGGGCATGGAGTCCTGGGCTGGATGTAGAGGGGTTAGGGCATGGAGATTCCTGGTCCGGACGTAGAGGGGTTAGGACATGGAGGTTCTGGGGCTGGACACAGAGGGGTTAGGGCATGGAGTCCTGGTGTGGACACAGAGAGGGGTTAGGGCATGGAGTCCTGGTGTGGACACAGAGAGGGGTTAGGGCATGGAGTCCTGGGCTGGACATAGAGGGGTTAGGGCGTGGAGATTCCTGGTCTGGACATAGAGGGGTTAGGGCGTGGAGATTCCTGGTCTGGATGTAGAGGGGTTAGGACATGGAGTCCTGGTCTGGACGTAGAGGGGTTAGGGCATGGAGGTTCTGGGGCTGGACACAGAGAGGGGTTAGGGCATGGAGTCCTGGTGTGGACACAGAGAGGCGTTAGGGCATGGAGTCCTGGGCTGGACATAGAGGGGTTAGGGCGTGGAGATTCCTGGTCTGGACATAGAGGGGTTAGGACATGGAGTCCTGGTCTGGACGTAGAGGGGTTAGGGCATGGAGGTTCTGGGGCTGGACACAGAGAGGGGTTAGGGCATGGAGATTCCTGGGCTGCTTCCATGCTCCCTAACCCACCTGGCAGACCTGAGGCAGGCCACACCCTGAGCCGGAGATGCACCAAGCCCCAGCCTAAGTTTCACTGGCCATAGCCTACCAGGCCTCACTGTCCCGGGCCTCACTGTCCCCGGCCTCGCTGTCCCGGGCCTCACTGTCCCAGCCCTCACTGTCCCAGGCCTCACTGTCCCAGGTCTCACTGTTCCAGCCTCACTGACCAGGTCGCACTGTCCCAGGCCTCACTGTCCCGGCCTCACTGGGGTTTAACAACCTGACATTGTCTGAATCATTTCAGAAGTGGTCTCGCTGGTCATTCTGGGACCAGGAGAGTCAGTGTGGTATTTGCCTTCACACACGGGCATCTATTCAGCCTTTGAGTACTGGGTGTAGCTAGAAAACCACCTGACTTTGTTAGAGTAACAGTGCCATGTAAGTCCAGCGAGGTAACAGGTGCCTGATGCACCGAGATGGCCAGGAAAGGGAGCCATGGCTTGTTTGAGGCCTTGGATCATGTATGATTTCCTGTATCATGTATGATTCCTGTGTCATGTATGATTCCTCGTGTCATATATGATTCCTCATGTCATGTATGGTTCCTTGTATCATGTATGATTCCTTGGCCAAAATGCAGACGAGTTGAACAAATCCTCTCTTAATTATAAATGTATCCTCTAGTTATTAAGGAATAAATTTTCTCCTCTGATTCTGCACTGTGATGTTGTGGGCCACCTCTGGATCACAAAGCGCTCATGAGATTGAAGTGAATTCACTCTGAAGGTCCTTCAAAGGCTCATGGAAAAGGGGATTAAGAGGTGTGTTTGTTTTGGTGCAAGAAGATTTTGCAACCCGTAACATTTTTTAATAATGTGCATGTACCTCCCTCAACATCTTTTGAAAATCCCCTCATCTGCATGGATTTTAATTGTTTTTGCAGATAAGAAGCTAATCTTTTGGTTCCATTTTTCCACAGACTTTTTGATGGGCCATCAACCCTACCACATCCCAGTGACTTTTCTTTGTGACAAGAGAAGCTGAGGTCTTGTCCTGATCAGAATCCCAAATTCCCAACTAGCTTAACTGCAGTCCTCAGGTGTACGTGAGCTTTGTACATTCATCCACCCTACAGGGGAAGGAGTTCATGGAAAAGGTGCATTGTGGAAAAAACATAAGAAAATTGAAAAAAAAATTTGCACCGAAATAAACTTATCTTTTTAAAAAATATTTATTTAACAGGTAGAGTTACAGACAGTGAGAGGGAGAGACAGACGGGTCTTCCACCTGCTGGTTCACTCCCCAGATGGTCGCAACAGCCAGAGGTGGGCCGATCCAGAGCCAGGAGCCAGGAGCTTCTTTCGGGTCTCCCACGTGGGTGCAGAGGCCCAAGAACTTGGGCCACCTTCTACTGCTTTCCCAGGCCATAGCAGAGAGCTGGATCGGAAGAGGGGCAGCCAGGACTAGAACCAGCGCCCATGTGGGATGCAGATGGAGGATTAACCTGCACCACAGCACTGGCCCCATAAACTTATCTTTTAATTTCAATTTTATGTGAGCTTTTTTTAAGCGCCTTCCTGTTTCTTTGATCCACATTTCTCCCACCTCCCCGCCCCTGTTTTATTCTCTGTCTGCATATTTGACCTTTTTAGAATGTTGAGCGTAAGTGAGATCATGCAATTGTCTTCTTGCTGTATTTATCTGATTTCATTCTGCGTGACGTATTCGAGTTTTATCCATGAAGGCAGGACTTTCTTCTGTCCTGGGGCTGAATAATGTTGCAGGCGTGTACGTGTGTGTGTGTGTGTGTGAGAGAGAGAGAGCGAGAGAGAGAGAGAGAGAGATGTTCACCCACCCACCCGCCCACCCGTGGCAGGCAGGGTCTTTCCCTCCCGTGGCTATTGCGTGTGATGCTGGAGTGAGCTTGGAGGGCGGGTGTCTCCGTGAGGTGGTGACTTCTTCTCCTCTGAGTATAAACCCAGGTGGGGATTTTCTGCGGTTCCAGTGTCCCTTAGGTAAGCGCGTGCCTGGGGCGAGCGTTGTGGCCCAGACAGTTAGGCTGCTGCTGGACACACGCATCCCGTATCAGAGTGCCTGGTTCAAGTCCTGGCTACTCTGCTTCTGATTGAGCTTCCTGCCGGTGTGATCCCAGGAGGCGGTGGGTGACAGCGCAGATGGTCGCGTCCTGCCAGCTGTATGGGCGATCTGGATGGAGCTCCAGGCTCCCGGCCATGGCCTGGCCCAGCCCTGGGTGTTGTGGGCACTGGGGGAGTCGACCAGTAGATGGAAGATGACTTTCTGTCTCTATGACTTCCTCTCTCTCTCTCTCTCTTTCTCACACACACACACAATGTGTACATATACACACATATCTGATACACATATGTGTGTGCCCGAGGAAAAGCACAAACTTCCAGTTGTCTTGTGTGTAGTGGGCCTGGTATGCATCTTAGGATTTTTCTGCTCTGAGCAGGGTGTAGGGAGCTCCTGTTTGGTTTCCAGTTCAGGCTGTGCGGGCCACCTGCTGGCCCTCTCTGCCCTGAGGAAAGTCACCACCTGCACTCACACACACGTGTGAGCACGCACAGGCACACATACGAGGACATGCACCCCACCACGAAAACCTGGTTCACACTAACTCGCCCTCCCTGTTTTAATCTACACAATTCAACTGCAGAGACCAATCAGAAAGTTCTTGGGAAAACGTTGACATTCACACTTTAGAACTTAAAGGATTCCCACTGACCGGTGAGGGGGACAGTGACACCCTCTTCTTCCTCCCTGACCTTGGGTCTCACGTTTTCCCAAATGGAAGACACAGAGGGTGGGTTCCTGCGTGGAAACACTAAGCCACGCGTTGCCCCACCACACCGCAGCGTCTCCGTCCTCCTTTTAATGAAGTACTCAGTGTTTGTTGCATAATGAGAGGAAAAGGCACGTTAATTAATATTAACAATCGGAAAGGGATTAGTGCCCAAATCCCCTATTACCAGTCTTTCTAATCCACCTCTAATTGTGTGTGAAGCTATCAGTGAAGCACTTAAAGCCCTACAAAGCTTGGGGACGCGGAGGGTGGTGGTCTCCTCCTGCCTCTCCAAGGAGAGCCAGTGGCTCCGTCCGGTCTCGGTCTCCTGCCCTTTCTCCCTGGTCTCTCTTGCATCTATTAAGCAACTCCCCGAGCAGCTTCCAGTCTGTCCTCTTGGAGAGCAGAATGCCAAAGGGGTGCAGCACCGAACCTCCATGGTTTCTAAAGAGGTCTGCTTCCTGCAGGGGTGAGCCTTCCAGAAGCAGCAGGGCTGTGGCGATGTCAGGTTGGGGCCAGCTGAGGCTCCTGTCCCAACAGAAACGTCTGCAGGTTCCTAAGGTTTTGTCAACAAAATGGCAGCAATGATCTCTCCAGCAGGTGCATCAGAAGCTGATCGTGACAGCTGCCATCATCAAATACTACCTCATTTAACAGGGTTGGAGAGGGGAGAGGGAGAGCAAAGGGGAGGGGGAGCAGGGAGGAGGAAGGGCAGAAAGCCTGATGCCCCCTCCCCACTTTCTGCCTGCTGCTGCGCCTCCCCGCCCAGAGATGAAAACCTCCTTACTCAACTCATCAATTTCACTCTGTTTTGACAGTCTGCTTAAATCAGCTCAGAAATGCCACCGCTGTGTGAGCTCCGCCGTGAACTGATGGCCGCCTTCCGCCTGAAGAGCAGCTCCCAGAGCTGCCGTGGCGGCCGCGGGTGACGCAGTGCACACCGGGGGCAGCTCAGTGCCAGCTCTGGGAGTGAGGACACAGACAGTGCATGAGAACCAAGGGGCTGGCGGGCAAGGGGCTGTGGTGGACACTTCAGTCGTAACTTGTGGGATGGCAGGGCTGGAGACCAGGGCGGGCTTTGTTCCAGATTCCACTTCCAGTGGATTTAGTCTTCCACGATATTAATCCTCGTATGGTCAGGTGATAAAATGATGCCCCACCCCCAGGAAAAAGATGTCAAGGAGATGTTTGCTCTTTCTCCCAAGACAAGCGCCCCGAGTGTAACAGCCGTGTGTACAGCACACAGCTCAGGGGCTGGGAGGCGAGTTCTGTGGGGTGTGCTGTCCAGTCCTGGAGAGAGGGCAGGAGTGTGGCAGGTGCACAGCGTCCTGGGTGTGGGTCCAGCTCTGCCAGGGCTGCTGGTGACAGGCGAGGCTCTCAGCAGGGCCATGGAGACCTGCAGGGGACAGGATGGTGTAGGGAAGCCCAGGGCAGCAGCTTGAATGCAGGTCATTCCCCCTGCAGCTCCCATTGGAGGCACTGAGAGGTGGGGCCTCTAAGGGGTGGGGGAATGCGCTCGAGCGAGGAGTGAGCTGCTGGGTGACGGGTGACCTCCTAAGTGGGTTTGCTTCCAAGCCGCTGGGTCAGGTCGTGAGCACGCTTCCCTTCACTGGCCACGGGCTGCCCTGCACTGCCCCTTGGACTCTGTCAACAAGAAAATCAGTGACGGAGGTCGCCTCGACCTGGGACAAGAACCGTGCGCCAAATCAGCGCCTGTCTTAAAACTCACCCAGGCTGGGCCTTGTGTTATTAGCAGCAGAGAAAGGATGGACGAAGACAGCAGGACATGCCACAGTGTCCCTCGTCAGCTGGGAGGAGGGCCACAGGACGGCCTCTCGCTGCACGTGGGTGGCCTGGTACTTAGAGGAGTGGAGAGTGTGTCCCAGGTCAGCCTGGAGGTGCCGTGGGGGTGGCCCTGGTGCCTCAGTGCTCCTCATCTTGGTCCACCCTTTGTGGCAGTGGCTCGGATGGTGCAGATGGACCCCGGCCGCGTCCGTGGGGCATTGCTCGTGTGCTGGCCCCAGAACACGTGGAGGTGAAGCCGGGCACAGAATGGAACAGGCACATGTGGGATGATTTCCCCAAAGCCAGGCAGCCGTCAGGTTCTACCGCACACTGTGTGCACCCAGCACCCTTACCCGACCCTGCCCGGGCCCCGCTTCTCTGCTCCCTGCCCCGCTCTGCTCTGGCCTGTTTTCTCCCAGCAGCCAGCTGATTTAGAAATGCAACTCAAGAGAGTTTGCTGCATACTTTCTCTTGCCCTCAGAGTAACTCCAGGCTGATTAGCGTGGGGCACAGGGCTGTGCAGCGTCTGTCCTACCCCTGGGCCCAGCCTCCCCTCCTCTGTCCCAGACAGTAAGTCCTCAATCACCCCGGGTGACCACATTGTCTGCCACCTACCCTGACTCATTGCTGGGAAGTGCCCCAGTCCCCCGCCGCACCAGTCCTGGGGTGAACCAGACACGCACATGCCAGACACGCCCACTGCCGGACACGCCCACCGCTGGACACGCACACCGCCGGACACACGCACCGCCGGACACGCCCACCGCCAGACATGCCCACCGCCAGACATGCCCACTGCCAGACACGCACACGCCAGGCATGCACATGCCAGACACGCATACCGCCAGACACGCCCACTGCCAGACACGCACACGCCAGACACACACACCACCAGACACGCACACGCCAGACACGCACACCACCAGACACGCCCACCGCCACACCGGCCTTTGAGTGAACCCCTAGAAGTGGAATGGCTGGGTTTCATGAAAACCACGTTGAAGAAGTTGTCTGATTGTTTCCAAGGTGGATGCTGTCACTTCTGATCCCCACAGCAGTGCAGCCCCATTAGCACTTGATGCAGTCGGTGTTGGGGGCGGGACATTTCAGTACGTGGTGAGTGATGTCTTGTGGTGTGAATTTGCATTTCCCTCGTGATTAAGTTTCTGAGCATCTTTTTATGTGGTTATTCTTCACTTTCGTCTTTTGATGAAGCATACATTTAAATATTTAGCTCATTTCTTAAAATTGAATTGTTTTCTTATTGAGTTATAAGAATTCTTTATATAATATGGGCACCAAGTCTTTTGCCAGATATATGTAATGCAAATATTTTCTTCCAGTCTGTGCCTTTTCATTTTCTTAATGGTGCCATTCAAAAACCATCAGATTTCCATTTTGATGGAGTCCGGTATTCCTTTTTTCCTTTATGTTTAGTATTTTTGGCCCCCTAACAAAGATTTCTTTGCCTACACTAAACGCATAAAGATTTTCTCCTACGTTTTGTTCTGCAAGTTTTATAGTTTTAACTTTCATGTTCAGGCCTATGATTTGTTTCAAATTCAGTTTTGCGTATGGCCTGAGGTGAGGGTTAAGGGTCAGTTCTCCCGAAGCAAGCCTGGGAACTGTGCTGGGTGTGTGTGTGTGCAGAGGGGCTACCGGGCTGGGGCTGAGGGAGCCAGCTTCTCCCAGCTCCGCCCAGGGCTCCTGCACTTACCTACGCCTTCATTGGTCTTCTGTGTGAAGTCTCATGTGGACGAGGGTTCGCATCCAGCAATGTTAGGATTCTGCCCAACCCCTCGGTAATGAGACGGAGACGCTGGGCCAGGCTGTGGCTTGCCCAGGGGCGTCCGTGCCGGAAGTGCAGCCGGAGCGGAGTTCTCCACGTGCTGCACCTGCCTCAGCCCCACCCCCATGCGGCCTGTCGTCGACAGCTTGTGGGGATTCCACAAAATCCCTTATTTGCAGTTTGCGTTTTCAGCATTTTAAACATTGAAAATGGGCAGCCCATAAAGCTGAGTAATTTAGGTCCTCTTTCTTCTGTTGCTGTCACTTGCGGGGGAGATAAAAGATGGGTTTGTTAGGAGGGTGGCAGGCGTCCAAGGCTACGCAAGCACATTCTGAATCTATCAGTCAATGTGGAGCAGAGGTCAGCTTCGAGGGTATCAATTAGGCCGTTTTCTCCTTTTCTGCAAAATGGGTGATGTTCTGATGATCCGCCGGGTTTCCACAGACTCCGCGTTCTCGCAGAGTGCAGGTGGAAGCGTGATGAAGGCTGAATTGCACAGTTCAAGGGCAAAGAGTCCTGGCATCTTTGACGAGGGCGTCTGCACGGCAGGATCTTCCAGTACCCCTGCTCCCTGCCCACGACTTTGTTCTGTTGGAAAAATTAAGTCTTTGGGGGAAAGGAACACCATGAGTAATTCTGTTCTCAGTCTCTTCCTCTGCCATGGAAACCACGTTGGTCAAGGTCATTAGTGACGGCCGTGAGGTCAGGTCTGCACCTCACCAAGGGACACATCATGCCCTCGGGGGTGTGAGACAGTGGATGGATTTCTTCTTCCTGGGCCACCTCTGGCTCCAGCCTTCAAGGCCACTCCGTCGGCTCTTGCTCCTCTCCCCTGGGATGGCTCCTCCCACGTTGCTCAAGCCGTCACCCAAGGGCCATACTTGATCCTTCTCCTCCGCCATGTCCCACATCACATCCATCCGTAGCTCCTGCCAAGTCTCCCTGCAGAAAGAGACCCTGGGCGAGGTGTCTGGCGCGGTGGCTTCGGCACTGCTGTGAGAAGCCGCCTTCCACACCGGAGTGACTGGTTTCTGGTTGGGCTCTGGCCCCTGGTCCAAGCTCTCTGCTGACACCCTGGGGAAGCTGGGTCCCTGGGTTCCAGGCTCCTGGCTTTGGCCTGGCCCAGTCCTGACTGTTACAGTGAGGACGATTTCCGTGTCGGCCTAGCTCTGTGTCTCTGCCTTTCAAGTAAATAAAAGTAAATATTTAAAAAACAGATGCTGAAAATGACGGCTTTACGTCATTTCTGCTGCTCGGCCGCTGTTGAAGTGCAGCGCCCCCGCCCCGTGGCCCCCCAGCCCCGGCAGCAGTGGCCTTTCTTCACGTGAGCCCTGCCACGTCTTCCCTCCTCCACCTTGAACCTTGCCTAGGATGGGATCCCGGCCCCTGGCAGCCCCCAGGAGCTCCCCTTGCCCCACGGCCTCTCCGGCCACCCCCTCGGCTGGAATTCTCTTGCCTTGCACCTGCCCTGGTGTCACTGTCACCTCGCTTGGCTGCTGGGAGAGCACGGCTCCATCTCCACTGGCCTCTCCATCGCCGCATCCATCCAAGCCGGCTTGCTTTTCTGTCTCTGCGGCTTCTCTCCTCCACTCCAAACGGAGTCACCTGGGGCGAGCTGCCCCATGGTTGCCCCTGTGTTTGCTGTATTTGGGTGGAGACCGGCACGGGTGAGGGGGTCAGAGGTCAGCGTCACCTTTAGGAGCGTACCTCCTCTCAACCCTCCTCTCCCCTCCCCACGCAGAGCTATGGCGGGCGAGCCCCTGTCCCAGTGCCTCTGGTTCTGTCCCTGGGGCATAGCTGCCCCTGCCAAGCACAGTGTTTGAAGACCAAAAAAATAAAAAAGGACTTTTTAGGATGACAAGGTTGCAGGGAACACAATGTATGGCAGGAGATAAACAGGTTTTAAATTGTTCATTTGTGAGCGACAAATAGAGAGATGCATTCCCGAACGCCCACAGCGGCCGGGACAAAGCTGGGAACCCAATTCCGTCTCCAGGGTGTGCAGCAGCAGGAAGCTGACTCGGCAGGAGAGCTGGGACTGAAACCCAGGCCTCAGACAGGGGACGCCGGCGTCCCAGCCGCTGCCTCATCACCGTGCCAGTGCCTGCCCAGAGTGAGACAACCTTCAAAGAACGTACGTCGGCCGGCGCCGCGGCTCACTAGGCTAATCCTCCGCCTAGCGGCGCCGGCACACCGGGTTCTAGTCCCGGTCGGGGCACTGGATTCTGTCCCGGTTGCCCCTCTTCCAGGCCAGCCCTCTGCTGTGGCCAGGGAGTGCAGTGGAGGATGGCCCAGGTGCTTGGGCCCTGCACCCCATGGGAGACCAGGAAAAGCACCTGGCTCCTGGCTCCTGCCATCGGATCAGCGCGGTGCGCCGGCCGCAGCGCGCCGGCCGCGGCGGCCATTGGAGGGTGAACCAACGGCAAAAGGAAGACCTTTCTCTCTGTCTCTCTCTCTCACTGTCCACTCTGCCTGTCAAAAAAAAAAAAAAAAAAAAAAGAAAAAGAACGTACGTCTTCAGAAACACGCAGCCTTGAGCCGCCTCTAGCCTGGGACTTCCTCCCAGCCTCGGGCAGCTGCGGATGGTCAGCTCATGTCTACACAGCTCTCTTTTCGCCACTCCTTACCCCTGGAAACCCTCTCAGCAGCTCACTTCATTATGCAGATTAACGGGTGGGCTGTGTAATACACGCCTCGCAGTTGTAATTCAACAAGGGCCTGGGTAGATTGGGTCCTGTAGGCACAGCGCTTCGGCCTGCCTACTTGTCACAGGCTGATAACATGACCGAGGCCTGAAAAATTCATTTTACCTGCTCTGTAATAGGGACAGAGAAGCACACATTTTCATGCCTTTTTTATTTATTTGAAAGGCAGAGAGAAAGAGTGATCTCCCACCCGCTGGGTCACTTTCCAAATTCCTGCAACATTTGTAACTTCAGCAAGTGAATGCCAGGAGCCCCAAACACAGTCGGGGTCTCCAGTGTGGGTGGCAGGGACCCAACCGCTTGAGCCATAATCTGCTGCTCCCCAGGAAGTTGGAGTCAGGAGCGGAGCCTGGACTCGAACCCAGGCACTCCAAAATGAGATGCAGCCGTCCCAAGTGGAGTCTTAGCTGCCTAGCCCCCAAAGTTCAACATTTATATATATATATATATATATATATATATATATTTTTTTTTTTACAGGCATAGTGGACAGTGAGAGAGAGAGACAGAGAGAAAGGTCTTCCTTTGCAATTGGTTCACCCTCCAATGGCCGCCGCAGCCGGCGCGCTGTGGCCCGCGCACGGCGCTGATCCGATGGCAGGAGCCAGGTGCTTCTCCTGGTCTCCCATGGGGTGCAGGGCCCAAGCACTTGGGCCATCCTCCACTGCCCTCCCCGGCCACAGCAGAGAGCTGGCCTGGAAGAGGGGCAACCAGGACAGAATCCGGCGCCCCGACCGGGACTAGAACCTGGTGTGCCGGCGCCGCTAGGCAGAGGATTAGCCTAGTGAGCCGCGGTGCCGGCTCAACATTTATATTTATAAATGCTTAATTGAATATTTATAAAAGTATTGCACCACCTAATCACCTCTGTCTCCACTCAGCTCTTAAGTTATGGGGAGGAATGGCTGTGGACTGGAGGGTGTCCCCCAAACTTCGTAGTGGGGGTCCCATGCCCTGTGGGCTGGTGTTTAGGAGCAAGACCCCGGGAGGGGATTGGGGTTATGGGGCGGGGTCCTCGTGCTAGGGTGGTCTTACAGGAAGAGAGGGCTGTGCTCTGTCTGCCACGTGAGGACACAGCAAGAGGGCCCCGACAGCAGCCAACCTGCCGGGTCCCTGCCTCCGGAACTTTGAGAAGCACGTTTCTTTGTTTCAGGCAGCCGGGGCTCAGTAATGGAGGAGGCATTTCAACGCCCAGCCTGTGACAAAGGCCTTGAATGCCTCAGGGCAATCGTGCTTCCAATAAAACACAGAAAGGCCAGGCACAGCGAAGCCCCACAAAGCCACTGTTGTGATGTCATCGGGCTGTGGCACCCCTGAGGGTCTCCGCCTGATGGATCCTCCCCCACCCCCACCCCAGCAGTGCAGCTTCCAAGCCAGCCTCTCCAGCCACTGCAGGGAAAGTCACAAGTGCCCGAGCTCATCCACGCCTCCTGAGAGAGCAGGGCCTTGGGGGTCCTGTGCAGCCCAACTCCTGTCCGCTGAGTCCGACGCCTGTCCCGAGTCCATCTTCTGTCCTGAGTCCGACGCCTGTCCCCTGAGTCTGACGCCTGTCCCCTGAGTCTGACGCCTGTCCCCTGAGTCTGATTTCTGTCCGCTGAGTCCGACGCCTGTCCGCTGAGTCCGATGCCTGTCCGCTGAGTCCGATGCCTGTGCCCTGAGTCCATCTTCTGTCCTGAGTCCGACGCCTGTCCCCTGAGTCCGACGCCTGTCCCCTGAGTCCGATGCCTATCCCGAGTCCATCTTCTGTCCTGAGTCCGACGCCTGTCCCCTGAGTCCATCTTCTGTCCTGAGTCCGACGCCTGTCCCCTGAGTCTGACGCCTGTCCCCCGAGTCTGACGCCTGTCCCCTGAGTCCGACGCCTGTCCCCTGAGTCTGACGCCTGTCCCCTGAGTCCGACGCCTGTCCCCTGAGTCTGACGCCTGTCCCCTGAGTCTGACGCCTGTCCCCTGAGTCTGACGCCCAGGGCGTGGGGAGGCGGAAGTCACGGGAGCAGCTGGAAGCGGCAGGAAGGAGCAGGCACGTTTTGACATTGAGAAACTTTCTCATTCACCTTGAGCCGCTCCTGGCTCCTCCCTGAGCCTTCTGGGAACCGAGAGCCCCCGCCGTCTTTGGCCTCCCAGTCGGACGCTTTGCTCTCTGGATTGGGTGGGATTAGGGGGCCCAACTAAGAGAGCGTTCTCTGGGCACGTTCTGAAGGGCCGGAGGAGGTTTAGACCTGCAGGAAAGAAACAGGTGCAAACGGCCGCTTGCAGGTTGCTGGGCGGGAATGCCTGACCTGGCTTCTGACCTGCAACCTGTGCACCAGGGAGGCCGAGAGAGGCGCGCTCTGGGGGGCACCAGCTTCGCAGGGTCTTGCCAGGGAGTGATTTGTTTGCGCAGAAGCTCTCTTTCTTTGTCTGACCTTGGGTGTCCGACCTTGGCCCACTGCAGCCCTGGCTCTTCGGAATCTCATTTGTTGAGCGAAAGCAAAGCCTTTTCCGGCGGCAGCTGCGGGACGGAGGAGCGAGGCTTCAGCTTGGAGACAGGACCTCGCCGCTCTCTCTCCCTGGGCAGGTTTCCTGGGGCTCGGACTCATCGCCCCGGCTCCTGGTCTCCGATGATGGCTTCTGCATTGTGCATTTGAGAGTGGCTTCGCCATTGCTGGTGTAGTTAAGGTGGAGTTAGAACACGCACTGGAGGAAAAGGAATGTGATTAGGACTTGCAGCAACTCGAGTTCACCACTCACGATCGAGAGCCGGGCAAAGGGACTCGCTCTGGCTTTGGTGACCTTTACGTTGCTGCTCCACGGAAATCCTCAGCGACTCCCTTTGGCTTCCAGCTGGGGGTCTCACGCTTCAGCAGGCGTTGGCGTGAGCAGGACTGCTGGGCCACCTGAGAATCTGCATTTCTGGCTGGTTCCCAGGTGATGCAGCCAAAGCTGCTGCCGGGGTCTGTGGACCCTGTTTGGAGAACCAAGGCCCGAGAGCGTAAGGTCCAGGTGCCTTGCCCTGCATGGGCAGCTTTGTTCTCTGGCCCTCGCCGACCTCTCCACCTCCAGCTCCAGCTCTCTGTTCTGTGCCCTGTGCGCTGTGAATAGACTCAACTTCCTCCTCACTCCTTCCTCCCATTTCCTTCCTTCCAGTGCCCCAACCCCTCAAGGATTCAAATTTTCCTTAATTCCTGGCTTCATGGTCTTTGCCCTGGAGAGCTGGAATCTCATCTCCAGCAGGTACCCCTCCTTCCCAGCCCCTGGGGAGACGTCTTGCAGGTGCACTGCGAGGTGTGGCCACTCCAGGGCTTGGACAGCCCCAGGGGTTCCATATGGGCCACTCTGTGTTTGCCAGGCTGGTGGGAGTAGAGCACGTGGTATGTGTGTATGTGTGTGGTGTATGCATATGTACGTGTGTGGTATGTATACCTCTGTATAGTGTATGTGTATGTGTGTACCTGTATGTATGTTGTATGGTGCATGTGGGCATGTATATGTGGAATGTAGGCATGTGTTTCATGTGTGTGATGTGTGTTTATGCATGTACATGTATATAGTATGTGGTACATGTCTATATGTGTGGTACATAGGTATGTGGTTTGTGTATATGTGTAGTGTGTATGCATGTGCCATGCATGTGCGTGTATGCATGTGTAGTATGGGGTGTGTGTGTCTATGTGGTGTACATATATGTGTGTGAGATATGGGGGCATGCATGGGAAGGAGGACTTAACACAGCCACCTAGGGAAATCTTCTAGAACACACACACGTCATCCTCATGTCACTCGGGTCAGGGTGGGCAGACGTTAGAATAATAAAAAAAAATCTTAAAACATACTCTAAACTTCTAAAATAAAATAGTAGAACCATGAAGGCGAGAGTGCTCCGAGCCCCCTGTGGTTTGCAGCGCCATCACAGGCTCGGGGCAGCTGGCTTCTGTGAGGGTCGGGCTGGGTCTTCCGGGAGTTACCGCAGGAGGGAGTGGGCCGGGCAGCCCAGGACGTCTCTCCAGGCTGGGACTGGCTTGGTGCAGCATTTCCCACGTGCTGCAAAGCACAAGCAGAGCCTGCAGCAGGCTCTGTCCGGCTCCCCTCCCCACACTGCAGGCACAGATGCCCGCTGAACGCGCTGGGCAGAGTGGCAGGGCACCACGTCTGCGGTTGCTGCTGTTATTGGCGTGTTTCCTTCTTGGGGGAGCCCTGGACTTTCACCCAGCTTTGCCTATCACTTCCCTGGGGCTGTGCGGTGCTGGGACCCAGGCTGCAGGACGTCCTTCCTCAGGAAGGGGCTGAGGGCAGAGATGCTGGCCAGGTGCAGCAAGTGTGGCGGCAGAGCCAGCTCTGCCTGGCAGCCCTCACTGCCCCGGGCTTCCAAGGGCACGGTGCCTTGCAGGCGATGAGACCAACTGCTCAGTGTGCCCGGCTGAGGTCTACGCAGAAAACCACCAAGAAATGATGACTGCAAAGCACAGACGGGATAGCACTCGCCTCATTAATATGACTGAGAATGGAATTTAGGAATATAAATTCCGAGCTTTTAAATTTGAGCTCCTACGCCGCATGAGGGATTTTGTCGAGAATCTGGGATTGGCTTCCGATACAGAATCCCAGGCAGAGAGATGAGGCCCGAGGAGGAGAGACGCTGAGGCCCTTGGATTAGAACTCGTCACCCGTTCTTCTCTCCAGATGCTCAGACGTGAATGGCGATTACCTGGAGATTCAGGGAACAACTCTTGAGGTTTTCTTGAGCTCCGGTGCTCATGTACGTGTGTACACACATGCACACACATGTATGGTTGCAGTGGTTCTGAGCTGGGAGTGGTCGTGTCCCCCGGAGACTTGTGACGATGGAGACATCTTGGTCATCAGACTCAGAGGAGTACGTCCAGCAGGTAGAGCCCAGGCCAGCCCTGAAATTCCTGCCACGCCAGCCAGGGCCACCGTGACCAAGGAGTACCCGGCATCAGGTCACAGCATCAGGCAGGGGAGAAGCCTCCTGCGGAGTGGCTGCACCGTTTGGGGGCTCGGGCTCTTGGTCTGTGATTTTGTAGCACCCTCACCCTCGTGGGGAGTGGTGCATGTTTTAGCTGTAACCTGTCCACTCCACTTTTCTCTCGAGGCTTTTGGCTGAGTCGTTGATATTGGATGTAGCATAGGATGATGTTTGCAGCTCTGGACTCTCACTTTTATGATGTCTAGAAAACAGGAAAGCAATGTAACCGCGAGAAAAAAATAAAGAGGCTCACCCCCAAACCCGCACATCTCCGCGTCCGTCTCCACCGTCATATTGTCAATGCTCGAACCCCGACTGCTCTCCTGTGAGTTGAGGGTCACCAGGAGACAATGGATTCTGGAGACAGTGGCCCCCTTTCACAGTTCCCCGGGGTCAGAGGTCACGGGGGCACTGGCACCCAGGAAGCTGGTGCTGCGCACGTGCACACCCACACCCCCTGCTCTGCACACAGCTTCCTCACACAAGTCCTGGCATCCTCAGGTCTCATCCGCCTTCTGGGGAAGGAGGTCGAGGGAAGCGGAGGAGAGAAGGTCGGCGCTCCCCACAGGTGATCAAAGGCGTGGACACCGTGCAGGAGGAAGAGCAGCCGAGGCGATGAGGTCGCTGCTTGCAAGGTGCACGCAGCACACGCTCCACGCATGCGGTGGCACCCACTGGGCACTCAGTGGCAGGCCACTAGTGGCTGGTTCAGGGATTTATTGAGGGACACTGCTGAAGGCCACAAGACTGGCCACCGAGGTTCTCCAGGGACAAGTTCCTGGGCCACACTGCAGGACAAGCTGGTGGAGGAGCTGCAGCTGATGCCAGGGATGTGAGCCAGAAGTCGTCAGCGCAGGCGGCCACCATCCCTGCCACGGCCGGAAGTCGTCAGCGCAGGCAGCCCACCCACCGTCCCTGCCACGGCTGGAAGTCGTCAGCGCAGTGGCCCACCATCCCTGCCACGGCCGGAAGTCGTCAGCGCAGGCAGCCCACTGTCCCTGCCATGGCTGGAAGTCGTCAGTGCAGGCAGCCACCATCCCTGCCATGGCCGGAAGTCGTCAGCTCAGGCAGCCCACCATCCCTGCCACGGCCGGAAGTCGTCAGCGCAGGCAGCCCACTGTCCCTGCCATGGCTGGAAGTCGTCAGTGCAGGCAGCCACCATCCCTGCCATGGCCGGAAGTCGTCAGCTCAGGCAGCCCACCATCCCTGCCACGGCCGGAAGTCGTCAGCGCAGCAGCGCAGCAACTCGGACTAGACTGTTACTGGAATTAAGACTTATTCTATACATCTGCTCTCCCACAATATGGCGCTGGGAGAGGAGGAAACAGCTTCTACGCAGCTGCCTCTCGCCAACTTGAGTGATGACCTGCAGGAGCTGATCCTGCTCCTGATTGGAGGAGAGCAGCGTACTCGGCGTGTGGGTAGCAGAGTTGGGATTGGTGGAAGAGGACTATAAAGGAGGAGACAACATACACGAGGAACATCTATCTGAAGGAACACCTGTGCAGCCCCCGAGAGAGCCGGCCAGCGGTGTGCTGCTCCCCCGCGGAAGTGGGGAAAGTGGCAGGGGTAACCACCCTTCCACGGAGGTGGAAGGGTCGGTAGCCAACCCGGGAAGAACCAGCAGCAAACCCGGGAAGGGCCGAGCAGACAAAAGAACAGCGCAGGGTCCTGTGTCGTTCCTCTGTGAAGAGGGGGAGTGACATAATGGTGCCGTGACTCGGATAGGAAGCCTAGGCAGGGTTTAGTGTCGTTCCTCCGCGAAGAGGGGGAGCGACACCCATTGTCCCTGCCACGGCTGGAAGTCGTCAGTGCAGTGGCCCACCATCCCTGCCATGGCCGGAAGTTGTCAGTGCAGTGGCTAACCTCACACACCTGAGCAGCCTCTGAGCACAAGTGACCCCTGCCACAGCCCGTGTCAGACTGCGTGGCGTGGCTGGTGGGTCACGTGGCCACATCCTAGCGGCAGAGTAGGCTGGGGATTCTAGTTTTTTCTGTTGAAGATTCTACGCTGAGAATGTAGGATTCACAATGTGGACGATTTTCAAATTCACCACACGTGGCACCAGCACCCTCCCCCATGTCTAATACGGGCAAATGTGAACTCCCGTGGGGCCTGGCCCTGGCCTTCCGCTTTGTGTCTGCAAAGGCCAGCCTGTGAGAAGACAGAGTGCAGGGGCTGGCGCTGTGGTGCCACAGGGTAAGCTGCTGCCTGTGATGCCAGCATCGCACACGGGTGCTGGTTCAAGTTCCAGCTGCTCCTCCTCTTATCCAACTCCCTGCTAATGTGCCTGGGAAAGCAGTGGAAGATGGCCCCAGCATTTGGGCCCCTGCCACCCGTGTGGAAGACCCAGCTGGAATTCCTGCCTCCTGCCTTTGGCCTGACCCAGACCCACCTGTTGTGGTCATTTAGGGAGTAAACCAGCAGATGGAAGATCTCTCTGTCTCTCCCTCTCTCCGTTAGCTCTGCCTCTCAGACAGATGAGTAGATCTTCAAAAACCAAGACAACACAGAGGGCCAAGGTCTCCATAAGGAGGGAGAGGAGAAATGGTGGACTTGATGATGCAGCCTGCACGGCACCCAGGGCCATGAAGGATGCGAGGCGCAGGACCTGGTGGTGGGAGTGCTCTCTGACGGCCCCCAGGGGACCAGGCCGAGGCCAGCGTGTTCTAGGGCAGCAGCCAGAGAACACCGAGTGTCTGCCCTCCCACGTGCACACCCGCCGGTCCAATAGACTCTGGGGCTGGGCTGCCTTCCACTTCTCCGAGTTCCTCTGGCCTCATTTGCAAACGCTGACCTGGGCAGGTGACCCGGGCAGAGGAGGGAGGAGGAAGCGGGCCTGGCCAGGCCAAGGGCAGGTTTCTACCCTGCAAAGCCACTGGTCAAGGCGAGTCGTTGCTTGGACAAGCTGTGAGTGTGGCTGGACACCTGTGGCTTTGCCTTGTAGAAGTAAATTAGTGCCCCTGTCACAGCCGTATCAGTCATGACTGTTGGAGGAACAGGGCCAGGAGCACAGGAGAAGATGGATAACGTGGCCAGACACGGGCAGGGGGAGTGGGAAACGCGTACAGCAGCCCGGGCAGGTGCGTCTGTCAGCCTCACGCAGGCGATTTGTGGGCTGGAGCAAACTTTCACCCCCCAGCACTCCCGTCTGCAAAATGGAGAGAGCATAACCCCTGCACCAGAGGTTGGCCTGGCGCAAGTGTGGGCTCCCCCGTGGGAGGAGCTGCCGCAGAGCCCGCCGTGTGTGCGGACAGCTCTTTGTTCATAACTTCCCCTGCTTATATTTCTAGGTGAGACGCTTTACAATACCACGATGGCGGATTTCAGTCAGAGATCACTCCTGAGCAGCTTTGTCTTTGTTAGATTTTTGTCCTTTCTCTAGCTGTGAATAATATATATGGCTAAACTTGTTACAAGTTTCAGTCTTTGATGTGAACAGAGTTCGGCGAGATTCGCTCAGTGTAAAATTGCATCCCCTATACAGATCTGTGAAACCCTTTCAGAAGGCAATCTCGCAGAAACACCTGTGTGCAAGCACCTGATAAGGCTGACCCTGTGGTCCCTGCTTTTGTGGACAAGAGGAGGGGTGTGGGCTACTTGAGCAAGTGAGCACTAAGCACCTGCCCCTGAGAGCAGAGCCATTTTTTTCCACTTAAAGAGTTATTTGTCTGAGAGCCAGAGAGAGAGGTAGACGGACTGGGAGATCTTCATGTACTGGCTCACTCCTCGAATGCCCTCAGCAGCTGATACTGGGCTGGGTTAGAGCCAGGAGACAGGGACCCTATCTGGGTCTCCCCTGTGAGTGGCAGCGACTCAGCGAAATGGGCAGTGGCTGCGCCTCCCTGGGTGTGCAGGAGCAGGAAGCTTCAGTCAAGAGGCTCAGCTGGGGCTGGAAGAAGGGAGGCCAAAGTGGGATGCAGGTGTGTTAACCGGCCTTAATTACTATGCTAAGTGCCTGTCTCTTTTTATAGCTGTTAATTGAAATGATAATCATGAAGAAAATGCTCATATCATGAGCACACAATTCCACGAATTTTCAAAGTGATCACACCTGTGCAAGTAGGACCAGGGCCAAGGCATGGAACAAGAGCAGCAGCCTGAGGTCCCTGTGTCTTGTTCCAACCCTCCCTCCTGGGACTAAGTGTCCTGACCTCCTGTTACGTAGTCAACAACCCCACAACATGTGTTCCTCATGTCTGGCCTCCATCACACATTGTGTTCCTGAGATTGTTATGTGTTTGTATTTCACTTACTCCTTTTTTTCCTGCAAATGTATAATTTATCCTTTTCTGCTGAACATTTGAAAAACTTCTTTTTTTTATTTTTTTGACAGGCAGAGTGGACAGTGAGAGTTGGTTCACCCCCCAGTGGCCGCTGCGGCAGGCACACCACGCTGATCCGTAGCCAGGAGCCAGGTACTTATCCTGGTCTCCCATGGGGTGCAGGGCCCAAGCACTTGGGCCATCCTCCACTGCACTCCCAGGCCACAGCAGAGAGCTGGACTGGAAGAGGAGCAACCGGGACAGAATCCGGCACCCTGACTGGGACTAGAACCCGGGGTGCTGGCACTGCAGGCGGAGGTTTAGCCTAGTGAGCCATGGCGCCAGCTTGAAAAACTTCTAGTGTGAGGCTATAATTGTGGGGAGCAACTGGGAGCAACTTGGACTAGACTAAGTTACTGGAATTAAGACTTATTCTATGCATCTGCTCTCCCACAATATGGCGCTGGGAGAGGAGCAAACAGCTTCTACGCAGCTGCCTCCAGTTCAACCAATAAGCAGCAGGACCTGCTCCTGATTGGAGGAGAGCAGCGTACTCGGCGTGTGGGTAGCAGAGTTGGGATTGGTGGAAGAGGACTATAAAGGAGGAGAGAGACAACATGCACCAGGAACATCTAAGGGGAACATCTATCTGAAGGAACACCTGTGCAGCCCCCGAGAGAGCCGGCCGGCGGTGTGCCGCTCCCCCGTGGAAGTGGGGAAAGTGGCAGGGGGTAGCCAACCCGGGAAGAACCAGCAGCAAACCCGGGGAGGGCCGAGCAGACGAAAGAACAGCGCAGGGTCCTGTGTCGTTCCTCCACGAAGAGGGGGAGCGACAATAATGAACAGAGTTGCTGTGAATATTATCTTTAAATGATTTATTTATTTACTTGGGAGGCAGAATGACAGAACTATATCCTCCACCTGCTGCTCACTTCCTAAATGGCTGGAGCCAGGCAGAAGGTCTGGGCCAGGCAATGCATCCTGGTCTCTCACATGGGTGGCAGGGGCCCGAGTACTTTGTCCATCTTGCACTGCCTTCCGAGGTGCATTAGCAGGGAGCTGGACTGGGAGCAGCGTAGCTGACTCAGCTGGACTCCAATATGGGATGCCAGCATTGCAAGTGGCAGCTTAACTCATTGTGCTAAAACACTGGCCCCGCTGTGACCATTCTTTGGGGAAACATTGGTACGCATTTCTGTTGAGTACATACCTAGAAGTGACTTGTGGGGTCACAGATCATGCAAGCAATTCTGCAAATTAATTCTACCACTGTTGACCATCAGCAGTCCCTTTCGAGAATTCTGTGGCTCCAAGCCTGTGGCAGAAGTCAACGTTTTCCAGCTGTGCCGGTTTAGCTGCTATGATGGATGTGTAGTGGTTTCTATGGTGATTTTCATTGGCCTTTCCTGAGGATGAACGAGGCTGAGCGTATGTCCTTTTGTTTATTAGCTATTAGAACATTCTCTTTTGTGAAAATCTTTTTGCTCATTTAAAATTAGACTGTTTTTTCTTATTAATTTGTAGAAGATCCTCATATATGAGTGCGACTTGTTGAGTTTATAGATCATCGTCTCTTCCCATTACACGACCTTTATTTTCACTCCCTTATTGTATGTTTGTACACAGTTCTTAATTCAACAGGGTCCAATTTGTTTATAGTTATGCATCATTTAAAAAGCAGTATTTTTTGTTTATGACATTTTGCCCGCTCCACGGTTATGTTATTATGTGAGGTTTCGTCAAGGCTTTATTTATTTTTATCCTCTACATTAAGGTCCTATCCATGTAGAATTGAGTTTTGTGAATGACATGAGACTAGAGTCCAGATATGTGTTTTCCCACTTGGACATCTGTTTGCTCCAGTCCTGTGTTCTGAAATGCCATCCTTTCCCCATACATTACAGAGACCCATTAGTCACAAATCCGAGGTGGGCTGTTCTCGGACCCTCAGTTCATCCCCCCTGGCTACTTTGCCTGTCCTTTCCATAGTATCACATTGTTTTACTTGATATGTGACGGTGTAAGTCCTTCAGCTTTGTTTTTCAAGATTTCCTGTTCTTTCTTATATATTTTAGAATCAGTTGTCAATCTCCACAAAACAGTCTGCTAGAACTTTGCTGGGAAATGGGTGAGATTCTGTTGGACGTAGGAGAGTCAACGATAAAGGGCCTTCGGATCCATGAACATGGTATATCCCTTCATTCCTCTGGTCTTCCTCTTACAATAACTAAAAACACCATCAGCTCAGGGATCTGCACAGATTTTGTTAGATTTATTATTAACTTTTTGACTTTCAGTGCTGTTACAGACAACATTTAAAATTTGCTTGTCAACAGTAAATAGATTTGCAATTACATTGTGTGTCCTGCTCTCTTGAATAGCTAGAAACTGTGGTAGTTTCACTTATCAATCCTGAGTTTTTAGGCTGTTTTGACTTTTCTGTATACATAATCACTAAATGAGAATTTGTTCCTTCCTTTCTCTTGCTTCTTTTAGTATTTTTTTACTTGTCTCATTTCATCGTATCATTTTGTTGGTCTCATTTGATTTGTTTTTGTTTATTTTACTTGTCTCATCTTACTGGGCTGTGCCTCCAGTAGTGTGTTGACTAAAGGAGGCTGTCAGATACATCCTTATGTCAGAGGCAAGGTTCTCAATATTTTGGCACCAAGAATTGTTTTTTATCCATTATCACATTAAGGAAGATAACTTCTATTTTTTTACTAGGACTTTATTTTTTAAAATTCATGAGTGGATATTGAATATTTTCAAAATTTCCTACATCTTTCAAGATGTTTAAAGATGTTTATGTAATTTTCCACCTTCCCCCATTAACTTTCCTTATCTACTGATTAAACGTTCATCCATCTTTGCATCCCTATGATAAACCACACTTGATCTTGATGTATCTTCCTTCTTATATATCATTGCCTGAACTTTCTAGTACAGTAACATATGTATTATTTTTGCATTCATATTAGAGAGGCTCTAGGTTTTCCATCTTATAATCCTTCTGAAATCATAATGTTTCATATTTTCTTTAGAGTGAGGTTAAGCCTAATTTCAGGTTTCCAGTTCCTAAGTTTTATTCTTCCTGTGAGCTACCATTTTGTGCCCTTCTCCTACTCTTTTTCACCCTGAGTGTTTTTCCTTTTTTTTTTTCTATCTCAGGGGCTCTTTATGCTGAAGGACATTCATCTTTTGTGTCACAAAGTGTTCAACATATTTCTGCCAATTTTTAAATTTATCGCTTGATTTTGCCTTTTTTTTTTTTGTCACTGTGTAGAACAGTCTTGTTTTTTATGTAGTCAGAATTTTCGGTTTTTCACGGCTTCTGGATCGGAAGTCTTGCTCGGGAGGACACCTCGTGGAGATTACAGGGCTATCCCCTTCCAGGCTTCTTTGGCTTTCTTAGTGTTTAGATCCTTGATTGCCTGGAATTTGTTCTGGAGCAGACAGAATGCGTTTCTGCTAAGCCGCAGTGAACTGCAGTAAACTTCTCCCTGAGAAACCGGAAGTTCCACAGAGCAGAACCTGCCTCTCCCAGGGTCCTGTCCTCGGCCACTCTGCCTTCGCGAATTCGGACAGAGCCGTCAAAATTGGCCAGTGCTTTCTGGGGGCTGAAATGGGGCATTTTGCGATGTTTCCTGTGCCTGTGGAACACTTCTGGGCGCTGCCTTGTGCCCACTAGGTGCTGGGCAGCCACAGAGCTTCCTGGGCCGCCGTGGCTCTGGGCACAGTGGGCTGCTGCCCTCAAGACTTCTCAGAGCCAAGGAAGTCTGGGTGGGGGGAGGGCCTGTGGGGTGCATCAAGGCCTGGGCCATGTGTGGGAGGGACACAGGCCGTGGCGGGCCCTGGGGTGTCCGGGGGACCCCAGTGTGGTTGTGGTGGTTGTTGGTTGTTCCTGGAGCTGCGGAGGAGATGCCAGGCAGGGCGTTTCTCGGGCTTCCGAGGCTTTTCCTTTGGCCACCATCTCAGTCAGAGCCTCCGTGGGAGGGGCACAGGTGCCTCGTGCCGGCTCTCTGAGGGTCTGGCTCCTGGGCTCCTGCTCTGAGGCCTGAGATCTCGGGTGCATTTATGCCTGGCATTCTAAGTGCCACCGCCATGTTCTTTCCAGTAGGGTGGTACCCGCGCCCCCCCGACCCTGGGTGCAGGCTCAGCCCCCAGGAGCACCCCGGGCCCCAGGCTCAGGTCCTCTCGCTTGGTCCTGGAGGTGGCTGCTCTGCTCCTCCTAGGGCCTTGTGAGAGTCCTGGGAGTGGAAGGCTACTTGAGCCCAATCACGCTCTGTGTACAGCCTGTGTAGGGCCCCTCCTGGGCCACGGAGACACATAGAGGAGAGGACTAGCAGGGCTGGCCCTGAACCTGGCGGCCTCAGAGACCCTTGGAGAGCCAGCATGAGGCACCTGTGTCCCCTCCCATGGAGTCCCCGTCTGAGATGATGGCCAAAGGAAAAGCCCAGAAGGCCGAGAAACACCTCGCCTGTTGCCGTCACCATTGGAGCAGCAGGTGAGTGACGTCCTGGCTGCTGGGGTCCTCTGCAGCAGGGACTCAGGCCACCAGGCTCAGGGCCAGCCTTGCTAGGTCCTCCCGGCCCCTGTGAGGGTGAGGATGACCCCATCCTGACTTTGAACAGTGGCACAACAGTCCCTGCTTCTGCAAGAAGTCCCAGGGTCCCCAGAAAGACCCCGCAGGGCGGTAGCTGGGCTCTCCACTCCCTGGCTGCATCTTCTCACTCCTTTCTGTCTCAATCATGACTGCCAAACCCCACATGTGTTTCCCAGGCAATCTGCTGCAGGCAGTGTATCAGGTTTAATGGAGGCTGATGGAGCTGCCGGCCCAGCAAGGGTTTGCGCAAAGGCAGAGGGTGGACGTGGCCTTGGAGACTGCGGTCTGAGAGGCAGGGAGCATTGTGCAAGTGCCTCTCTGGGATCTGGATACATAGTCGATTATGACTCAGAGACGAGATCGCGTTAGTTTGAAAGACCGTGAGAGAGATTGGAAGTGTGGCAAAGAGCCGAGCTGTAGCCCGGGCTAATGAAACAGCAGGGGTACCGGCGGACGTCCCCAGGAACAGAGACACGGGGCGGTGATGTGGGATCGGCTTCCCGCAGGAGTGGGAAGCTCTTGGTTTCTAATTTCTTTTCGGAAAACTACCTTCAGCGAGACCGTCAGTGAGCATATGGCTGAGAATGATTTTGCAACAGCTCCAGAAACCCTTTCTGGGATTTCCGTGAGATAAATCTCCGGAATGTCAGAGCATAATTCCCACGGCTCTGGACATTCACAAAGAACCCCGTAGTCTCTAAATTTTCCTAATTAAATTTTAAAGAACTCCTTTTAGTGCTTAAAAATCAGTAAGCATTACATTACGGTACCAAGAAATAAAACAGTGCTAACTGGGTTGTAATATATGAACTTCTTGGGGTCCATTTAAATGCATTTGACTCCTGCCGCTGAGAGAATAAGCAGGCGTGGCGGCAAGTAAGAGACGGAGAGCAAGGCAGCCAGTGGCGCTCACTGTGCACCGGGGCTGCGGAAGCCCACGAACTCTTGGCTGATTGACAGCAGCCTTAATGAAGTCCCTGCCCTGAGGACTTCTGGAGTGTGCAGGCTTGAAGGGTGCTGTGCAGGGGAACTGGGAGGAGAGCGCGCCTCGTAGCGGGGTCTGCCACCCGGTGGGCAGGTGAGATTAGTCGGAGCTTGGGATGGAGTGAGGCACCAGCACCGTGGAGAGAGTTTTGCTTTATTGAATTTTTAAAGCGATGTTTCTTTAAGATGCGCGCTGTTGCCGCTGGCTCACGGGATGAGTGCGCATCATTCCTGTGCAGCCACCGTGCCCTGCGCTGGGTCCCCAGCGACAAAGAAGCATCCCTTTCCCGTGTCCTTTTTAGTTTTTTCAGCTTGAGGGGGACACACCCCGCTTTTGCTGTGGTTCAGGGCCTGGGCCCCTTCTAGGCGGGTGTAGCCGTTGTGGGTTGATCTCCCTGGGGACAATCACGGCTGAGCTGTTAGAACCAGGAGACGCCAGCAGGCTGGGCGGGAGGTAGGCTCCACACTCCTCCTCTCGTCTCCCCAGGTCACGACCCTCCCTCAGCCCACCCTCCGCTTCTGATGTTTCATTTCCACACTCCTTCCCAAAGATGTTTTCCCAGGATCCATAGCTGGTTCTTCTTCCGCTGTGGCCTGCTGAGACGATACGCGGTCAGTTGGCCGCAGGCTATAACAGCCTCAAGGGCAAGGCCAGAACTCCCCCCGCCCCACCCCCAGGCCCTCTGGATGTAGCTCAGAGCCTGACAGGGGGCTGGGGGAGTGGGACCCCTGAGGGGGGAAGGAACAGACTCACTCAGGCCCCTTCTAGTGAGGCTTTGTGTGGCAGTGAAGGAAGCGGGAGCGCCAGGGGCCCCAGCAAGTGCGTGCTGGGGCACAGGTCCTCCTGTGACTTTGGGGGCCTACAGCCCTGCTCCTCGCAGAGTGGCCACGCCTGGGCTTCAGGGAGGTGTCGTGATCCCCTTGGACCCCACTTCTGCTCCCATGCATGGTCCCCCTCGCTCTGGAAGGCCCCATTTGAGAGCGGCTCCTGCGGCCGTCTTGGCCACGCACCCCAGCCCCCTGGCTGGTCCTGCCCTGCTCTGGTGCCTCGTCTTCCTCTCCAGCCCTCCCCCCAAGCCCGGCTCTGCGGGCCTTAACCTCCCGGTCTTCGCCCTTCAACCCTCACCCAGACTCTCTCCTCCCGCTCTCTCCACAGGTGCCCCTGTCTCATCTTGGGAAGCAGACACAAAGTTGCAGGATTCCTTGTTCTTCTCCCTTCACGCCTCCAAATAGGCTCTGTCCGCCTTGATTTTCCCCTCTTTCCGGCCTTAAGCAGAACTCCGGGAATACATGCCCTGCCCAGTCTCCTTCCCTTAGATAGAACCCGTGGTTGGACGGAATGTCATGTCCATGATTAGGTCTCTCGTTGGTCGAGTCTGAGTGAATCAAAAGGAAGACTTTTCTGGTCGGGCCTGACCCTGTTAGGTCAGCATTTGGAAGGTCAGGTCTTTCCGGAGATCGGAGGCGTTCAGTGTGAGGGAACCTTTGTGTTGGCTAAGAGGGCAGATCTAGGAGTTATACAGCAAGGACCCACGCGTGGCCCCAGGACCACCAGCAACCCCTGGCCAGCAGTCCTGCAACCACATGAGCCTAGGGGAGGCCCCCACGCCCCCTAGAGCAGCCCTGCAGACAGCCTGGTTCCAGCCCTAAGACCCTGCCCGACTTCTGCCTGGACACCTGTTACCTGCTCACAAGGGGCCAAGTGCGCGGTTATTGTTCTACGTCCTGCTCTCCTGTCCTGACTGTGAGGATTTGCCCACCTTTGTGCTGTGGCTCTGCCCTCCACTCTGCTCCCTCTCCCTGTCTTGGTCAAGAGCTTTGCTGGCCCCTGCTGCTGGCCCCTCTGTCACACAAGACCACGCACACCTTCCTTCCTGGACTCTCCATCAGCATACACCTGCCCCATCTTCAAACTGCTCCTCCCAGATCCCTGCTCCCTCCTGGCGTACCACCCCCACCCTCTGTTCCCCTTGGGGTCACTGCTCAGAGCTGTGCCACAGCCGCTGGCCTCTGGCCCCACCTGCTTGGTCTGGCCTTGGCTCTACCATGGTCCACAGTGGCTGCGCTCCCGACTGCTGTGGCAGTCAAGCCTCCGCTTCTGGCTCAAGGGCGCCCCTTCCGGTTGGTCTCCTTTGCTCAGCCTGCTGTGCCTTGGGGTTTTCTCTGCTGGTCACCTCTTTGGCCACCCCCGCCGTGGACTTGGCTTTTCCCTCGAGCCCTCTGGCGCGGGGCAGGATCTCACGCTTTCCTGTGGATGGGGCTGCTCCCTCCAAGCCTCCTCCTTCCCAGGACCTCCTCTGAGCTCCACCTGAGCGTGGACAGTGGCCAGCCCTGTACCACCTGGGCTGGGCCACGCACTGCCCAGTCTGTGCTCCTCCGGGTGCAAACCCCGCCCTCTTCCAGGGGCGCTCTCTGCCTCTGCTGTGGTCGTCACTCTCCAACAGCAGCACAAGAGTTTTCTGAGTAGGTCGGAGCCTCTGCCCGTCCACGCTGCTGCCCTGGCGCCAGGCTCCCTGTCCCCCTTGAGGTCCTCCATGGCACCAGGGTCCCCACTGCAAGGCTGTTGCTGCCGGTTACAGATGCCCTCTGCCCCCTCTCTCAGGGCTGCTTCCTTTCCCTCTGCCACTTGGCTCCTCTGGCGGGGCCGCTGGTGTCCGTCAGTGAGCCCCTGGGGCACCGTCTTGGAGCCGAAACCTGGAAGTGGTCCTGCTGGGTTCCTGCTGGTCTGGCAAGGCCCAGGCTCTTCCTGATGCATCCGTGTTCTTCCGGTTCCATCTCCTGCTCTCAGCAGAGGGGCCCTTGAGGAGTTGTTGTTAGTAGAATACGGACCATGGTTGCTGGTTTGCTGATATTCCACGTGACGCACTCACCCCCTCCCCCATCACGTAGGTGTCATGTCCATGAGTGCTTAAAAGCAGAAGAAACCAAAATGGAATGCGGTGGAATAATTTACCTGCAGTCATGCCGGAGTTAGGATTTGAACCCGGCCATCCAGGCCCGCGAGCCCACTCTGCAGCGCTAGTCAGGAGACTAGGACTGAGCGAGGAGCCCACTCGTGGGTCTGCTGGTGGACGTCAGCCTCTGAGGACGGTGGCGGGCTTTGACAGCCCACGGAGCTGCGTGATGTGAGGGCTCAGATGATCGGGGTGAGCAGGGGCACCTCTTAGCCACTCCCCGGGGTCGGGAATCCTGTGCTAGGTGCACTTGGCTCAGGTGACCCTGCATTGTGGACAAGCTGTGTTTGCTCCTTTTCAAAACAATCGCGAGTGGCTGCTGGAACCAGCATCTGGAGCATCCAAAGAGGAACCTGGCCCCAGGGCCACATCCAGGGCTGGCGAGCCATCGCGCCCCCTGCTGGACGGAGCATGCTTGCACAGGGATGGCGGTTCTGGCCCCTTTGTTCTCTGTTTCCAGTTTGTTCAAAGGAGGAGGAGCTGTGAAGCTGTCAGTCATCCCAGTGCTGGGCCTGGGCCCCAGAGTGGTGAGGAGTGTCCCATCCTGCTGGAAATGTGCTAGTTTTCCAGATGCCGATGAAATAGGCCATTTTTTAAAAGCAGAGCTTGGTGCTTCTAGAAGCGTCTTGTTTGTAGGGAGAGTAACAGCCGATGGATTGACTCGTGAGTCTAATGTGTATAAATGAACCCTCAGGACTCGAGTCTTCTCGCCATCCTTACATCAGCGCTAAGATGGCTTCATTCCACTGTTTGGTTGGGAACCCTGGCGTGGCACTGGGCAGTCACGCCACCCGAGAGCGGAGGCTGAGGGAAAGCACAGAGCCAGGGCGTGTGCCGGGTGGCCGTGGAGCAGGCCAGGCACTGCGAGCAGAGAGGGAAGAGGTTGCCATGGTTTCCACCAGCGAACTCCCCCGGCTGCGGAAGGCGGCCCTCTGCTTCCTGTGGGTTAGTGTTCCGAGTGTGCTTGGCACGTGTGTGCAGAGGTCCATGGAGCAGAGCTAACGGTGAGTGAGGGTCGGCGGCGGGGTCCACTGGGTCGTGGTCTGTGTGTCACCGTCCTGCTGCCATCTCGGACGCCGGGAGTGTGAGCCCTGATTTCCAGCTTGCTGCTCTATTCCTGGGAGACTTCGGCCAAGTCGCTCAGCCCCTGTAGATGGCAGGGAGGACGCTCCAGTGACATTCGCTGCGTCCTTAGCCTGGCCCCGGCCGCCACTGGCTGCTGGGACGGTGCCATCACATGCCCTACTTAGCATATGTCACTCCGACCTAATCTGAGATCTTGAGAGTCTCTCAGGGGCCACCATTCATCACTCAGCAAGTCCCTGCAACCCACACTGATGGCAACCAGCAGTGAGCCAGCCAGGCGTCCCAGGGCCCCCCGGTCTGACAGAAATGTTTTCCGTCACTCCCAACAGTGTCTGCCTCTGACAGCCATGCTATTGCTCACTCAGGGCTTGGGGTCTGACCGCTGGCGTGTGTTTGGTGTGGAAGGAGACTGGAGTTGTCCCTGTTGTTGCTTTGGTGTGGGCCACCCTTGGGGCCTCCCTGGGCTTTCAGGACCTTGGTCAGGGTCATCACCTCTAGACCCTCCTCCTGTGCTCATTGCTACTTGTCACTCACACGCTGATTCCAAAGCCCACCAATACCGAAGTGCTTGACGTGAACAGGACGTCAGTGCTGAGCCTGGTGGGTGTTGTCCGGGGTTCCTCTGAGGACACTGCCTGCGGGCCCCTGCCCTGTGCCCAGTCCATCAAGCAGACAGCTGTCTAGGAGATGGTTTCCAGCTACTGCATGTTTGAGACACTGTTACAAGGTCTAGAGTCGGTTGATACCACTGGGGCCGAGGTGGGACTGAGGCTGTAGTGAGCTAAATATCCCACAAGGCACAGGAGACCCAGCACCCACAGTGCTCTGGCCCCACATGGCAGTGGTGCGGAGGCCGCGAAGCATCTGCAGGTCCTCTGACTGCGCCTTGTCCTAGCCTGGCCCCTGCACTGGACTGTGAGCCACTGGGAGACGGGGGCCGTGTGGGGCTCGTTCTTCCTGAGCGTCGGTGAGTGGAGGAGGAGCTGCCCCCTGTGCCTTAGCTGTGCAGCCTACTGTTCTAGTCTGAGGCCCTCATGAGCAAAGACTGCGCGTGGAACATTCCGGGCCGCGCCCCTCCCGTGTGCGGCTCGCAGGTGCCTCGGCGGTGCAAGCTGGCGGGATGTTTGCTTATCCCTCTGGCTCCACTGCAGGCACTGACGTGGACGGGCACAGAGCCACGTTTGCACGTGAATGATTGCACATTCTCGCCCTCACCACAGCCCTCTGGGGAAGCCACTGTGTGATTGTGTCCTGCAGGAGAACAGAGCTCACCTCTCCCCTTCTGCAATCAGACCCCAGAGAGACTGACAGGAGAAAGACCGTGCTAATGACCTCCTGTGCACGGAGTCCCCCCAAAGCATGAGGCATTAGAAGGCTCAGATGGCTGGAGTTTACGTCCTGAGCTACAGAAAGGAGTAGGGAGGGCCGGGGAGGAGCCGCATGGTGGAGGAGCAGACTGTGCTGGCCAGGGCTGGGGCTGACGACACTGGCAGGAAGCTGCTGGGTCTGTGCAGCCCTGGGCTGAGGGATCGAAGCCATCAGCCCCTCAGCTGGAGGCTGGGCCCCCCTAGCTCGCAAGGTGCCAGGACTGAACACTTCCTGCCAGGCCCAAATCTCTCAGCCCTGTTTCCTAATCACAGGGACCATCTTAGACACGCCTTTACTAACCCCGTCATTCAGGTCTCTGTGGGGGACTCTTTCCCACTTAACTTCCCAGTGTCCACCTCTGCTCTCTCCCTGGCTCTCCTACCTGGAGGTGTTGATGGGTGCTTAGCAGGCTCCCCGGGGCCTGGAGCTGGGTGAGGGGCGCTGGCTCCCCCTGTGCAGGCCTGGCCTCTGTTCCTGCTTGGCACACGGACGCGGTTTCTCCGAGAGGTCGCCTGGTTTAAGCGGCAGTTCCAGTTCCAGGAGGCGCCATTCCTTCATCACGGCCAAGGCCCATTGCACCGCAGGCCAGCGCGGCTCTGCAGCACAGTGAGAATCGGCTCTCACGTCTGTCGCCAGGGCCACCGAGATGCCACAGTCCTGCGGCCTGTTTCCCTGGGCAAATTTGAATGAGATCAGCAGAGTGCGTGTAGCCAGGGTAAAATGCAATTGCCTACAATTTCACACCCACGCTCGCCTCTGCTAGCCGCAGGCCTGGGGCGAGCTTGCCGGCTGGCCATCTCATCACCATGGAATCCATCACTCTTAAGGTGCTCCAGCCTCACACGCGCTCGGATGAATGTGCAGTGAATTTTCATCGTGATGCGGCAGGTGGTGGTGCTGTTAAGACGCCTTAGAGGGTGAGGGCCGTGGGTTGGAACCAGCGGTGGGCCGGGAGTTATAGTCGTACTGCTCTTTGCAAAGATTCTTCTAGAACATCTCCCAGTTTGTTTTCCCCCAGCTGTTCTGACACCTTTGACTCAATTTGTGGTCCAATCTGAACACCTCTTTGGAGATGCTGGGGTGAACACCAGTGACAGCCATGCTGGGGTCTCCAACCACCTGTCAGCCAGACGGCTTGGGAGACACACCTGGGACAGGTGTTCCGGCCGGTATTGTTTTAGAGAATCAGGTTGCCATTTTTGTGAGTCCTCGGAGCTAAGAAAACAGTGCTCTTTCCTGTTGCGTGATAGTCATATGAAATCCGCACTTCAAGTTCTAGCAGAACATGGCCACTCGCGCTCATTCACACGTGGCCGGGCTGGCGCGGGAGCCATGGCGGCTGAGCTGCGGTAGTGTGGCCCCCGTAGCCTGTGATGGTTGCTGCCTGGCCTGTGCAGAAAACCTTTGCCAGCACTGCTACAGGAGAGCAGGGGCCTTGGTGGGAGTGCTTTGTCCCTCGGCTGTCGCGAAAGCACCGTCGGGCTGGTGGTATCTGGGACTTGTGTGCAGAGTGATGCTCCGGGTGGAGACCTGCGCCCTCCAGCGGCCCTGGAGGCTGCTGTGGGGCCAGACGAGAGAGCAGGACTGCGTCAGGGGAACCATGTGCCTGTGTCCAGTAAGGATGAAGTCTCGGGGCGTCCGACCATGCACGGAGTACGCTGGCGTCTTATTTGCCATTTATCACTGTGCCTTGAACGCTCAGCAAAGTGAAAAATAGTTTGCCAATGAAGTAAAGTGGAAAATTAATTTTGGTTTTCCTCCTGTTGCAAGTAAATGCTGAAATTAAAAATGGAGGCTGTGACCGTGGCGTGCTTTTTCACCTTCGGCTGAATCTTACCCACTTAAAAATTGGCGGGGGCTGGGAGGGCTTGCTTACTTTATTCTGGAATTAATTTTTATTGGCCGCTGGGAACGGTCTACTGAGAAGGGAAAGATTCTCCTTATGTGTGGCTCTGCTCGAACTGGAGATTCTTGGGGAAATGGCGGCGTGACGGGGGAGAAGCATGACATTTATTGCTAACCGCAAATGCCATGCACGGAAAACCTGCAAGCTTCAGATGGCCGGACCGCGTAGGAGCTGGCAGTTATGAGGGAAAGCGAAAAAGGACCAGAACCTAAAAAAAAAAAAAAAAAAAAACAGGTTTCATGCAGCTCTCCGAGCTGTCTAGCTTCACGTGGTTTATCAATTATAGATTGCACAGTGTGTGTGTTCTCAGAAACGTCCGAGGGTCTCACGCCAGCAGAATTTGCAAAGCATTTGCACCTGACCAGGAGCTGTTAGCAAACTCCAGGAACAGGACTCCTGCTTGCAGCCTGCGTTAACAGCTCTCCATGAAGCTGTTAGAATACCCTGATGTGGCCAGCTGGCAGCATCTGCAGACAGAGGCAGGTGTCCGGGTTGGTTGGTTTTCTTAAGTCATTGGACTGTAGCTGAAATAGAGGAGATGACCCAGCTTCTCTGGTGCCCAACTGCAGGTCAGTGCCACCAGCACTGAGCAGTAGTTACAGCTGCAAGAGGCGTCATCTGGCCCTGGGACAGAGGGCAGTAGCAGAGGAGCGAGGGGGCGTGGGAACGGACCTGCGGCCAGGCTGAGACGTGCGGCTCTTTCTCACCGCCTGTGCTCTGCTCTCCATGGCCATTCTGCAGGGTGCTGTAGGAGGCATGGCGCTAACACGGGTCTTCCCTTTTAAAGTGAGAAGTGACAGATGAGAGCAGATGTCAGGTGTCCATGCGAAAGCCGAGGGTTAGGGTTAGGGCTAGGGCTAGGGTTAGGGTTAGGGCTAGGGTTAGGGCTAGGGTTAGGGCTAGGGCTAGGGCTAGGGCTAGGGCTAGGGCTAGGGCTAGGGTTAGGGTTAGGGCTAGGGTTAGGGTTAGGGCTAGGGTTTGGGCTAGGGCTAGGGTTAGGGCTAGGGCTAGGGCTAGGGTTAGGGCTAGGGCTAGGGCTAGGGTTAGGGTTAGGGTTAGGGCTAGGGTTAAGGCTAGGGCTAGGGCTAGGGCTAGGGCTAGGGCTAGGGTTAGGGTTAGGGTTAGGGCTAGGGCTAGGGCTAGGGCTAGGGCTAGGGCTAGGGCCCGTGCGGGAGGGAAAAATCCTCTTGTGGGGCCACTCCTCAAGAATGCATGCTCGTTAAGGAGCATCAGGAGGCACAGGTCACCCCTTTACTGCTTCAAAAACTCAAGACAGCAAATAGTCAAGGATGACATCGAAAACATTTAACCACTGTAGGACACAGGCACTGACCTGTGAGAGTAATCTGGTAGGAAATAACCGTCTAGGTGTTCCAGAGGATATTGGCCAAACACCAGCCAGCACATATTTTTAGAAAGATTTCCATGTAAGTTACTTAGCAAAAGCATTTCTGGTTCAAAGGAGAAAAACTTCAGTGATGTGGAAAAACCACACATTCAGAATGTGGGTTTTTCATAATTCCAGTAATGAGAGCATCGCCCTTGGTTTTAAAGGCCATCACTTCCCCCAGGGGGCCTGTGCAGTGCATCCAGCACTCACTCAGCACTGCTGGGTGTGAGCTCCAAACTGGGTCCTGCAGGTGCAAGGTGCACGCACAGCCCTGGCTCCCCGCCAGCACACCTGTGTGAGGAGAATGATGAACAGGTGGCATGGGAGTGGCAAACACAGGGGTGCAGAGGGCCCACTGGGTGGGTAGGGGCTCAGCAGAGGCTTTTCAGAGGAGTCTCAGAGACCAGGAGACAGAGTGGCCAGGTAGAGAATGGAGAGGAGAGGGCTTGTGCAGGAGAGGCCATGAGCACAGGCAGGGGTGGTCAGCCAGCCTGCAGAATGCAACGGCTCTCGTGGTGGCCAAATGATTGGGGAGGGGGCTGGCCAAAATGGGTAGGGATCAGAGGCAAGGAAGTCTTCTCTTGTGCTTTGAGATTGGAGATACCCAGGAGCCCTTTGAAGGGGTTTTCGGGCAGAGGAGAGGGGTGTTGATGCAACTCAAGTTTCTGTTTGAGAAAGATGCTCTGTCATTGAGGCTAGAGGCTGTCCTGGACTTACCCACAGTGAAGCTGGTACAGTAATGTAAGCATGCATGATGGGAGCCTGGCCTGGGATGAGTGGAGGTGGACTGGAACCGAGGGGAGGCAAGGAGACACAGCTCCTGAGGGTGAGGGGCTTGTGACGGGGCTGTGGCATGGGGGAAGGGGCCGCCAACAGCACCAGGTCGGTGCCAGTACAGGGCAGGGAGTGGAGGAGGGTTCCAGGCTCCTGATCCAACTCTGCCATTGCCCAAGAAGGAGCTTGGGGAGGGGGCACGTGGAAGACGTGCCCCCTTTTATTCTCATCGGATGGCGAAAGGAGCACTTGCCTGGGGTCCACACTCTGGAAAGTGGGGGCCAGGGGCCAGAGAGAGGCTGCCTATTCACGCCACTCAGTGGGAGGAAGTTACCGGGGGCTGCGTGCTCATCTTGGTGAAGCGTTGAGGCAGGTTCCAGCATGGCGTCAACAACACACATCACTCCCAGGAAGTACGCATGCAGCCGTGTGCAAGGCTATCCCACCCGCTGCTGGTGTGTGTGTGTGTGTGTGGAAGTGGACCACAGGGAGGGTGAACATCAGATTCGGGCCAGCGATGTCATCACAGCTGAGGGGACGTGGGCTGTTCTGTGCGTTTATTTCATTATCTGAGTGAGAAGAATGGACAATCTGTCACGCACTATACCACCACACATCTTATTTTTTAAGTCATCAAAAACTCGTCACCTGGGGCTGGTGCTGTGTAATAGCGGGTGAAGCTGTTGCTTGCAATGCCGGCATCCTATACGAGTGCCGTTGCTAGTCCTCACTGCTCTGCCTCCGATCCAGCTCCCCGCTAATGCACCTGGAGAGGCAACAGAAGATGGTGTGAGTGCTTGGGCCCCTGCCACCCACATGGAAGACCTGGATGGAGCTCCTGGCTCCTGGCCTTGGCCTGGCCCAGCCCTGGCCGTTGGAGCCGTTCGTGGGGTGAACCGGCAAATGAGAGATCTCCTCCCCCTTCCTCTCCCCCTTCCTCTCCCCCTTCCTCTCCCCCTTCCTCTCCCTCCCTCCCCCTCTCCCTCCTTCCCTCCCTCCCCCTTCCTCTCCCTCCCCTCTCCCTTCCCCTTCCTCTCCCTCCCCTCTCCCTCCCCCTTCCTCTCCCTCCCCCTTCTTCTCCCTCCTCCTTCCCTCTCCCTCCCTCTCCCTCCCTCTCCCCTCCCTCCCCCTTCCTCTCCCCTTCCTCTCCCCCTCCCTCCCCCTCCCCCTTCCTCTCCCCCTCCCTCTCCCCTCCCTCTCCCTCCCTCCTCCTTCCTCTCTCCCTTTCTCTCCCTCCTCCTCCCCCCTCCCCCTCCTCCTCCTCCAATAAACAAATCTTTAAAAAACCACATCACTTAAGACCCTCATTTTCACCTATTTCCTAGGAACAAGTGGGATGCACAGCCTTCCCAGGGACGTCCCACATCCTCCACGCTATGCCCGCGTGAGGCTCCCGGTTACCGGCTGTCACATAGGTTCCCTGCCTGGGTCACAGGGTGGCTGCACAGAGACGGCCGTGGTGCCTGCAGGAACCCTGTCCTGCCTCCTCTTCTCACAGGTCACTAAACAGCTCCAGGAAGAGGCACGTGGGTGGCACCTGTTGATGACAAATCCCAAACGCACAATCCAGCCCACGGGAAGCGAGTGTGAAGCCCGCCTTGCCCCTGCATGCCATTTGTTCTCTTCCAGGAAACTTGTCCTGTAACTAGCAATGTGCTGCTGCCGTGTCGTGCCCAGCTGGAGGGCCGCAGACTGGTTCATAAATTGAATTTCATTTTCAGAACCAGGAGGAAATGAAGAAATAATTTCACATACTGTACAGTTATTGAAATTATATCAAAATAAGCAATGAAGGACAATTTCTCTCGGTAATATAATTTCAAGGATCATTTCATGAGTTTGCAGCTAGAAAGTCTTCTGGAAATGTCTGGGTTTGATAAGCACGGGGAGAAAATGTCCGTACTGCAGCGCGAGCACGGAGGGACGTTGGAATTCTTTTTGTCCCCTTGGCCGAATCCTTACCCCGTGTCTCCCCTCCTGGGTCTGCTTCTGACATCCTAGGACTCGCGTTATGCATCTCACATGTCAGTTTTTCACCAGCTCAGAAGACCTGACACTATTGTCATGGGATGCGGGATTCAGCCCACGGGCATTTTGGCCGGAGCATCAGCGTACGGTGACTGTGTGCCAGGCGACTGGCTAGAAAGGGGAGACTCTTGGTGATCTGATGCACACTGAGCTAGATGTTCTTCACCAGCTTTGATTGATGGGAGGTCAACTCACTTCACAAATTCACAGGCGTCCACCAAAGTCGCATACTGTTGTAGAAGCTCTGCGGCAGGTTAAAATGTGAAATTGACTCGGGCATCCGTGGAGGGACGTCTTTGTTGGACGTAACCATCGCTCTGTTCCTAAGAAGGAGCAGCTTCTGATGTGAGCTCCCCCTTCATGTGGGGAGGGACTTCCATGAGCTGTGTTCTATCCACATTGTTTTTTTGACAGAGTTAGTGAGAGAGAGCGAGACAGAGAGAAAGGTCTTCCTTCCATTGGTTCACCCCCCAAATGGCTGCTACGGCTGGCGCGCTGCGCCAATTCGAAGCCAGGAGCCAGATGCTTCCTCCTGGTCTCCCATGGGGTGCAGGGCCCAAGCAGTTGGGCCATCCTCCACTGCACTCCCGGGCCACAGCAGAGAGCTGGCCTGGAAGAGGAGCAACCGGGACAAAACTGGCGCTCCAACCGGGACTAGAACCCTGGGTGCCGGTGGAGGATTAGCCTAGTGAGCTGCAGCGCCGGCCTCTATCCACATTTTGAAGATGTATTTTATCTGTTTGACAGGCACAGTGACAAGGAGACACATGCACAGGAGAGAGGTGTCTTCCATCTGTTGGTTGACTCCCTAAATGGTTGTGACTGGGCCAGGCAGAATCCAGGAGTCGGGAACTCCACCTGGAGCACCCACGTCGGTGGCAAGGGTCCAAGTTCCTGATCCACCTTTGGCTGCCTTCCCAGGCACATTCGTGGGGAGCTGGATTGGAAGCAGAGCAGCCGGGACTTGAAGCGGCGTTCTGATATGGGACGCTGGCGTTGCAGGTGGTGACTTAACCCGCCACAGACCGCTTGTGTGCACATTGCTGTCTGAGGCTCGTTCTGCCTGCTTTGACCCACGCATGGACGTGAGGGGTTTCATGAGCTTATTTCACAGCCTGCAGGAGGCAACTTCCAAGCTAAGATGTCAGTCTCTTCCAGGGCCTTCTCCACGTGGGAGCTGGGACATGGATACGGCTGCGTTTTGTGTTGTATTTACTTCACTACATTTATTCCCAATGTCCGACCCATTTACCCTGTAAACATCCAAGCAAGCCAAAGTCAGGGTGTGAACCAGGAGAAATCAAAATGCCAGTGAGTCAGGTGGGACCAAGTCCATCAGCAGCCCCGTCCCGCTGGTCTGCTTCCTGGCTCCAAGGTGGAGGGTGACTGAGACGCAGGGGGCAGCCGCGGCAGTGTGCGCCTCGTGTGCCCTGAACACAGGGGATGTGCAGGGGGGATCCTGAGAGTGCTCGAGGTTCAGCAAGCCCCTCTGCAGAGCCAGGGCCACGGGGGCGTCTGGGAGTCAGCCGGCCACACTGATTGGGCTGTGTGTGTGTCAGGAAAAGAGAGCGATTGGTGCCTCCTCACACGGGGCACCGAATGCCAGGAAAACATGGCGGAATGGAGAGCATACAGAGTGTGAAACTGCAGCCAGACCGAATTTATCCCGAGAAAAAAATGCAGAGGTGGAACAGCCGCCAGTGTGTGCCTAGGCGGAACACCTGGCAGAGGCCCCTTCCCGTGGCAGAGGCCCCGCCCCCAGCAGGCCAGGCCCTTTTATATCTTAGGTGGGCTAGGGTGGGGTGGGGCAGGTCTGGCCCTAGGCTTCCAAACCTAGGGAAGAATGCAGGGCGGGGTGGGGAACAATATGGAGCCGGTGCCTTGAAAGAAGTCAGGGGTAACAAGAACCTAAAACAGCAGAGGCTTCGTCCATGGTCCATCATAGGTACAGCCGGCAGGAGCGGTCATTTCAAATAGAAATGGCTTTTAGATACATTTCTGGAGACACAAGGAGAACTGGAAGTCGTTAGCTTTCTAAGGATCTCCTTGCCTCCAGGGTTTCCGGGGGTGGTCAGTGGAAGGGAGGAGGGCTGAAGAGGAATCTGCCGCTGTGATAGCAAAATAAGCAAAAGCGCAGGCCGCTAGCTTTTCCAGGGATCCTGCATCTCCTCCTGGGACCAAGCGTTTTGTTATGTTTAATGAGAGCTCTGTGTGTGCAGCATAGTGCACTGCTGTGTGTGGCGTGGGGCATGTTTCCAGGTGTACATACTCCTATCACCACTGCCTGATCAAGGTACTGAGCCCCGTAACTCAGAGGGTCCTCCACGCCCTTGTCTCTCCTGTAACCTCTGCCTCTGGCTGCCTGGCCATGGTGGCCGCTATTTTGACTTCTATTGGAACAGGGCATTTTGCCCCTTGCATTTGATGAAATTGTAGTCATATATTATTATGGAACTTTCATGTCTACTTCCTTTTGATTGATGTTATATCTGAGGTTCATCCATGTGCTGGTGTGTTTCAACACCCTGGTATTCCTGTCGTGGCTGTGAGTGTCCCATTGCATGAAGGTACCCTATTTCTCTGTGTTCATCTGGTGGGCACGTGGGTATTTCCCACTGTTTGGCTCACGTGAACAAAGTCGCCAGCAGCATTCTTATATGTGTATGTGTTCATGCGTTTAGCTTGGAATAGACGGGCTGCGTCATTGGGTGGGCACGAGGTTTTCAGCTAGTGGTGAGCTCTGACACTTTTCCAAAGTGGCTCTGTCATTTCACTTCCACCTTTGCATCTGCTTTTCCGCTTCTTTTTTTTTTTTTTTTTTTTTTTTTTTTTTTGACAGGCAGAGTGGACAGTGAGAGAGAGAGACAGAGAGAAAGGTCTTCCTTTACCGTTGGTTCACCCTCCAATGGCCGCCGCGGCCGGTGCGCTGTGGCCGGCGCACCGCGCTGATCCGATGTCAGGAGCCAGGAGCCAGGTGCTTCTCCTGGTCTCCCATGGGGTGCAGGGCCCAAGCACCTGGGCCATCCTCCACTGCACTCCCTGGCCACAGCAGAGAGCTGGCCTGGAAGAGGGGCAACCGGGACAGAATCCGGCGCCCCGACCGGGACTAGAACCCGGTATGCCGGCGCCGCTAGGCGGAGGATTAGCCTAGTGAGCCGCGGCACCGGCCTGCTTTTCCGCTTCTTTAGATCCAGGTGCCTGAGAGACAGTAGACACCCTCTCTCTGGAGTGCCTTTTCGAGAGCTTTGCCCAATTTTAAAACTTGCACTTTCTATCTTGTTTTGTATTGACGAGTAGGAGTTCTGAAAGTGTTCAGGACAAATGATGTACTCATCTGTGTTGTGGATAGCCTTTCTCCATCCATGGCTTGATTTTTCATTCACTTAACTGTATCCTTTGATAAATATTTGTTCCTGATTTTTCTGAAGCCCAATTTATCCATCTTTTCTTTTACTCTCAGAGATGTTTTAATGTTCTTTTAAAGAAAACTTTGCCTGCCCCAGAGTCATGAAGATGTTCTCCTATGTTTTTCTCAGGAAGGATTAGAGTCTGACCTCTGCCATTAGGTCTGTGATTTATCTGGAATTCATTTGTGTCTACTTTGTGAGGCAGGGGTCACATTGCCCACCCCCACCACCAGATGCCCAGTTGACCCAGAATCATCAATTGAGAATATTTTTTCCTTCTACTGCATTGCAGTAATATGCTGGGGTTTTTCACGTTTCTCGTCATTTTGTTCTCAAAATAGCCATAAGGTATAGAAACTGGTTTATCCTTCCATGTGTACGAGGAGACTGGCAGGGATTAAGTCATTTATCCTGGCCATGTAGCAGGAGCTCAAGGTCTTGGCACTTCATCCTTGGCCTTTGTGGAGACACGTGCTGCGTGCTGGGTACCTGTACAGCCAGGTGGGAAGGGCAGGCCTGCTGAGCCCCTTTATCAGACTGCGGGTCTGGGGTCGCACTGCATCTTGGGATGGGGTCCTTCCTTGGAAGGGCTCAGTCTGGACATAGCAAAGAATCTTGCTGTACAAGCGCTTTCAAGTTGGTCCACCCGAAGCCTTTTCAAGGTCAGTGGAATTCAGCAACCACCCCCCCCAACACACACACCCTGAGCTTGCCCACCCCCACTGCTGTTTTACCAACTTAGTTCTTGCCAGGCTGCAGCCCTAGGCCGTCTCTCAGTTCCTTAGCTGTCTTCTAGTAAATTGTTTTATATCCGATGTTTGGAAAATGGAGGGAGCACCTGGAACGGCCTTCGAAAGGCAGGGTTTGGTCTTGCTGTGGGGATGAGCGCAGGTGTAGGCATCGCTATTTGTGATCCCGTCACCCCCACACGACGCACAGCTGTCTTCCTCGGCTTTGCACGTTCTCAGGGCTGTGCTCAGTGAGGGTCCAAGGCCCCCGATCAGCAAGGAGGCTGGTTTTGGACTTAAAACTGCAAAATACGGGCTGCTCCTCTGTGCCTTTGTCTAAAGCGTTGCATGAAATGATCTCATAGTTAGAGGCCTACAACATGACCTGGGAGCAAACTGTGCCTGATCCAGGAGTCTCACTCCCAGGACCACTGAGATGCGCTGGGTTGCACCTGGCAGGTCTATTTTCATTCTCTTTATTTATCTTCAGTTTTTCTGCCTCCATGTTCTCAGCCCTTGCCCCATCCCCGCCACTGCCCTCTAAGAGTTTATTTCACAAATACGCTCCAGCATGCATTTTTTTTTTTATTTTTTGACAGGCAGAGTGAACAGTGAGAGAGAGAGACAGAGAGAAAGGTCTTCCTTTGCTGTTGGTTCACCCTCCAATGGCCGCCCCAGCCGGCGCGCTCCAGCCGGTGCGCTGCAGCTGGCGCACCGCGCTGATCCGATGGCAGGAGCCAGGTACTTATCCTGGTCTCCCATGGGGTGCAGGGCCCAAGCACTTGGGCCATCCTCCACTGCCCTCCCTGGCCACAGCAGAGAGCTGGCCTGGAAGAGGGGCAACCGGGACAGAATCCGGCGCCCCGACCGGGACTAGAACCCGGTGTGCCGGCGCCGCTAGGCGGAGGATTAGCCTAGTGAGCCGCGGCGCCGGCCCCAGCATGCATTTATAAGACATCTACCACATGAGGGACTATGATTTGCACTGGGAGGGGGTGGGGAAGCAAATGACCAGGACCCGGCACTTTGCTTCGAGAGTTTCCAGTCCAGTGGGAGAGGAGCTCATTACCAACCGCTGTACCAGGCAGAGCGGACCTGGGCCACACGGGGTGATGGTGGCCCCAGAAGCGCTCCCCGGTCCCTGAGCATTTAGTGTTGATCTCTGGGTGCTCTGTGCTCAGACTGCAAACACCCTCCAGCCTCAGGGCCGCCCTTCAAAGGAAGGTGAGTCATCACTCTCTCAGAGCGTCGGCGTTCGCAGGGTGGAATGGAAAACCCAGCGTCTTCCAGCTGGTGTGCAGAGCAAGGACTTACACCCAGGTCCACCAGCTCCGAGGCTGGCGCTGCCCTTCTCCCCGATTCCCCCAGGTTATCCTGTTACCCCCAAGGGGGAGGAAACAAAGGAGCAGTGGATTAATTCTAGTTGAACCCCAGGCAGTGTCATTGAAATAGTTAATTAAAATAGTTTTTAAGTAATTCGAAAAATCGGAGACAACGTAGGTTCACAACACGGTTTTAACAAAGAAAGCAGAGGGCCCCCCCGCACCCTTCAACCTTTCTCTCCTCCAGCGGCGACACCTTCAAAACGGCAGTGTCATGGCACGGCACTGCTGCCCTCAGTGCGGTCAGCACGTAGAACGTCCCCGTCTCCACGAGGACCCCTGCTGGCCCGTCACCGCCTCGCCCACTCCCCGCTTGCTCCTACCTCTCCCCAAGCCCTGGCAACCGCCACTGCTCTCCATCTCCGCAGCTTTGTCAGCTCAAGGATGCTCTGGGATGGCGCAGCACAGAGCCTTGGAGCCTGGCCTCCTGCACGCCACCTGCTGCTTGGGAGACGTGACCAGACATGCGTGTGCACACCACTGGTTCACTCCTGACACACGTGTACACCACTGATTCACACCAGACACACGTATATACACCACTGGTTCACACCAGACACACATGTGTACACCACTGGTTCACACCTGGCACACGTGTGTACACCACTGGTTCACACCAGACACAATGTGCACACCACTGGTTCACACCAGACACAAATGGGTACACCACTGGTTCACACCAGACACACGTATATACACCACTGGTTCACACCAGACATGTGTGTATACCACTAGTTCACACCTGACACACATATATACACACCACTGGTTCACACCTGACACACGTGTACACCACTGGTTCACACCAGACACACATGTGTACACCACTGGTTCACACCTGGCACACATGGGTACACCACTGGTTCACACCTGACACACATGGGTACACCACTGGTTCACACCAGACACACGTGTACACCACTGGTTCACACCTGGCACACGTGTGTACACCACTGGTTCACACCAGACATGTGTGTATACCACTAGTTCACACCTGACACACGTATATACACCACTGGTTCACACCTGACACACGTGTACACCACTGATTCACACCTGACACACGTGTACACCACTGGTTCACACCAGACACACGTATATACACCACTGGTTCACACCTGACACACGTGTACACCACTAGTTCACACCTGACACACATGTGCACACCACTAGTTCACACCTGACACACGTGTACACCACTGGTTCACACCAGACACACATGTGCACACCACTAGTTCACACCAGACACACATGTGTACACCACTGGTTCACACCTGGCACACGTGTGTACACCACTGGTTCACACCAGACACAATGTGCACACCACTGGTTCACACCAGACACAAATGGGTACACCACTGGTTCACACCAGACACACGTATATACACCACTGGTTCACACCAGACATGTGTGTATACCACTAGTTCACACCTGACACACATATATACACACCACTGGTTCACACCTGACACACGTGTACACCACTGGTTCACACCAGACACACATGTGTACACCACTGGTTCACACCTGGCACACATGGGTACACCACTGGTTCACACCTGACACACATGGGTACACCACTGGTTCACACCAGACACACGTGTACACCACTGGTTCACACCTGGCACACGTGTGTACACCACTGGTTCACACCAGACATGTGTGTATACCACTAGTTCACACCTGACACACGTATATACACCACTGGTTCACACCTGACACACGTGTACACCACTGATTCACACCTGACACACGTGTACACCACTGGTTCACACCAGACACACGTATATACACCACTGGTTCACACCTGACACACGTGTACACCACTGGTTCACACCTGACACACATGTGCACACCACTAGTTCACACCTGACACACATGTGCACACCACTGATTCACACCTGACACACGTGTACACCACTGGTTCACACCAGACACACGTGTACACCACTGGTTCACACCTGACACACGTGTACACCACTGGTTCACACCAGACACATGTATATACACCACTGGTTCACACCTGACACACGTGTACACCACTGGTTCACACCAGACACACATGTGCACACCACTGGTTCACACCAGACACACATGGGTACACCACTGGTTCACACCAGACATGTGTGTATACCACTAGTTCACACCAGACACACATATATACACCACTGGTTCACACCTGACACACATATATACACCACTGGTTCACACCAGACACACATGTGTACACCACTGGTTCATACCAGACACACGTGTACACCACTGATTCACATCAGATGTGTGTATACCACTAGTTCACACCTGACACACGTATATACACCACTGGTTCACACCAGACATGTGTGTACACCACTGGTTCACACCTGACACACACATGTACACCACTGGTTCACACCTGACACACATGTGTACACCACTGGTTCACACCAGATGTGTGTATACCACTAGTTCACACCTGACACACGTATATACACCACTGGTTCACACCAGACATGTGTGTACACCACTGGTTCACACCTGACACACACGTGTACACCACTGGTTCACACCAGACACACATGTGTACACCACTGGTTCACACCAGACATGTGTATACCACTAGTTCATACCTGACACATGTATATACACCACTGGTTCACACCAGACATGCGTGTATATGCCATTGGTTCACACTAGACACACACATGTACACCAGTGGTTCACATCAGGCATGTGTGTGTACACCACTAATTCATACCACACATGTGTGTACACCATTTGTTCACACCAGACACATGTGTGCACCACTGATTCACACCACACATGTGTGTACACCGTTTGTTCATACCAGGCACGTGTGTGTACAGCACTGGTTAACACTAGACATGCGTGTGTATGCCACTGGTTCACAGCAGATGTGTGTGTACACCATTGGTTCACACCAGACATGCTTGTGTACATCATTCACCAGACACGTGTGTGTACAGCAGCACTTGTTCACACCAGACATGCATGTGTACACCGTTGGTTCACACCAGACGTGTGTGTATATGCCACTGGTTCACAGCAGACACACATGTGTACACTACTGGTTCACAGCAGACATGCGTGTGTACACCACTGGTTCACAGCAGACGTGTGTGTGCACATCACTGGTTCACAGCAGACACATGTGTATACACCATTGTTCACACCAGTCACGCGTGTGTACATCACTGGTTCACAGCAGACACGTGTGTGTACACCAGCCACTCTCTCCGTCACTGAGTACCACAGGAGGTGCTCTGTGGTCTGCGGCTGTTCCTCTGTGAGGACTCCTGGGCTGCTCTGTGGACACACCTGCTGTAAGCACGCGGGTCTCACGGGTGTCCAGGAGGCGACTGCTGGTCCTGTGGGTGCTGCCTGTCCTGCTCCTGGACAACCTGCAGTTTTCCAGAGTGAGCGTCCAGGGGTGACTCCTCAGCAGCCGTGTGGGGAACCCTGTCCTCAGCGTCCTTGCCAGCACTGGTGTTGTCGTTCTTTGGTGTTTCGGCCCTTCTGGGAGGGTGCGATGGCGTCTCGCTGTGGCTGGGTAATCATGTCGAACACCTTTCTGGGAGCCTGCTCGCTGTCTGCGTAGCCTCTGCGGTGAGATGCACACTCCTGCTTCTGTCCACTTTCTAGTTCGGTTACTTGTTGTACTTACTGTTGAGTAATGCGGATTCTTTGTTTATTCTATATACTTATTCTTGGTAGATATGTGATTTGCTAATATTTTATCTCTAAGTCTTATTTTTAATCCTCTGAATAAGGTTTTTTACTGAGCATAATCTAAAACTTGTATTGAGTCCCATCTGTCAGTTCTTCCTTTTATGGCTCATTCTTTTGGTGTCAAGTGTGAGAACTCGCTGTCTAGCCTTAGACCCCAAAGATCTCATCCTAGTCTTTTAACGTGAGTGTGAAACAGATCGAGGCTTATCTTTGTGGCTTATAGCTGCTCAGTTGTTTCCGTTTGTGGGAACCGTGTTTTCCTTCCACTGACTTGCTTTCGCCCCTTCGTCAAACACCAGCAGCGACTGTGCTTGGTGCCTGCTGCTGGGTCTTCATTCTGTTCTGCCGGTTTCACCTCCGTGTCTCTGCCCGAGTGGCTCAGTCTCGGGCACTGAAGCCGTGACTCGTGTAGGAAATCACGTAGCTGATTTCTCCCGCTTCTTCTTGTACATCAAGATTGCTTCCGCGATTTGCTATTTCCTTTGCACTTCCATATAAGTTTTAGAAGCGTCTTGCTGGTGTCTGCACATTATCTTGCTGACATTTTGGTAGCAAGTGTGTTAGATCTGTCCGCTTGCCCTGACGTCTTTTCTACGTTGGATCTTTTGATCCATGAGTGGAGAATATCTTTTGATCTTTAATTTCTTTCATCAGGGTTGTGTAGTTTTCAGCACACAAGTTCTGTACATATTATGTTAGATCTACACTTAAATATTTCATTCTTTTGAGCAGTTTTAAATGTTGTTATAGTTGAGCATTTTTGTGCCAACAGTATATAAACTACAGTGAGTTTCTGTATGTTTATCTTGTATCTTACAAACTTCTTGAACTCACTTGTTCTAGAAATGTTTTTGTGGAGTTCTTGGGGTATTCTATAGAGATAATTGTGTCATCTCCAAACACAGGAAGTTATTTCTTTCCTTCAAATCTGTAATCATTTTATTTCCTTTTCTTACTTTATTTTGTTGGTTAGAACTAAACCCTTAGAGTGGCAAAAAGAGAAATCCTTGCTTTGTTACTGATCTTGGGGAAACAACAATTTGTCTCCAGTAAGCATAATGTTAGTTGCAAACATTTTGCATATTTTCTAGAATTTTCTGAGTTTTATCATGAATAGGTGTTGAACTTTTCCAGTTGCTTTTCTTCCATTGGTAATAATTATGTCAACTTTTAATCCTCTTAGTAAGGTGGATAACACTAATTTTTGAATATTGAACCAGTCTAGTACTTTTAAAAAATCTATTTATTTATGTGAAAGGCAGAGTGACCAAGAGAAAACCATCTTTCATCTGCTGGTTCACTCCCCAAATAACCTCAAATGACCAGGACTGAGCCAGGCCAAAGCCAGGAGCCTGGAGCTCATCTGGGTCACACATGTGGGTGGCAGAGGCCCCAGAACTCGGGCCATCTTCTGCTGATTCCCAGGAGTATTAGCAGGGACCTGGATCGGAAGTGGAGCAGCCAGGAATCAAACTGGCACCGAGATGGGATGCCGGTGTTGCAGGCAATGGCCTAACCTGCTGTGCCACGATGCCGGTCCCCGTCTCACACTTCTGTAACAGACATCACCTGGTCACAAGTGTAATTCTTTCTGAAGTACACATTTCTGAATTCTATTTATTAATATTTTGTTCAGGAACTTTGTGTCCATATTCACATGAGGTCTGGGCTTGTAGTTCATGAATACCACCTTCGTCTGACTTTTTTCTTTTTCTAAGGTAACACTGGCATCATAACGTGAACTGGGAAGTGTGATTCTGTTGTCTGGGAAGAAATTAATTCTCCTTGAAATTTTTGATTGAATTCTTTACTGAAATCCTCTTGGCCTGGAGTTGTGGGGACTGGGGAGAGTGTGACATGACGAGCTCCGTCTCGTGGGCAGCTCTGGGTCTGCTCAGAGTCCGCGCTTCCCGCTGAGTGCGGGGCTCACCTTTCTCAGGGACTGAGCCGTTTCGTCTCGGCTGTCAAGGTCACACGTGTGGAGCTGTCTGTGGTGGTCCTTCGTTATCCGTCTGCTCTGCTCACTGCAGTAATATCCCACTTCTGTCCTGATCTGAGCCGTCTATTTCTTCTCTATTTATTTCCGATTAGAAGTTTGGCAACGTGATTTCTTCAACGTAACAGCTCTTGGTTTCCCTTATTTTTCTCTACTGGTCTCCTGCTTTCTGCAGCGTCTTTGGTTCCGTGGCTCGCCCATCGTTGCCTCCCTTGGCGTGGGTGGGATCAGTTTGCTGTTCTCTTTCGGGTTTCTTGAGGTGAGAACTTGGATCATGAATGTGAAAATCTTTTCCTCCTTCCTCCCGCGTGCACTGAATACTATCACCCCTCAAGTCTGCTTCGCTTTGGCTTCATCCAGCTCACTTTATCTGGATCTTCCTGGAGATTTCGATCCCCTGATACTTAGAAGTGCGTTGCCTACTTTCCAAGTGTTTGGAGAATTTCCTGGTATTTTTCTGTTATTTCTGGTTGGACCCCCTGGTGGTCCTCTCACACGCACTGACGTTTGCCTCACAGGGGACACGGCCCGTGCTGGTGAACCCACGGCTCTCGGCAGTGTTGTGTCCAGGCTGGGGGCAGCGCTCTGTCCGGTGCTTGCCCAGACCCTGTTGCTTGGTGGCGCTGTTGAATTCTCCTGAACTGTCACTGGGTTCCTGTCTAGTTCTTCTACAATTTATCGGGGGAGGGAGATTTACGTATCAAGCAGAATTCCTACTTGTCTACTAATCCTTTCAGCTCTGTCCTGTGCGTCACACATCTCGCAACCCTGCCCTCTGGAATACACAGACTGAGGGTTCGTCTTGATAAACACCCTCTCTGGTTATGAGGGCTTTCGTCTCTCTGTCCAGTATCGGGACAGCCGCTCCGGCTTCCCTGTGATCAGGGTTTGCAGAATGTGCCTGTCCCGCCGTCTTACCTTCAGCCTGCCTGATCCTGTCATAGTTGAAGTGAGCTACACGTACACCGTCAATGGTTGGGTCATGTTTTGCAATGTACGATGCCAAGCTCTGTCTTAAGTATTTACACTACTTACATTTACTGTAATTATTTCTATTTTACGACTGACTGTGTTCCCAGTTTAACTGTTCCCATTTTGATTTAACTGTAGTATTTTGAGTATTTCTTTACAGAGCAATGTTTGCGATTACTGTAGATATCTGGGGCAGGGGAGGGAAATAAGGGAAAGACAAGGTCCTTCAACAAGTTCATGGAAATAGAATTAAAAGATACATTTATTTTGGTGCAAAAACTTCTGAAATCATGCAGTCTTCAAAAAGTTCATGAAACGTGCACATTATGAATAATTGTACATAGAGTTCAAAAACATTTTTGTGCCAAAAACTTACCTTTTAATGCCATTTTCCCTGACTTTGTGAAGACCCACAGTATGTACATTCTACACATAATCGCATACACAATGGCATAATGCAATATAGTAGTATAATTCAGAGCACTCTATTGGTGCCATCACTTTACCAGTTCAAGCAAAACTTGAACCATTACCTCCCTGTACCTCCCCATCTACAATGCAGTAAATTCCCTCCCTCTACGCATTTGGTAGGACGTGGACTAACCCACACGTGTGTCTGTTGCGTCCGCTCTTGTTCCCTGGCATTCCCGGATGCCTCTCTTGTCATTTGCTTTCTGTGGAGAGGATTAGCCATCCCCTCACCGTGAGTGTGGCTGCAACTTCTTTTTGTTTCATCTGGCAGGGTCTTGGTTTCCTCTCATTTCTGAACCGTGTTGTCTCTGGGCTCAGATTCTGGGCTGACACTTCTTGGAGCACTTGAAGAGCGTGCGCACTTCCTCCCGGTCTGCCTGATTTCCCAGGAAAGCGCCGACGTCGCTGAGATGAGTGTTCCCCTTTGGGCAGGACACCTTTTCACTTGCTACTTGCAAGGTCTTTTCCTTTGCCTTCGGCTTCCAGAAGCTTAATTATGGTGAGTGTTGTGCTAGTTTTTGTGTGTTTGTTACCTTTGGTAGCCACTGAGCTTTTAAAAGCTGTAGGTTTGTGTCTCTTGTTCAGTGGGAGGCATTTTCAGCCATTATTTCTTTTTTTTTAAGAATTATTTATTTATTTGAGAGTTACACAGAGATAGGAGAGAGAGAGAGAGAGAGAGAGAGAGGTCTTCCATCTGATGGTTCACTCCCCAGATGGCCTCAATGGCCGGAGCTGTGCCGATCCGAAGCCAGGAGCCAGGAGCTTCTTCCAGGTCTCCCACGTGGGTGCAGGGGCCCAAGGCCTTGGCCCATCCTCCACTGCCTCCCCAGGCCACAGAGGAGCTGGGTGGGAAGAGGAGCCATGGGGAGCCATTATTTCTTCAAGTACTTTTCCAGTCCCACCCTTTTTCTCCTCTTATCTGGGACTCCGAGGACGTCAGCACGAGAGCTGGCACCGCAGCCACACAGGTGCAGCCGGAGGTGCTGTTCTGGGTTGTTTTGTTTTGTTTTGTCTGTTTGTTCTCTGCTGCTCAGTTTGGAACATTCGAATTACTTCATCTTCTAGTTCTGCCCACTCCGCCGTGGAGCCCACCCGCGCACTTTGCGTAATTTTAATCCTAATATCTCAGTTGATCCCCTCGTATTTCCATTTCTTCGATGAGACTTTCTATTTTGTGGCTGAGAGACTTCAAGTGTTCCTGTGACTATGGAAGCACTTGGATTGTCACTGCTTTGATGTTTGCCCAGGCAATTCCAAAACGTTTGCTCCGTGCAGGCTTCTGTTGATCTTTTTCCGTCTGTGAGACGTCCCCACTTCTTGCTAGAATAAGTGACTTTTCAGTTAAACCTGGGTAGTATGCCTCTCTGGATTTATTTTATCTCCTGCTTTGATTGGCGTTTTCTGACACCAGGCAGCCAGGGAGGGAGTGTGGTGCCTTGTTCTTGCCAGGCAGAGGTTAGCGTCCAGGTCCCCTCTTGACTTCTGCCTGTGCCCAGGGTGGGAGGTCCTCGTTGGTCCGGGCAGGGACAGGAGCTGTGGCCCGCACAGCCACTCCGGGAGGGAGAGGTGCCGGAACCTCTCCCTCCCCCATGGCCTCTGCTGACACGCACAGCGGCCTTGTTAAAGCTGGTGAGGGAGCAGAGACCTGACTGCCCACCTGGCCTCTGCGGGCACCACCCCCTTCCTGGGAAGGGCTGGGGCCCTCACTGGTGCTGAGAGGAGGTGCAGATGCAGTCCCCAAGGCCATCACGGACACCAAGCTCTGTCTGTGGCCTGGCCCAGCCCCAGCTATTTCAGCCATGTGGGGAGTGAACACCAGGTGGAAGCCACACCACCAGCACCGTGGAGGTTCTGGCCGCCGGCCACGCCGTCTCTGGCCCGCCCTGCCCGGGGTGTTAGGCTGCCTCCTCATGGCCCACAGGTGTGGAACCCCGGGCTCCCCACTGGCCTCTGCTGGCACACAGGAATAGGAACACAGTTTTATTCTGTGGGTTTCTGCCAGAGTAGAGCGATTATTATCTAAAGATTCTCTGTGTAGCTAGGTTATATCTTTCTTGGTTCTTCGGCTTGAAGGCAGGATTTTAATGGGGCATTTCTGGGGGTTTTGTCTCTTAATGCTTTAAGGTTGCCGACTGCTATAGCTCAAAGTTGGAGAAATGTAAGGGAAAAAGAAATCCTGAATTAATTGCTCTGTCACTCTTTGGGTCTGGAAGTCCAGCCTGCATTCTCTCTACCTTTTTCTTTGTAAAAAAAAAATAATAATAATTTGAAAGGCAGAGTGGCAGAGAAAGAAGAGACAGAGAGATACTCCACCTGGTGGTTCACTCTCCACGTGGCTGAAACAGCTGGGGCTGGGCCAGGCCAAAGTCAGGAGCCAGGAAGCCCATCCTCATCTCCCACTTGAGTGGCAGGGGCCCAAGTACTTGAGTCATCATCTGACGCCTTCCCAGTGCAGTAGCAGGAAGCTGGATTGGAGCAGAGCAGCTGGGACTCGCACCAGCACCCCAGGGTGGGGCACCGCCATTGCAAAACGGCAGCTTAGCCCACTACGCTGCATCCCCAGCTGCGTCTCTTGCCTTTTGCAGTCACCTGGTGTGTTTTCCATTCTGCGCCCACAACAGCAGTAGGTGTGTCCAGAGGGAGGATAGAAATGTCTGCCTCTCCACCTTCCTAGAGGGGAGCCACATTGATCCATGGTGCTGTTTTTCAAGCGCATCTCCTCTCTGTTAACCAAGCCTCTCGCGGACATGCATGTTTATGCGGACAGGGACTGAAATCAATCACATGCGGCTCCTGGAACGCTCACAAAGTGAACGCAGCCACTTCAGATCACCTGCAGACCACGCCAGCTCTGCAGCCCACGGGTGACCCCCAGACCACTGCCCTCTGCAGGAACAGTGACAGTCCCCAAATCCAACGCCTCAACTGGGCTTCTGGGTTTTTAAAAACTAGGAAGAGTTCATGGCGAGAGAGTGTGAGGGTGTGAGAGCGGAGGCATCACCAAGGACCGTGCTGTGGGAGGGGCTGCAACAGTCTCGTACTTAGCTCTCGGGAATTCTAGCAAATGGCATCGCCAGAGAAAGGCAGAGAGAGCGCTGTTCAAATGTTGTGAAGTTTGTCTGTCGCCAGTTCTCACAGCTGTGTTGGGATCATGGGCAACAGCTACTGCAGACAGGTAAGAACACAGGGACATTTTAGAGTTTTCTTTACCCAGTGATTAAGAAAAGGGGAGCATTTGTGCCACTCCCTGGCCAGCTATGCAGGCAGGACACTGCCCTTGACTTTCATGGAGAGGAGTTGGGATATTAAAAAAACAAGATTGGGGGCCTGAGGTGCAGCAGGTTAAAGCCCTGGCCTGAAGCGCCGGCATCCCATATGGGCACCAGTTCTAGTCCCAGCTGTTCCTCTTCCGATCCAGCTCTCCGCTATGGCCTGGGAAAGCAGTATAAGGTGGCCCAAGTGCTTGGACCCCTTCACCTGTGTGGGAGACCCGGAAGAGGCTCCTGGCTCCTGGCTTCAGATCGGCGTAGCTCCAGCCATTGCGGCCATCTGGGGAGTGGACCAGCAGATGGATGACCTCTCTCTCTGTCTCTACCTCTCTCTGTAACTCTTTCAAATAAATAAAATAAATCTTTAAAAAAAGGCAGCTTGGCATCTACATTCTGTACTCTGAAGGCTAATGGACAGGAGGTTTTTGCTACTCTATTGTCTCTCTATCCATCAAAGATGAGCTCCAAGGCATCTGTGGATACCGAAGTTCTTGGATGCTCAAATCCTTACCTAAAACTCCTTGGTGTTTACATGTAGCCTACACATAGCCTTCCATGTATTCCAAATAATTTCCCTAGTATGTATAAACCTTGAGTAGAAATGCTATATGAATGGTTGTTAAATTGTATTGTTGGGGCCCGCGCTGTGGCATAACAGGTAAAACTGCCGCCTGTAGTGCTGGCATCCCATATGGGTGTCGGTTGGAGTCCCGGCTGCTCCACTTCCCTGCTAAGGCCTGGGAAAGCACTAGAAGATGGCCCAAGTGCTTGGGCCCCTGCACCTGTTTGGAAAATCTGGAAGAAGGTCCTGGCTCCTGGCTTCAGAATGACACAGCTCCGGCCACTGCAGCCAATTGGGGAGTGAACCAGCAAATGAAAGTCCTCTCTCTCTGTCTCTCCTTCTCTCTCTGTGTAACTCTGACTTTCAAATAAATAAATAAATCTTTTAAACAAAGAAAGGCGGGTGCTGTGGCGCAGAGGGTTCAGCCTTCATTTGCAGCACCAGCAGCTCATATGGGCGCCAGTTCAAGTCCTGGCTGTTCCTCTTCTGATCAAGCTCCCTGCTGATGGCCTTGGAAAGAAGCAGAAGATGGACCAAATGCTTGGGCCCCTGCACCTGTGTGGGAGACCTGGAAGAAGCTCCTGGCTCCTGGCTCCGGATTGGTGTAGCTCTAGATGATGCAATCATCTAGGGAGTAAACCAGCAGATGGAAGACCTCTCCCTCCCCTTCTCTCTGCCTCTGCCTCTCTGTAACTCTGCCTATCAAATAAATAAATAAATATTTAAAAAATAAACTATATTGTTTAGAGAATGATGATAAGTTGAAAATGGCCATATAGACACAATTTTGTTAAAGATGTAATTATGTATTTGAAGGAGTTTCAGAGAGAGAGGGAGAGACACAGAGAGAGAGAGTGAGAGAGCAAGAGCCCTTCCAACCGCTGGTTCCCTCCCCAGGTGGCCACAATGGCTAGAGCTGAACCAGTTCAAAGCCAGGAGCCAGGAGCTTCACCTGGGTCTCTCATGTGATTGCAGGGCCCAAGGACTCAGGCCATCTTATGCTGGTTTTCCAGGCCATTAGCAGGGAGCTGTTTTGGAAGGGAACAGCTGGGACATGAACTGGTACCTACGTGGGATGCTGGCACTGTAGGTGGCCACAATGCCAGTCCTATATACACAATTTTTAACAATTGTGAGGTTGGCAGAATCCACGGATGCAGGACCCATTATATCGAGAGCTGACTGGACTCAATCTCACCTCCTGTGGCGTGGGTGCTAGGGGCGGAGACTTGTTCTGCCTGAGACACTGGAGAACTGGTTGTGACTGATGAATGCGGGTGTTGGGAGCACCGTGACGGGGGTAGTTGTGCGTTACGCCTGATCCCAGCTGGACTTCGAGTCACTCAAGTTAATGCACCAAGTCTTTAAAATCATGGGCTAATATTCCTCTCTTCGGGAAGTGACAATGGCGGTTTTGGTTTAGGTTTATTGATTTGTTTAAAGGTTTGTTTTTTTGAAAGAGTTACAGAGAGGGAGAGACAGAGGCAGAGAGAGACAGAGAGAGATCTTCCATCCACTGTGTCACTCCCTACATGGCTTCAATGGCCAGGGCTTGGTCAGGACAAAGCCAGGAGCCAAGTACTTCATCCAGTTCTCCCACATGGGTGCAGGGGCCCAAGCGCTTGCGCTGTCTTCTGCTGCTTTCCCAGCTGATTAGCAGGGAGCTGGATCAGAAGCGGAGCAGCCGGGGCTCAAACTGGCGTATATAAGGGATGCTGGCAGTGCAGGTGGTAGCTTATCCCACTGCGCCACAGCACCAGCCCCGACAGTGGTGTTTAAACATCGCTTTGCCTGCACTAGGGTTTGTGAAATCCAGTTGGGAATTGGTCCCACCTCAGGTGCCCTCCTGGTGCTGATGGAGGGAGGGAGAGGCCCTCGGGCAGTGCACCGCACCGCCAGGGGAAATTGGATTTCGGAGGAACTCTTCTAGGCCGGGGATTATGTGATTATTCACTCACCTCACTTGGGAAAAATCAATTCAGCTCTCGCACTGCCCGGTAGCTTTGTAGTTTCTTTGCATGGGATCCCATCATTCTTCTTTATACTCATTTACGATAATCTTTCTAAAAGCTCTGGTGACAAAGCGGAGACAGCAATGTCACAGATTCTGCTGAATCCTCCCTGGAGAGCAACACGGAACCCTGACGTGTGCTCTCCGCCGAGAGGATGCGTCTTACGACCGTGTGGTGATGGAGGCTGTGTGGAAGCCCTGCACCGAGTGACAGGTGCATGCCAAGTAACCCCTCCCACACTACAGGTGTGTGATGCGTGAGGGGAGGGCAGAGGGATGGGCAGAGGGATGCAGAGGGGAGGGCGGGCCACATCCCAGAGCCCCTTGATTGATTGGCTGGGCGGGGGCTTGCAGGACCCCAGGAGTACCGCTTTCCTAGGGCCCCGCGGCAACATGTGTAGTTTCAGTCCTGCAAGGGCCAACGCCTACCCTTCCCCTCTCCCCCCACCAGGTAGAGCCTTTGGCTGTGTTTCATCTCACAGAAACATTTAGCTGAGCCCAAAACGTCCTGTGTTGTTGACTTTGAATTAGCTGACAGTATTTTTTAAAATAGGAAGGTTTCACATCAACTTCAGGCACAGTTTCTCTTTAGAAATGAGAGCATTTGGCGCAGACCTGTGCCGAGCCGTGCTGAGTCAGCCGTCTTGAGAGCCAGGTCCCCTCCGGGCATCCCAGCCTCACCCTTCTTCCTCCTGCTGGCCCAGCAGGGGCCTGGGGAGCCTTGTGCCCCCTGGTGGCCCTGGTGTGTGGCTGAGGTCAGTCGGCAGCCTTGAAGTTCAAGTCCTTCAGAGAAGGTGGGGTTGGTGGCAACCTTCAGCGTGTCCTCGCCACTTCTGTGTGAGACAGGACTTTCCTGAAAGCAAAGACATTGCTAATGAAAACTGATTTTTCTTTCTAACAGTTTATTTTCCAGAGAACAAACGCAGGGACCTCCCAAGCGTCTGTGCTCCTGGTAGATGGCTCAGGAGTAGAGACGTCCAATCCGGCACCAGCAGGTGGGAAAGCATATTAGCCATTAGCCGTTGGTCTCAGCCTTGAGCCCCAGCCTGGTCTTAGGGACCGGGCTGCTTTGCAGTTTGCGTGAGGACTGCGTGGGGCTGGGAGGGCCTGCCTGGGTTGCTCCTTCTCTGTGCCCCACGGTGCCCTGTGCCCATAGCTGCCATAGCCATACTCACACCTGATTATAGAAAAGTGGTCTTGGGGGGCTGGAGCCATGGCTCACTTGGTTAATCCTCTGCCTGCGGCGCCAGCATCCCATATGGGCGCAGGGTTCTAGTCCCGGTTGCTCCTCTTCCAGTCCAGCTCTCTGCTGTGGCCCAGGAGTGCAGTGGAGGATGGCCCAAGTGCTTGGGCCCTGCACCCAGAGAATGGGAGACCAGGAGAAGCACCTGGCTCCTGGCTTCGGATGGGCGCAGCGCCAGCTGTGGCGGCATTTTGGGGGGTGAACCAGCGGAAGGAAGACCTTTCTCTCTGTCTCTCTCTCTCACTATCTATAACTCTACCTGTCAAATAAAAAAAAAAAAAAAAGAAAAAGAGAAGTGGTCTATGATTATCTCCGTCCCCTTTCCAAACATCTGCCTCCTGAGTGCCCAGCAGGGCCCCCCACTGACTGCTTCCTGTGGCTGCGCTGGACACGGCGCCAAGTACTTTGAACGAAATCATTGCAGACTCTCGATTCCCCTTTGGGGCCCACGCGTTTCTCATTCCGAGTTCTTGGATGAAAGACAGAGGTGCAGAGATTCTTGGTTGGCAGCACCAGCAAGGTTGGATATTCAGACTGGCTGAAGTGCGTCTAAGCAGTGCTGTTCTCGAGTGATTTAGTTTTATTACAGCCACTTTAGGGAACTTCATATTAGACGTGCTGGTGTAAATTCATGTATGTGAGCGTTTTTATTGCTGAACAGAGTTGTTTACACAAATCACAGATACGTAATTTATGGGTGATTTAAGGGGTGTTCAAGGGCAATTAGAGACCAATTGGTTCTTTGAGGCTCTTAACATAATCAACACCACACATTTGCCAGATTTTTATTTTTAATTTGTTTCATTTTATGCACAAACTAAACACCAGTGATCATGCCTGTATCCATAGCTATAATCTGGGGCACATGTAGAATTCAGTCCTGTCAGGGAAATCGATGGGTTACACGTATGTGCATTTTTAATACATACAAACTCTCCTCCATGAAATGCTCTGCTCATTTACACTGAGCCAGTAGGGTGGGGGACCCACTTCCTCACCTTGACCCTGGATTTCTGGGTGTGTGTGTGTGCATGTGTGCGTAGGTGTGTGCCTGCTGTGTGGGAAAGACAAGAAATCTCATGCTTTAACATAGTTTATTTATTTATTTGAGAGATGAGTTAAGAAGAGAGAGGGAGAGACACAAAGATTTTCCATCCACTGGTCACTCCCCAAAAGGGGTGCATCCCAAATGGCTGCAATGGCCAGAGCTCAGCCAATTCAAAGCCCGGAGACAGGAGCTTCTTCTGGGTCTCCCACGTGGGTGCAGGGGCCCAAGCACTTGGCCCATCTTCTACTGCTTTCCCAGGCCATAGCGGAGAGCTGGATCAGAAAAGGAGCAGCTGGGACTTGAACCAGAGCCCAGATGGGATGCAGGTGGCTCCCCAGGCAGAGGCTTCACCAGCTAAGCCACAGTGCCGGCCCCCTTGTTGCTTTTCTGGCGTAAAATTACTGCAACAAAATTAGCCCATTTCAACGTGGTCAGTTCGGTAGCATTTTCTGCTGTGCCACCATCAACCCATCCTCATCAAAAAATCCTCATCACCTCCGAAGAGAACCTGGGACCCAGTAAGGAATGCCTGAATGGCAGCAGTGTGTGTGATGAGTGCTGAACACCGGCCTTATAGGCACCGCCCGTACAGCCAGCCGGCCGGCGGTCTCAACAGACGCTGCAGGGGGTACTGGCAGTGCAGGGCGGCGGGCGTGGACGCGCTCACATCTCAGAGGGCGACGGATCCGACCGTGTCGCAGCCTGCCTTACCATCCGCCTTGGAACTGAGCCTCGCGGGCATCTTGTGGCTCTTTCTGACCTCGTCAGGAGGACTCGTGACCGACCGCGCTTGGGCTTCGTGACCAGAGAACGGTGTTGCTGAGATGAGCAGGAGGCCAGTGTCCTCCTAGGGTGGAGGTAGGGGCCGGGATGGAGCCAGGCTCAGGGTGGTGCCACCCGGTTTGCTGTCACCCAGCAGCCACCTCTGTCCCCCAGTCCCGGGAGGCTGTGGACCTGCTGTCCATCTCTGCGGATTCACCTGTTCTGACGCTGTGTACAGACGGAGTCACCGCACTGTTGTCGCTCCCCGTCTTCGTGGGGGAACGACACAAGACCCTGCGCTGTTCTTTTGTCTGCTCGGCCCTCCCCGGGTTTGCTGCTGGTTCTTCCTGGGTTGGCTACTGACCCTTCCACCTCCGTGGAAGGGCAGTTCCCCCTGGCCACATTCCCCACTTCCGCAGGGGAGCGGCACACCGCCGGCCGGCTTTCTCGGGGGCTGCACAGGTGTTCCTTCAGCTAGATGTTCCCCTTAGCTGTTCCTGGTGCATGCCGTCTCTCTCCTCCTTTATAGTCCTCCTCCGCCAATCCCAACTCGGCTGCCCACACGCCGAGTACGCTGCTCTCCAATCAGGAGCAAGTCCTACAGTTTATTGGTTGAACTGGAGGCAGCTGTGCGGAAGCTGTTTACTTCTCTCCCAGCGCCATATTGTGGGAGAGCAGATGCATAGAATAAGTCTTAATTCCAGTAACTCAGTCCAGTCCGGGCTGCTCCCCACAGATCCCCCTTTCTTTTTATTTTTTGGCGTTGATACGCGCCTGTCTTCGGTGTCCCGCGGCACACACTCTGCTCTACTTGCTAGAGTTGCCACAGGCTCTTACAAGTCCTATCCATCAGGCAAACCGAATCCGGGTCCTCTCTTCGCCATGTTGTGAGGAGGTTTTTAGGCGCTGATGCGTGCCTGTGTTCGGTGACCTGCAGCACATGCTTTGCTCTGCCTGCAGGGGCTTACAAGCCCTAACAATCAGGCAAACCGAATCCAAGCCTTCTCATTGCCGTATTGTGGGGGAGACTTATTAGTGTTGGTTCGTGCCTATCTTCGGTGACCTGCAGCTCATACTCTGGTCGAGCTGCTTGCTGGCGCTTACCGCCTTAATCAGGCAGACCGAATCCAAGCCTCCTAATTGTTGTATTGTGGGGAAGCCTTACTGATGTTAATTCGTGCCTGTCTTCGGTGACCTGCGGCGCATAAGCTGCTAGCTGCCCGCAGGTGCTCATCGCCTCACTTAATCAGGCAGACCGAATCCAAGCTTTCTCATTGGCATGTTGAGGGGAGGCCTTTCTATTTCTCTATTTCTCTATCTCCGGGCATTCCTATTTCTCCCATTTTACTTCTATCTTCCAGCATTCCTATTTCTCTCATCTTACTTCTAAACTTCTGTTTCTCTTATCCCTGCGGCTTCCCGGCGCCTCGCCCTGCCGGCAGGCTCCGCCCCGAGGCTATTTCTCGGCGGCTTTCCGGCTGAGCCGCTTCAGCCCGCGTCTCTCTCATCTGCGCGGCTTCCTGGCTTTGCGTGGCTTGGCTTCGCGCGCTCCGCGGTCTCCACGCCCTTCGGGTCTGCACCACGGCCTCGCGCCAGCCCCGTTCCCTATCTATTCACGCCCCGTGCTCTCTCTGCACGCGGCGGCTTCCGCGAGTAACACAGCGTAGCTTACGTGTCCGCCACTAGCATTCAATCTAAGTTCCCCGGGCTAGCCTGGCGAATTCAACCCAGCATACGTCTCCGCCCCACGGTTTGGCTTCCCGTCCTTTGCTCCCCGGGCTAATCAGACGGATCCCAATCTGGCTTACGTTTCAGCTTCTGGTTTCAACTTTTCGCCCCCTATTCCTGGGCTAACTTGAGAACCCCAAAGTGGCTTTCGTATCCGCCTCGGCCTGCCCCCCACGGCTTCAATTTCCCTAACACTTTTCTCTACCCGGTATGTTTCCCCAAGCTTTCCTCCAACAATACTCCTCCCTCATTTCACCTGGCCTCTCCCCACAGTCCGCATCCGAGTCTGTTTGTTCTAGCTTTCACTTTCGCTTTCGACCTTAGAGATTTCTCCCAGCTTCCCCCCGTAGTCCGTATCTGAGTCTATGCCTAGGCTTTCAATAGCTTCCTCCGGCACCTCTTTCGTCCGGCTTTTCCCTAGGCTGTTTGCTAGTCTCTCTCTCCGATATTTTCCACTTCTTCCCGTTTCTTCCCTCCTAAGTTTCCTATCCGTCCTAGGTTTCCTATCCGAGTCACGGCACCATTATGTCGCTCCCCCTCTTCATGGAGGAACGACACTAAGCCCTGCCTAGGCTTCATATCCGAGTCACGGCACCATTATGTCGCTCCCCGTCTTCGTGGAGGAACGACACAAGACCCTGCGCTGTTCTCTTGTCTGCTCGGCCCTCCCCGGGTTTGCTGCTGGTTCTTCCCGGGTTGGCTACTATCCCTTCCACCTCCGTGGAAGGGCAGTTCCCCCTGGCCACATTCCCCACTTCCGCAGGGGAGCGGCACACCGCCGGCCGGCTTTCTCGGGGGCTGCACAGGTGTTCCTTCAGCTAGATGTTCCCCTTAGCTGTTCCTGGTGCATGCCGTCTCTCTCCTCCTTTATAGTCCTCCTCCGCCAATCCCAACTCGGCTGCCCACACGCCGAGTACGCTGCTCTCCAATCAGGAGCAAGTCCTACAGTTTATTGGTTGAACTGGAGGCAGCTGTGCGGAAGCTGTTTACTTCTCTCCCAGCGCCATATTGTGGGAGAGCAGATGCATAGAATAAGTCTTAATTCCAGTAACTCAGTCCAGTCCGGGCTGCTCCCCACACACTGTGGCCTTGGTGTTTCCCTCCACCACCGGCCGTGGTGTTCTGTGGGCTCATCCGCAGCGTGGCCTGTGTCAGGACTTCCTCTGGTGTCTGGGTGGCATTCCGTCGTGTGTAGACACCCATGAGTTTGTGCACTCCTCTGCTGGTGGCTCCCACGTTCCAGGTGCTCTGACCTGCGACCGCACTGGCTCTCGTGAACGGCGCTGGTACAAACGTCTTTGTCAGAGTGTTTCTCTGGGGGTCTGTTGTCACGTATTTGGGGTCTGTATCTATGCTTGTACGGTTATTTTGTGTTTGACTTTCTGTGGGACGGACAGGCCGTGCCGTCCCACGTGGCCACCAACACGGATCCCGTTCCTCCGCGTCACCGCGATGCTCCTGACCTCTGCTTGCTTTCGCCTTCCCTGTATCCGCTGAGTGGGCGTCTCACTGTCACGTGGTGTCTCCTGGGTGTGGGCTGCACTTCCCCCATGGCCAGCAGTGCTGACATCTGCCCAGGGGCCCCTGGCCATTGGCACATCTTCTTGGAGGTCATCCATGGGCGTACCTTCCCCGTACTTATCTTCTTACCTTGGGTTGCCTTTTCTTTTTTTTTTTTTTTTTTTTTGATCATTAAGTTGTAAGAGTTCTTGATGTGTTCTAGATGGCAACCCCTTACCACAGATGTGATTTGCAAATATTTGACCCCATTCTTTAGATTCACTTTTAGCTTTCTTGATAATGTTCTTTCAGGCACAAGATATATATTTTTTACTTTATTTTCTTTAAATATTGTGGCTTTAACTTATATTTTTCTCAATTGCTAAAAAATTTCAGCCTTTTTAAGGTATATTTTAAGGCATTTAGTTTCTTATGAAATCCATGTTAAAATCATTTATTCACTCCTCTAAAGTATTTAATTTTAACAGAATCATAGAATTTACTTTTACAGCATGAACGTTAATATTTCCTGCCTGTCTATTGCTCATCTAATACTTTTGCATATAATAACATTTGTCATATAAAATTATTCATTTTTTAGTCTATTAATCTTTTAAGACCTCTGGATATTTTGTCTTCTTTTTAAAAAGATTAATTTGTTTATTTGAAAGGCAGAGTTACAGAGCGAGAGCAGGAGAGACAGAGACGGGGGTGGGGAGAGGGAGGTCTTCCATGTGCTGGTTCACTCCCCAAGTGGCTGCAACAGCCAGTGGTGGGCTACACTGAAGCCAGGAGCCTGGACCTCTATCTGGGTCTGCACATGGGTGCAGGGGCCCGAGTACTTAGGGACTGCTGCTTTCCCAGGCGCATCTGCAGGGAGCTGGATCAGAAGAGAGGCAGCCAGGACTCAAACCAGTGCTCCTGCGAGATGCCGGCACTGCAGGCGGAGGCTTAACCCACTGTGCCACGAGGCCAGTCTCTATTTTGTCTTCTTGAAGAAAGCTTTCAATACTATGAAAGTTATTCTTCGTTTATGATTTCCCTTTTTTACATTATACTTTCAGTCTGTTTTAAATTTAGTTTTGTGCACAGCTTCAAGTGCGGATCACAGCGTTATGCTCTGCCTGAATTGATGGCTAATATCACGTGCTATCCCGTCCCCTCGGACTTGAGATGCCCCTTTCTTAAACTGAACCCCACAGCGACACAGCTGTTTTGTTCTTGCTTCTACCTCTTCCTGCTGCTCCTCTTGAGGGTGTGTTTAGATATCCAGCATGGCCATGTCTCCCCCTCAGCGTCTGCCATCAACATTTTCTTGGTTATTGAATCCTCTGTGTACTCCCTTCCACACTGATGGATCAGATTCTCAAGCTCTTGACTAAACATGGAAATTTTTTGATTAATTTGGACAGAATGGACCCTATGATTTTTACTTTTTTAAAAAAAGATTTATTTATTTGAAAGGCAGAGTTACAGAGAAAGAGGGAGAGAGACAGAGACAGAGACAGAGAGAGAGAGAGAGAGAGAGAGAATCTTCCACTTGGTTCACTGCCCCAATTACTGTGACAGCAGGAGCTGGGCCGGGTTGGAGTCAGGAGCCAGGAGCTTCTTCCAGGTCCACCACATGGGCATCTTCTGCTGCTTCTCCCAGGCCATTAGCAGGGAGCTGGATGGGAAGTGGAGCAGCTGGGAATAGAACTGGGGCCCTCATGGGATGCTGGAGTCACAGGCGGTGGCTTAACCAGGTGTGCCACAGTGCCAGTCCTAATTTTTACATTTCTGTCCAGAAACAGGCGGTGCCTCACCATTCATTTTTTTTTTTTTTTTTTTGGACAGGCAGAGTTAGTGAGAGAGAGAGACAGAAAGAAAGGTCTTCCTTTTTCCTTTGGTTCACCCCCCAATGGCCACTGCGGCCAGCGCACCGCACTGATCCGATGGCAGGAGCCAGGTACTTCTCCTGGTCTCCCATGGGGTGCAGGGCCCAAGCACCTGGGCCATCCTCCACTGCACTCCCTGGCCACAGCAGAGAGCTGGCCTGGAAGAAGGGCAACCGGGACAGAATCCGGCGCCCCAACCGGGAATAGAACCCGGTGTGCCGGCGCCACAGGCGGAGGATTAGCCTAGTGAGCCGCGGTGCCGGCCTTCACCATTCATTCACTCCTTTTGTTTTCACGGCTCTGCGACGTTAGACTTGGATCTCGCATGTTGCACAGTTTGCGTGCTCCTGGGTGCTTTCTAATGTCATTACTCTGTTGCTTTTTCTCTCCCGATGGAATTACTGCTGCAGAGGTGGTTCTGAGGTGGACCCGGCCTCCGCTCCCCTGGGCGCTCCCAGAGCTCCCACCTGGACCCTGGGCTGAGGACAGGCAGTGATCCTGTCTGAGACCCTGAGCGCGCCCCTCTTCCTTCCCAACTCCACCGTCTGCTCTGTCCCGCCTCCCCATTTCATTCTGTGGCGTCTCGTGGTTCATCACAGTCAATCTCATAAATCTCACTGTTTATAGGAAATGGTGAAAAAAATCCACACAGCACACAACAGCCTCGGCAACTGCGTGTTGGGAAAGAAACAGTTTACAAGCTTCTCCACATATATTGCTCTTAGAAGTTTTGCCCGTTTTGGAGAAATCACAAATATTTATTAATATTTCTTTTGCTTTACCTGAAACCTTCCCTCAGATTTTATTCTTACTATGTTTGTGGAATGAATTTATTTCTACAGTAGTTTGGCTCAAGGCCTGAGTGAATAGAAAAGTCACTGAAGTGCATTTATTTTCATGATTTGCATTTGTCATGAAATGCTACAAGAGGGACTCCCATAGACACTTCAAGCTCTTCACACACACACACATACACACACATACACACACACATACACACGTGTGCATACATATAAATACACTTGCACACACATACATGCGCACACACACAAACATGCATGTGCATATATACACATGCATGCATACACATACACTCATATACACAGATGCACACATATATATACACACATATACATACACATATGCATATACTCATGCACACATTCATACACAGATGCACACAGATACATAAACACATATACATATATGCACACTTACACATGTACACATACACACATGCATATTAATACACATATGCACATGCACATGCACTCATATACATATACACATGCATATACATGCAAACACACACATACATGCATACACATGCATATAAATGTACATACACACATGCATATACACATGCACAAATGTACATAAATACCTGTATACATACACACTTACACATGTATATACACACGCATATACACGTGTGTATGTGCATACACACGTGTGTGTATGTGCACACACATGAATATATGTGTATACATATGCACATGCACGTATGCATATCCATACACATATACACATGCACGTGTATGTGAACACACACAAATATATACATATACACATACACACATGTATGCATGTCCATACACATATGCACATGCATACACTCATATGCACATACACACATACATGCATACATGCACACGTATACATATACACACATGTACACATATGCATGCCCGCATGGATACATTCACATACACACATGCACATGTGCACACACGTACACACATGCACGCATGTATTCACCACCCTGTTGGTCGCTGAACTTCACCTGCACCTCCCTCTAACAATCGTAGCCTCCGCCGTGGATGAGGACCGCAGCCTGGAGATTTTAGAATTCCGTGAGCAGCAATTTTGCTTTTCCTGCTGACTGCATTAATCCAGGTGACAACGGGGTGACCGAGCATTCCGACTGCGAAAAACGCTGCTGAGTGCCCCGCTCTGCCCCTGGGGAGGAAGAGCCCCTCCACAGTGCCCTGCCCAGCGCTGGCGCGGAGGGGGGCTGTCTCCTGCCTCCAGCGGCTTTCTCCCCACCACTAGAGCCGCGGAAGTCGAATCAGCTTCAAAGCTCATCTCCCTGCGGCTCAGCTCTCTGCACAGACTCTCCTGCGCTTCAGCCGCTGACCAGGGCCTGCAGCTCAGCGGCACCCCCCCCCCCCCAGCAGATCAAGCACCTCACGGCGCCTTGGTTTCTGGGGTCCCCTTGCCTAGTAAGCAGTTGGCTTTGCCTGTAGCTCCATTGGGAGGGGACCCTCAGTGTGGGGGTGCCCAGAGCCACACCTGGAGTAAGCAGAGGCAGAACAGTGCCGGGGTTAGCGTGTGGGCTTCCAGGGTCCCGGTTCCATTTCCCTCACCGCGGAGCTGTGGGTGCCAGCGAGTTCCTCCCGCTCTGAGACCCAGCCGCCTCACGTGTGCAGTGCGGCTCAACACACACTGAGGGGCTGTGGGAGCGCCGTGGCTTGGGGAAGTGACGCGGCCACAGCCACACGGGGAGCCGGGAAGCCGCTGGGTCCCTTGCATCTCACCCGACAGAGACCCACAGACTCAGCTCTAGAGGCCACACTGCAAGATCAGGGTGCGGGGTGCTGTGAGAGGATCTGCTCCGTGCCTGTCCCCAGCCTCGGTGGCTCCCGGGCCAGCCCTGGTGTGCCCCGGCTTGTGGCAGCAACGCCCCGACCTCTGCCGTCTGCTTCCCGTGGCTCTCCCCGAGCGTGTCCGTGTGCAAACTGTCCCTATTTAATGCTCGTTGGACTGGACTGGCTGCCCCCAGCACCTCCTGTGGCTTGATGACCTCTCCAGCTCCCCTCTCCCAGTGAGATTGCAGCCTGAGGGACTTGGGCTCAGGACGGCCGGGCTTTGAGGGGATGCCCTGCAGCCCCGACAGCCAGCAAGCGTTTTCCGTAGGGAGGGGAGGCCTGGGGAATGACCCCTGCTGCAGGCGCAGAGCTCAGCTGGGGCACAGAAGCTGCTGAGCGCTGCAGAGCGCGCTGGAGACAGAGGGAGCGCGTGCTGCCCAGCAGAGCTGGAGGAAGGGAGTGGGGGCCGCCGGGGAGCCGAGGACGTCTGGGGAGGGAACCCCGCCGGCCTCTGTGCCTCTGCCCCGTGGGCGAGAGCGGGGTGCTCCCCTGCCCGTTGGTGGCTGCCCGTGGAAGACCTGCCATTCTCAGCAGAGCCAGGTGACTGGCAGGAGTGGGGGGGGAGGGGTTGGCTGGGTTGCTAGGCAACCGCTTTCTCTCTTCCTGGGAAGGCCAGGCACCGGCTCCTTTCCCTTGGCCAACCATCTCTCCCTAGGTCAAGGCTGCATTTAGGGAAGTGATTACGATTTAGAACCTCGGGGGACGGGTGGGGGTAGTTGTGTGCATAACCATTTCCGGGAAGCTCCCCCTGCCGGGTCGCGTGGCTGCCACCTGCTTTGTGGCACCGTGGCTCTTCTGGCTTTGATGGTGGGAGAGCAGCCAGGGTGACCTGTTAGTCCTCAGTGCACAGGGCTGGGGGCGGCCCAGGGTAGGGGTGCTCTGGAGCTCCACTCCCAGCTGGCTTTTAAATTCCAAGTGCCTGTGATAAAAAAGCAATTACCTGTTATCTTTTGTTGGAGAAGAAGATAACACCAGCCCACTCCCAGTCCTCTTGGTTTTACTCTGCACTATCTGTTTAATCCATGGGGCAGGCTGTGTGTTGGCGGGGTCATGGGCGACTCGGCGGTGCCAGCTCCTGGCAGCGTTCTGTTGTGGGGGCGGCACCACGCCCCGCCGTGCGGCACCCTGAGCCTCCTCGCCTGGCCAGTTCTCCGGCTGTGGGATCTCATGGCTGCCCCTGAGCAGGAGCCGGTTTTATCAGACTCAGGCAGGGCTGTGAGTGAATGCAAGAGCAGTGTTGTCTGCAAACGCACAGACAGAGCTCTCCTCCCTGGCTGCTGTGCGCGGTCTCCGTGCAAGAGCTGGGGCCAGGACTCCAGCGTGGCTCGTGGGGCAGCAGCCCTGGCTCCGCGTCCCTGTCTGTCTGGGGGCTGCTGAGCTGTGCGCAGCCTCTGCCTCCTGTCTGAAATAGGAGTGGAACCGCCGGCCACTGGGGCCACAGTGAGGACTCAGAGGTGGGTGCGGGAGGTCCTCACGCAGGCATCAGGCCCCCCAGAAATGATAGCATTTCTACCCTTTCCTGACACCCAGGACAACAGCAAGAGCAGGCTGACTGCCCGGAACCACGATGGGGGACATTTTTGGTGGCATTTTTGCCAAGACAGGCAGAAGTGGCTCCTTGCCCTGCCTCCTGCTACCACCACCCTGGTGGCCCTCATCCAAGTTCAAAGTGGTATCCAAAGGGGCACATCCTGCACCCAGCAGTGGAATCTACTGTCCCAGGCCCCAGACACCTCCTGTTCCGCTGCAGAGCCCCCTTCCAGAAGCCTGTCACATACAACCAGCTGGCAGCTGTCCTCTTAGCCATGTCCTCCTGGTAAAACCCCAAAAACTAATGGTTTGGTGCACGCCAGTAGGAACAAATTCAGTACGAATTCAGATTCTGCCCCACCTGTCACGGAATTATGGACCCTGTATGAAGGCTCGGAGGGCTCTAGGAGGGACAAAGCCACTGGCAGGGTTCCGGGCTCCCACCCCTTGCTGGGCCAGAGCTGGTGCGTGTACTACAAGTTCAAGGGCAGCCCTGCCTCCTGCAGGGGCTTTGCGGCTCATTGTTATTCACACCATGTTCCCTAATGAGAGTGTTCAGAGGGAACTGCCTGACTGAGGAAGGCGGGAGGGGGACACTTCTCTGTCGCCTGGGGGATGAGGGGCCGTATTTTTCCCGTTTATTTCCAACGAGATCTAAGACAAAGGAAAGTGAAAAATAATCACAGTTTAGTTTGATGTATTTATTATTTATGGAGGAGATGCAGATATTTAAGTCAGAGTCCCTGCTGCCTCAGGTTTAAACTCTTTGCATCTGGGAATTTCAAACAATGGCCTTGATTTATAAAGGCCTGAGCCACCAGCTTCACGCCTGGCGTGCGGGAGGCAGCAGTCGGCTACGGAAACAGCAGTGCTTCTGGGGGTTGGTTTGAAAATTTCCTGGGACTGAAGCCATCAGATACGGCCCTGGCCGCAAGCTTCGCTTTGTGTGCTCTGAGCAGGCCACCTTGTCCCAGCTCTGCAAGGGGCTGGCTGCACAGTCACCTATCCCACTGCTGGGAGGAGGGTGCTCAGGGGGTGACCATGACCTCCATGGAGCCTGGCCCTGCTGGGGGTCAGGAAAGGCAGGGCCACCTTTCCTTGGACAGCAGCCTCATGGCTGTGTGCAGCTCCACCTGCTCGTCTCTGCTCCTGCCAGTTTCCTGAGGTTGCAGGGGGAAAGCAGAAGACACGAACAAGTCTGGAAGGCATTTGTAAGGATTTTGACATTGTTAGAAAAACAAGGGATGCAGCCATAAGGACCCAGTGCTGTTGTCACCTCCGGCTGCTCTGGAAGGGAGGCACGGAGAGCTCCTTCCAACAGCAGGGATGCTCCCAGGAGAGGAGGGACCACAGCTCCCGAACCTCGCAGAAGCAGATCCCAAATCTTAGAGAATGAGAGACAGGGAAGTGCCCCGTTACGAGGGTCAGAGCAGGCCCTCTGGGAAATGGCAGGGTTGACACAGAAAGAATGAGACGGCCACTTGAGAAAGTGACATCGGAGATGGAGTCTGGGCACGGAATGGGGGAGTTCTGACGCCGCTGTTGGGAGCAGAGTGTAAGCAGCCAAATGAGCCTGAGCTTGGCCCAAGCAGGTGCAGCATGGACCTGTGGGTGCCCTGGACCTGCACCCAGGTGCGATGCAGAGGGCTCCTTGGGGGAAGCTGGTCTGCTGGGACAGGCTGACGTCCTGCAGCCGACGTGGGGCTGGCAGTTCCAGGGGAGGACACGGAAGGGACAACAGATGTCCCTGCTCACGATGAATCCCTCCATCTCCTCCTCCCTCTTCTTCTCTGACCTCCACCTTGGAGCTTCCGGTCCGACTGCCTCGCTCCCAGGAGGCTGCATCAGAACACAGTGGATCAGAGCCAGCACTTGTCACTCAGCCCAGTCGGAAGCCGATTGGCAGCTGCCACTTCTTAGCGTGTGCCTGGAGCCTGCTATGCAGTCAACAACTCCGTGATGTGGGGGCGGGGCGCACTCGCACCTTGCACACAGGACACGGGCTCTGAAACGGACATGACTCAAGGCACCGTTCGCCTCTGGCTGTCCGTCTCCTTAGCTCATGCCTCAGTACTTTCTCCTCCCGTGCCCAGGCCAGGGCAGGGAGGACACCAGGAGGAGATTCCTGCCCCCAGGAGGCGGCAGTGCATCCAGGGTGGCAGCCCCCTGTCCGTCCCTTGCAGTGGGAGCAGTGGGATGACTCGGTTCTCTTGTTGGGGGCACGGGATGCTGAGACCGATTTTCCCTGAGTTGGAAGGGGTTTTCTGATTTGGTCAGAGGACTTAGAAGGCTGTCAGCATGACCCTTGGCTCTCTGGGCTCTGCGCTGTGAGGCTGGGAAGGGGGTTAAGGGCACACAGATGTGGAGTTGGCGCTGGAGCCGAGAGAGGACGCGGGGAGCCCAGTGGTGGACGTGCTGTGCAACAACAAGGTGTCTTGAAGGGTTCTTGCTTTTGGCTCACTTTCCGGGAATCCAGACCCCACTGGCGGGATGGTGACCTGGGCTGGCTCCGCTCTGCTCGAGCCCAGGGGAGCCTCAGAGAGCAGCAGGGCACGGTGCTCCCTGAGCTTCCTGAGCCAAAAGCAGCAGAGGGAGCAGCACAGAGCAGCAGTGGTGATGGTGGTCATGGGGGAGCAGGTGTCAGCCCTGGTCCCCGTCCTCCCCTGGTCCCCGTCCTCCCCTGGTCTCCATCCTCCCCTGGTCTCTCCCCATCCTCCTCTGGTCTCCATCCTCCTCTGGTCTCCATCCTCCCCTGGTCCCCGTCCTCCCCTGGTCTCTCCCCATCCTCCCCTGGTCCAGCTCCCTGCTAATGAGACCGAGATAGCAGCAGAAGATGGCCCAGGTGCTTGGACCCATGCCACCCATGTAGGAAACCTGGAAGAAGCTCCTGGCTCCCCACTTCAGCCTGGCCCAGCCCTGCCCATTGTGGCCACATGGAGCGTGAACCAGCAGATGGGAGATCCCTCTTCCTCTCCCTCTCTCTGTGTAACCCTGCCTCTCAAATAAATAATCTTTTTCAAAAACAGAGTTTTTGTGTCCGGGTTTCTCATCTTTGGGACTATTGATAATCCCAGCCATTGCTCTAGGGGCTGCCTGTGGATTGGGGTGTGGTCTCCCCCCGAGGCTAATAACACCCCTGCCCCAGGTGGTGACCACTGGACACCAAGTCTCTAGATTTTGCCAGATGGCCTCAGGGGCCAGCATCTATGTTTGTGAGGGAAGTTAGAGCTGAAATACTCCTTTCCTTTTTCTTTTTTGGCAAATCTTCGTCAGGTTTTGCTATGAGGGTTATGCTGGCCTCCACTGTTTTCTCAGGTTTTGTATTGTTGGCATGATTTTCCCTAACGTCAGGCAGTGTTCTTCTCTCCCGTACGCGCCCGCAGGCTGTCGGGCCATGTTTTCTTCTCTCGAATCTGATTCTGCCCCAGCCTCTCCCTTTCCTGTCACTTGTGAAACCACCTGGACCTGGAGCTTTTGATGGGAAGGTTTTACGTGATGTGTGATTCCCGTAACGGGCAGCTGAGGGCTTATTTTCCAGCTTGTGTCATTTTGGTAAGACATAGTTTTAAAGTGATTTGTTTATTTTTTCTAAATTGTTGAATGTTTCACAATTTATTTATAAACCCTCCTGTCAAGGAAACATCTTGGTTGTTTCCAACTTTTGTTTTCTTTTTTTTAAACGGCGCTACACACAGGGATGCTGTGAGCCTCTCGTGTACCCAGTGCAGACGACAGCGGGGGATCTTTTGTGTCCCACTGTGTTGCATTGAGTTTCGGATGCCTGCTTTACGTTTTTATGTATCTGAAATCAGACTGTGCATTAAAGTTAATAACATCGGGTTATAATTAGCAGCTTTTTCTTTCTTTGTGATGCCTTAAAAAATGGTATATCTTAAAATCCATGCTTAGATTTTGGTGAAATGGTGTGAGAGCAGAACTGCTGGGGGGCTGGGCGTTTTCGTCTTCGTGTTTACCGGCTGTCGTCTGCGGGGACTGCGTGGGTTTACTCTCTAGGCATAGGGCAGTCCTGGCGCCTCCAGGTCTCCCCAGTGCCAGGACTGCGGGTGCCTTGCCAGCCTGGCAGGTGGGAAAGGGTCTGTTGATTTTATCTCGCATTTATCTGTGTACTAATGAGGTCAGACATCTTTTCAGGCACATTTATTTTGAGAAATGCCTATTTTGTCTTTGCCTATTTTTCCATTGAGTATCTGGTCTTTATTTATAAGAGGTTTTTTTTTTTTTTTTTTTTTTTTTTTTTTGACAGGCAAAGTGGACAGTGAGAGAGAGACAGAAAGGTCTTCCTTTTGCCGTTGGTTCACCCTCCAATGGCTACTGTGGCCAGCACGCTGCTGCCGGTGCACCGTGCTGATCCGAAGCCAGGAGCCAGGTGCTTCTCCTGGTCTCCCATGGGGTGCAGGGGCCCAAGCACTTGGGCCATCCTCCACTGCACTCCTGGGCCACAGCAGAGAGCTGGCCTGGAAGAGGGGCAAACGGGACAGAATCCGGCACCCCAACTAGGACTAGAACCCGGGGTGCCGGCACCGCAGGCAGAGGATTAGCCTAGTGAGCCACGGTGCCGGCCTTATTTATAAGAGTTGTAAATATTAGTTTCAATGTTAACACCCTTTGTCTCTTATATGGCTTAAAAATATGCTAATTTGCAAGCAGTCTTCTTTCTTAATGGGATCTATTGATCATAAATTGTTAAATTCAAAATGGCTGAATTTATCAGACTTGTATGTAATGGTAGTGTTTGCCGTGGGGAGCATCCTGAATATTCTTCCCCACTCAGAATCGTGAAAATATCGACGCGTCATCCCCTCCAAGAAGCTCTCGGGTTTCCCTCTCACGTCGGCGTTTTGGGCTCTCCGGTGCTGTCTGGAGTTGATTGTGTGATGGTGAGCGCAGGCTTCCAGTTTGGTTTTGGAATTTGCGATGACTGCCTGTTCCGGTGGCATCCGTGCCCGTCGTGTGCCGATCCACCGTGCCTCTCCCTCCCCCTCCCTCCCACGGGCGTGCGGGCCCCTTTGTGAGTTCCTCATTCTTTCCCGCTCATCTGCTTTGTTTTTTCATTTCTGTGGCAATATTCTTCCTTCTTCATCTTTATGATGAACTCTGACCCTGACTGCCTGTCTGTTCCACAATGAACCCAGCACCTTTGATTCGGCTGTCGCTCACGGAGGCTGCTGTCAGCCGGACCTCAGAGAATCCCCTGGAAGCTGGGGCCAGCAGCCCTGCGGTGCCAGCAGCCTGGCATTGCATTGGGGGCTGCAGGCGTTGCATTGGGGGCTGCAGGCGTTGCATTGGGGGCTGCAGGCGTTGCATCGTGGGCTGCAGGCGTTGCATCGCGGGCTGCAGGCGTTGCGTCGGGGGCTGCAGGCATGCCCGTTTAGCAGGACCTGCGCGTCTGCCCATCTGCAAGCGGCGTCAGCGATTTTTCAGAAAGGGAAATCAAGAGTGGAGTGCGATGGACTCAGTACACACGGCTGGTCCGTGGCGGAGCCGCCGTGACCGCTGGTCCAAGGAGAAGGTTTCCCTGGTGCCGCTGCTGGCCCTTAAACAGAATGGACCTCGCCTGCAGCAGGTGTCCGACGGCAAGCACCCTCATCTCTCCGCGGCCCCGCCCAGGCTAGGGCCCAGCGGTGAAGCAGGAAGAGCTGCGTTCTCTGCTCTCGCCCGCCAAGCTCCCTTCTCCTTTGTTTTTTTTCATGATCTGGATTTATGCTTCTAATGTGTGTTGCCCCTGACGTTGCCCAGATGTCTGGAGGAGTGGACGCTGGCGTCTACTCCCTGTTTTCCCATCCAGAGCCCTGGTCACCCTCTGTGTGGCTGCCTAGGTGCCTCTCCACTAGCAGAGATCGGAAGGCCTCACTGGGAAGCTGGAGGTGGGGGTGGGCGGTCATTACGAAGTCGATGCCTCGGCTCTCCCGGACGTTCAAGGTCATTAGGGAAACTTCCTTTATCTCGTTATTCTGGTTTTTGGCTTCTGATGACTGGTATGAATTTTGCAATCGAGTAAAAATGTTGAATTGTGATAATAACCAGCATTGTTAACTTTTTTGAGAATGTCAGTCTGCAAATAGGCTCCGTGGGGACAGAGATTCCCCCGTTGGTACAGCCTCAGGGTGCAGACCAGCGTCTCAAGCACTGTGGATGCTCTACCCACGCACCAGATCCATCAAGCAATGAGTTTGATTGGGTGCTTCCTTCTGCCAGGGAGCAAGCTAGTGCGTGTCCACACGGCTTCTCTTAGTCTCCTAACAGCACAGCAAGCTGGATAGCTGGGCTCTGGTATGCAGGTGGGGAGGCCGAGGCACAGAGAAGGCAAGTGACTTGTTCCAGCTCTGTGAGTGGCCAAGCCGGCCCCAAGCTCTGTCTGAAATGCTGACACGTGTTCTCTAAACCTCCCGTGTGAGGTCCTCACGGAGTGCCCCGTGAGACGGTGCTGCTGTGTTGTGCATCGTGGTGCATCCTCTCCCAGAGTTCCTGTGGAGGAGCCCAGTTTAAAGATGACCAAAAGGGGCCGGTGCTGTGGCGTAGCAGGTAAAGCCGCAGCCTGCAGTGCCGGCATCCCATATGGACACCTGTTCGAGTCCTGGCTGCTCCATTTCCAACCCAGCTCTCTGCGATGGCCTGGGAAATCAGTGGAAGATGGCCCAAGTGCTTAGGTCCCTGCGCCCACATGGGAGACCTGGAGAAAGCTCCTGACTTCTGGCTTCAGACTGGTGCAGCTCCAGCCATTGTGGCCATCTGGGAAGTGAACCAGCGGATGGAAGACCTCTCTCTGTCTCTCTCTGCCTCTCTCTGTAACTCTGCCTTTCAAATAAATAAATGTCTTAAAAAATAAAAATAAAAGACCAAAAGATCTGAAGAAACTTTCTTCAAAGCACATATACAAATTGCCAGTAAGCACAGAAGTGATGTTTAACCTCATTAGTGATTAGAGAAATTAAGTCCAAACTACAGTAAGATATTTCCCAGCCCCGGGGATGGCTGCAGGCCACAGGATGGACTTCTGCAAGTGCTGGTGGCAACAGCAGTGACACGAAACACCCCTGCATTGTTAGAGGAAGCTAAACTGGCACAGTTACTTTACAAAAATTCCTTGAAAATTTAAATATAAGCTTACCAAACGACCCAGCAATTGGACTCCTAGGTATGTACCTATGGAGTAAAAATCATTGACCTGCACCAAAACTGATATGCAAATATCCTTTATAGTGTTCTTCATTATATATAAAAAAGTGGAAACAGGTGTTGAAAGCAGATAGGATGTACCAGTCAATACACAGTGTGTGGTGTGTCCATGTGATGGAATAGTATTCTGCCAGGAAAAGAATGAAGTTCTTTAAAAAAAAAAAGATTTGTTTATTTACTTTGAAAGAATTATGAGGGGTCAGCGCTGTGGCGCAGCAGGTTAACTCCCTGGTCTGAAGCTCTAGCATCCTATATGGGCGCTGATTTGAGACCCGGCTGCTCCATTTCCAATCCAGCTCTCTGCTGTGGCCTGGGAAAGCAGTGGAGGATGGCCCAGGTCCTTGGAGGGTTAACCAATGGCAAAAAGGAAGACCTTTCTCTCTCTTTCTCACTGTCCACTCTGCCTGTCAAAAAAAAAAAAAATAGTAATGAATCCGTTGCTGGGGTATAGGGGTGAGGGCAGGCTTGGGCCAGGGGAAGGGGTGTGATGAGAAGAGCACTAGACTGAGGGTTGATGCTGGGGGCCCTTATTAGACTCACAGAGCCACGCCCACCCCCTCTAAGCACCTGTCCCCCTTCTGCGTGGCGGTGGGCCCGGCCACAGGGTGGGTCAGGCAGCTTTGCCTTCTCCCTGCCTACTCCTTGCCTGAGGTCTGTCATGCACAGGATGGGGGGCTGGCACAGGGGGTCCCAGAGCCCTGGCTGCACGAGACAGCAACAGCAAAGCCAAGCACTCACCATGGAAAGTTCACGGGTGGGGGCGGCCTCGTTCTGGTTGCCTCGCGTGGCTGACGAGTGGCTGGAGAGGCCGCAGGAGCCTCGTTGGGTCCCGAGGAGGGACACCGGCTTACGGCGGCCTCGTGGGCGAGCCCCTCCAGCCTGGGTTTTTTCTCTAATGCTGGGCCCTCGGATCTGGTCCGGCGGCCAAGGCTCTCTCCCAGACCCACAAAGTGCCGCGTGCAGCTAATGGCTCCTATAATGAGAGATTGACGACTCCCGGGCTTTCAGCCGTGGCTCCAACCTCATTTACGCAGCTCTCGGCACAGCCCGTAGTCTCTGCAGGCTGCACACGCGCGGCTCAGGCCGGTGCAGCTGAGCGGACCGGGTGCGGGGAGCCGCGTGCTCCTGCAAATGAGCCCTGTGCTCCTTGTGGCAAGGGACACTCATGCTGACGCGGGACGGGAGAACCTCTGTGTCCTGTTGATGTAATGAGTGCTGAGCTGACGGGGCCCAGGGACTCGGGGAAGGGGGCCGCCAGCGCCCAAGCCCCGCACTGCTCCAGCTCCCCGTCCACAGGGGTCTCCGAGACGGCCCATTGCTCTGCTCTGCATGTTGGTTGGTCTCCAGCCCTGAACTAAGAGCAGATCGTTTATCCTCGCTCATCCCACACAAAGTCGCCTGGCTAATGAGGCTGGTGACGGGGATCCTGCTGCAACCTGCGGCTCACTTAGGGTGGAGCTGGGCCACTGTGGCCCAGTTTTCTGCCACTGCCTTAGCTGCTGGGGCACAGTCGGGCCCCTCTGAGATCAAACCTCCCTGTGACTTTCAACACCACGGAGCGGGGTCCTCGCTCAGTGAGTCTGAAACAGACAATGCACGATGACGCGAAGGCTGCCAATTTCCACTTAGTAAGAGAAGCAAGCGATGGTGGAGGTGGCCACCCCTCCCATTCCCTCTGCCTCTGCCCAGACACCGCCTGTCCCCGCCCTGGTAGGGGCTGGTGCTGCTCGACCTGAGGCAGTGTGGGCCGTGGGGAGTTGGTGCCTGCTACCCCATCCTGGCTGCAGAATTTGAGTCTCCCAGGGTGAAGAGGTGGAGGACTGGATGGTGGTGACGGCTGCACACGAGTGTGAGTGTGCTAAATGCATCCGTACTGCACACTTACAGATGATGAGATGGATAGTCTATGTTGTATGTGTTTTACCACAATCGTGTCTTAAAAAGCAACTGGTTAGAGGCGATGATGGAACCTAGCCCGTGCTACCACAGGGCTCCTCACGCGCTGGGCGCCTCCCAGGCCGGATCCCTCCTCCCCAGGGTGCCTGCGCTCCCCGCCCCTCTCACCCAGCACCTGACTTGGCACCTCGGGGACATTAGACGTGGGGAAAGGTTTGCTGCCCTGAGGCGGTGACGTGCAGGCGTCACAGGGGACAGAGCGATTCACACGCCTGGCACATGTGGTCGTCCTCACTGTCCTTGAGGCCAGCAGCCTCACCCCGAGCAGAATAAGCAATTCTCTCCAGAGAGGCAACCTCCCCCATCCCCCAGGTGCCACGTGGAAGCAGAGCTGGGGTTCCCTGGCCTGCACCCCAGGGGTCAGGGGACGGTGCTGCAGACTCCGGGGGTTGTAGCACAGTTAACCCCGAGGACTGCAGGATTCAGTGGGCAGGGTTAAAACAGCTCGTGTGGATAGCAGCGCACTCCAGTTCTGGTTCTGGGGCCCCAGTACGTGACAGCGCTGGGTGGTTCACCCACTTTTAGTTCCCAGCCCTACAGAGCGTACTGCGGTCCTCCTCTCTGATGGGGGAGCCACTGAGGCCTCCCCGGCGGTGGCGTTAGGATGCGGTGGCATTTGCGTCTCCTCCTTCCCCAGACACGGGGATTGTTAGCGCTGGGCCATTTGGAGGGGTGGAGCTTGGCAAGTCACTTAATGGCAGCTGTGTCCTCACGTATACCGTGCTCTCCCCAAAGCCGGTGCATACTGAGGGCACCGTGTGCCTAGCGCTTAGCCACGTGTGGCTCATGGCGACTTTGCCATAACAAGTGGCCCTGGGATGTGGCAGTGACGCTGGCCACATGATGGGTCTGGAGCTGGTGAGCCTGCTTGCGTAAAGACCCAGGCCCTCTCCCAGGGGGTGGAGCTACTCTCCTTAGAAAGCGGTGTCTTTCATTTGAAAGGTGGCTTGATGAGTAACGCAGTTCACCACAGCTCCATCTGCCTGGGTGTTGGAAGGTCACCCTGATCCTGTAATTCCTCTATGCTGGTCCTGGCTTAGCTCAGGGTTTGTTGAGAGAGGTCTCCAGCTCATCACTGGCTCCATGCATGGCGATTCTGTTGGATTCTAACTGTTGTTAGAACTATGAATCACCTAAATGTGGCTGGGGATAAATTACAGGACAATGTTTATTATAATTTAGTGTCAATAAAGATTTATTTAATTAATTGAAAACCAGAGCTACGGATAGACAGGGATCTTCCATCTGCTGGTTCACTCCCCAAATGGCCTCCATGGCCAAGGCTGGGCTGGGCCAAAGCCAGGAGCCAGGAGCTTCTTCCCCGTCTCTCGCATGAGTGCAGGGATCCAAGTACCCAAGCCATCCTCTGCTTCTTTCCCAAGTGCATTAGTTGGATCAGAAGTGGAACAGCTGGTGCTCGCGCCGGTGCCCATATGGGATGCCAGCATTGCAGGCAGCAGCTTAACCCACTGTGCCACGGCGCCGACCCCAAAGATGTTTTATTAAAGGGTAGCAGAAGCATTCTTGTAACCGCTCGCGCGTGAGCAGACTCTCATATTGCCCAGTTTTCGAGATGCACTGGTTGGCTAAATGACTGAACACTGTAATGTCATCTTGGTCTATTTTAACATGAAGGAAACTTTCAAACACACAAAAAGTGCTATCTGACAAAATAAGTGAAAAAAGGTTTTATTTCTCCGAAGAAATGGGGGGAACTGGGCAGCAGATACATCAGGTCTTTGTCTCAGACGCAGCAGGGTCCTGCAGAAAACTTTCAGCGCTGCTCATACAAACTTGCTTTCCTCGTGCAAGGAGCCCGGGCGGGGGCATCACAATGGTGGCTGCGGTGCCCTGGTTACCGTGTCAACATTCCGGTGACCTCACACACCCACGGTGCACTGGGGCTCAGCCTGGGCAGGGCGTGCGAGCCCAGCTCATTCCGAGAGCAGCTACACTTGGAAGCTGCTGTTTTTCTTTCGTTGGGCCAAGTCCATCCTTATCAGAGACATCAGAGACGGAGTGAAGTGGGTTTCCCACGCCTGGGACCGTGAGCAAACTGGGGAAGGTACGTGAGGCTATTACCCTGAGCGAGACCAGCAGCACTCGGGTCCATGTGCTGGGTGCAGGGGACAAGGGGGGAGTCAGACCACTCGCTCCGAAGGCCCAGGGGACAGATGGTTCCGGAACAGCATCAGGACCCTGCTGTGGGTTGGACTGTGCTCCCCAGCGAGATGTGTTCAAGGTCTAACCCCTCCCTGTGCATGAGGCCTGTTTGGAAACAGGGCCTTGGCAGAGGTCATCATGCTGAGCTGGACTCGTGCTGGAGCGGGCTGGACCTGACCTCCAGTGACTGGTCGCCTCACAAGGAGAATTTTGGAGGGAGGGGAGCAACACACAGCAAGGGTAGATGTAGAGGTCAGAGCAAGACTACTCCAAGCCTGGGAGGGGGCCCGCTGGCACCCGCTGGCAGCTGGATGGGTGGGGAAGGGCCGTGGCCCTGCTGACCCCTTGGTGTCTGCCCTCTCGGCTCCAGAACTGTGAGGGAATAAACCCCCTCTGCTTGTGGCCATTAGTTCTGGGATCAACACGTCTTGGAGGGCTTCTAAGAGGAGGTGATCCAAGCTCTACCAGGGGTGAGGAGTGGGGAGTTAGCCCAATGGGACGGTCAGGAAGGCAGCACCCAAGACCAAAGCCACAGCAAGCCCCAAGCCGTCCGCATCTGGAAGTGGACAGATTCCTGTCCTGGGCTCCCTGAATCCCCAAGGCCTGCAACGTGTGGCCGGGATGTGAGGCCCTGGTCAGGGGTGTCGCTCCCCCTCTTCGTGGAGGAACGACACTAAACCCTGCCTAGGCTTCATATCCGAGTCACGGCACCATTATGTCGCTCCCCGTCTTCGTGGAGGAACGACACAGGACCCTGCGCTGTTCTTTCGTCTGCTCGGCCCTTCCCGGGTTTGCTGCTGGTTCTTCCCGGGTTGGCTACTGACCCTTCCACCTCCGTGGAAGGGCGGTTCCCCCTGCCACATTCCCCACTTCCGCGGGGGAGCGGCACACCGCCGGCCGGCTTTCTCGGGGGCTGCACAGGTGTTCCTTCAGATAGATGTTCCTTAGATGTTCCTGGTGCATGACGTCTCTCTCCTCCTTTATAGTCCTCTTCCACCAATCCCAACTCTGCTACCCACACGCCGAGTACGCTGCTCTCCTCCAATCAGGAGCAAGTCCTACAGTTTATTGGTTGAACTGGAGGCAGCTGTGTAGAAGCTGTTTCCCTTCTCAGCGCCATATTGTGGGAGAGCAGATGCATAGAGTAAGTCTTAATTCCAGTAACTCAGTCTAGTCCGAGTTGCTCCCAGTGGCTCCCCACAAGGGGATCGGGCAGAACCTGCCAGGAGACAAGCCCGGTGGGGTCACCAGCTTGATCATGACCTTGCCGAGACCGGCAGCAGAGGGGACCTCAAACACGTGTGATGGGCACAGCCTGTGTCGCAAGATGAAGCCAGCCTGGGCTTTGAGCTGGCCAGTGGAGGTGAGGTGTGGAGGGGGCCTCGTGCCTTTCTATCGCGAGTGACAGGAGGTAATGATGCTCGCGGAGGTGATGGGCGCGGGAGGAGGAGGAAGAGGCGGGGTTAAAGGAAGTTGGTTGGTTCCCTTTGGGAAAAATTGAGCTCGAGGTGACTCGGAGGCAGCTGGCTCGAGGGCGGGGCTCGCGGGCACCTGGGCCCTTCCTTGGCCAGGTCCTGAGGATTTGGTAAAAAGGCAGACAGAACACAGGGGCCAGGGAGACAGAAGTGCGGGGCTCGAGAGGCGGAGAGGGAGGCCGTGTGGTCCCTGGAGTCATGGAGGGGAGCCTGCAGAGCCTGGGGGACCCTCTGTCCATCTTGGGGGGCCATCAATTCCGTCTGAATCTGAGAGCCGTCTGTGCAAATCGTCGGAAATGCGCATTGTTGAAGGCACAGGGAAGCAGAGTGAGTGTTGAGTCCTCTCCCACGAGAACGGGGCAGGCGTTGGCATCGGTCCAGCGGGGATCCGGAAGCGGCCCCTCTGCCTTCTTCTTTTTTTTTTTTTTTTGACAGGCAAAGTGGACAGTGAGAGAGAGACAGAGAGAAAGGTCTTCCTTTGCCGTTGGTTCACCCTCCAATGGCTGCCGCGGCCGGTGCACTGCGCTGATCCGATGGCAGGAACCAGGTGCTTCTCCTGGTCTCCCATGGGGTGCAGGGCCCAAGCACTTGGGCCATCCTCCACTGCACTCCCTGGCCACAGCAGAGAGCTGGCCTGGAAGAGGGGCAACCGGGACAGAATCCGGTGCCCCGACCGGGACTAGAACCTGGTGTGCCGGCGCCGCTAGGCCTTCTACACATGACGCAGACGTGGAGCACGCGTGCAGTCACATGGCTCAGAGGCTTCCGATATCTCCGATGATAAGCATGCACTGTCAGTGCCTTCCTGTGTTGCCATGTGGATGTCACATTGGATTTTTCAGACCTTCCGCTCTTCCAGTCCTCTGACCTGTGCTGGGGGGGTGTTAAGGGTGCGCTCGAGATGTCCGTGTTCTCCCTGGGACCGGGGGCCATGTTGTCTTCCACAGCAAAAGGCGCTTTGCAGGTGTGCCTCTGTCAACCTCGAAACGTGATTAAGAGCGTCACCAGGAGACGGGGGTCCTGGGTTAGCGAGCCCAGTCCAATCCCGGGGTCCCTATCAGAGGGAAGCAGAAGGGAGGTGACTGTGGGATCAGAGGTTGGGACGATGCTGGGCCACGGGCTGACGAGGGCGCTGGCCTCTCAGATCTGGAAAAGACAGGGAGTAATCCCCCCAGCCCTTCAGCAAGGAGTGCAGCCCTGCTGGCCCTGTGGGACCCGGGTTGGACTTCGGGCAAGCAGAGCTGCACCATGGTAGCGCGTGGTCATTGTTAGAGCAACCACGGCCGCTCTCCCGTGGCTCCTCCGCTCCGGGTCAGTTCTCCCTCCTCGCTGCAGGGAGCACGTGCCTCCCAGGGCTGTGACTCACACCCCTGCATCCGTTCCGGTAACCCTGTGAGGCAGGCACCCTGCTGTCTCCATTGCACAGGGAGGAACCCAGGGGTGCTCAGAACTTGCCCAAGCACATGTGTGTGGAGAGCTGGGATTACCCCCTAGGACTCTGGATGCCTTTGTCCCACTGAAGCTGCAGCTTTAATGGCCGCCTGGAGCCTGGCTCCTGCTCATTAACCAGGTAACGGGGCCATTTCTTAAACGTTGGCTCTGCATCCCGTACCTCGGGCCCGACGCCTTCCAAGCTGCGTGCGTGCAGGAGGCCCTGCTGCCTGTGTTTTCTGGGTGCACAAACTCAGAGGCTGAGCTGGGTGCAGACTCCGATCTGTCTGGCCGCAGTTATTCACCCATTCATGATGTCACACAGCCGGAGCCACGCGATTTCTGTCTTTGTCCATTTTACTGTCAGTTCTTCATGATGCATCAGGAATCTACTAAAATCGACTAGAGCTTTCAGCTGTTACAGTTGCAGGTCACACAAAGTAACCTGTGCCCATTGTCCGATGACCCGGCGCCACTCAGTGACGGTCATGGGTGGGCTCATGGTCATCTAAGGACGATACAACATCTGGCCAGCCCTTGGTCAGGTCAGTGGTGACTTGGAATTCTCTCGAGCTGTGTCCTGACCCCTTGGAAAAATCTGCCAAACTTGAAAATGTTGCCCAGTGAAATTCTGTAAATTCTATCTAAAATTTTAAGCGAACTCTTCTGATGAGTTGATAACGACAGGACTCTGATGTGGAGCGCGATTTTCTTAACATTCCTCTTTCTCATCACCGGCTCCGGCAGGTGGGGGGGACCAGTCGTCAGAGCCGTTTGAAAAACCTCCTCCCCAAGAGCATCTCCTCTGGGGAGGCACCGTTGCCCCCCTGGGCTGGGGGCCGGGGCCTCCGGCTGGGCTTGTTCACCGCCTGCCTCCTGCCCAGTCCTGCTGCACCCAGGACACAGGTTGCTGTGGGGACCTTGGGGGTTGCTGGGCTCAGGCCCCGCCTCTTACGTCTCCTGTAGGAAGCCCCGCGCTGGGAGCTTGCGTCTAAGGGCACCTTTTCCTCACCAGGGCTCAGGGCTCCAGGAGGCAGGCAGGGCAGGTCGTGGAGGAGGACGCCGGGGCTCAGCGCGGTCTGTCGGTGTGTCCATCATTGCCAAGTTAGTGACCAGGCGGCCAGGCGAGAAGCCTGGGCCTCTGTTTCGGTCCACTGCTCGCACCCTGGGCCCCGACGATAGGTTTGGCTGTACTGGGATAAGCACTCGCGTAGACACGCACGTGGGGGATTTTACTCAGTGTCTCACAATATGGTCACGAAATGATCTCAAATGTCCCCAGACAGTCCCAAAATCAGTGTGTGGGTTCCCTGTCGCTCCTCCAGAGAGGGTCGTGTTAAGAGGTGGGACACGAGCAGGTCCTGTATTTCTGCCGTTCTAAACCTTCGTGGTGTTGGGGAACCTGTGACTGGTTTTCTCTTGTTCTGGTATGAACTGTTTAATTGTGACTGAATCCGTGGGACACCATCCGTGGGACACCAACAGCCGTTAAGAGGAAGGAAACTGGCATTCGGAAAAACTGAGCGATTAGGGCCTCCAGGAGCACGCGTGGAAGGCAGGACGTGCGGGGTGATGGAAGGGTGTGCACGGTTTATCAGACCGGCGGCTGCTGCATTCACCATGGCCTAGTGCAGTAGGCAGTAGGTGACGTGCAACTTCATGCTGAAGTTAAATATTCCATTTTATCTTTTCATGTACTAAAAAGCAGCAATATATTATCTCCTTTCACCTAGGATTACGGGGCCAGCCGTGCAGTACACACGACCCAATTGCCTTTAGAAACCTCCAGTCTGATGGTGCAGAGGGGAAAGCCGGCGTCACCGAGGTAACACGCGTTTGTAACTTGTGCTCAGCAAAGCACACCCTGCCGGGAAGCCTGGTCCCCAGGCTGCTTACGATGTGACAGTGCTGTGTTTTGTTCAGTCAACAATTGAGTTAGGTTAACAGAAAATCCAGCCACCAATGCCTAGGCCTTGTTATATAAAAGTGCACACTGAGTACTTGGTTCTTGCTTTATGCCCTTCACCAACAGCTTGTAAGTCTGCAGTACCACCGGCCAGTACAGGGATTGGCCCAACTCTAAATCAAAATTGATCTTCTGGGGAGAGAGGCCATGCAGAATTTTGAAGGTGAGAGGAGGTGTTTGAAATCTCACAAGCTGGTGTGGGTTCCTGTAGCTGCACAAAGTATCAGGGACTGGAAATAGAACGTTAGGGGTCGTGTTTATAAAATGACATAAATATTTTTAAGTTAATTTCTTGATTAGAAAGAAAACTCTCAACCCCCCGGTTCACTCCCCAAATGCCCACAACAGTCAGGACTGGGCCAGGCCAAAGCCAGGAGGCAGGAAGGCCATGTGGGTCTCCCACCCAGGAGGAAGGCCGTGTGGGTCTCCCACCCAGGAGGAGGAAGGCCGTGTGGGTCTCCCACCCAGGAGGAGGAAGCAGCACTGAGCCATTGCCGCCGCCTCCTGGTGAGCGTTAGCAGGAAACTGGGACAGGAGCAGGGCTGGTGCCCACACCCAGGGACTCTGGTCTGGGACACAGACATCTCCAGTGAGGGCTTGATTGCTATGCCAATCACCCATCCTCCCTTTTTAAAAATGTATTTTATTTACTTAAGAGGTAGAGAATGAGAGAGAGAGAGAGAGAGAGAGAAAGAAGAGAGAAAATGCAATGTTTAGATTCTGCGTAATCAAGCACTCTGCACACAATGGTTAATACTGCCAACTTGTCACATGATAGGCTCTATCTAATTGACTAATTCATTTCATCTTCCCTTGGTCTCAGGAGGGAAGTACTTTAAAGAAGAGAGAGAGAGAGATTATTGGGGCCAGCCCTGTGGCACAGCAGGTTAAAGCCCTGGCCTGAAGCACTAGCATCCCATATGAGCTTGAGTTCTAGTCCTAGCTGCTCCTCTTCTGATCCAGCTCTCTGCTATGGCCTGGGAAAGCAGTAGAAGATGGTCCAAGTCCTTGGGCCCCTGTAGCTACGTGAGAGACCTGGAAGAAGCCCCCGATTCCTGACTTTGGATTGACTCAGCTCCAGCCATTGCAGCCATTTGGGGAGTGAACCAGCGGATGGAAGACCTCTCTCTCTGTCTCTACCTATATCTGTAATTCTTTCAAATAAATAAAGACAAATCTTTCAAAAACTATTATTTATTTGAAAGGCAGAGTGAGAGATATCTTCCATCCGCTGGTTCATTCCTCAAATGCTCACAACAGTCAGGTCTGGGCCAGACAAAAGCCAGGAGCCACAAGTTTCATCTGGGCCTACCACCTGGATGAGAGGGGCCTGAGCACTTGGGCCGTCTTCCACTCTCTTCCCAGGCACATTAGTAGGAAGCTGGGCCAGAGCAGAAGCGCTGGGACTCAAACCATCACTCCAACGTGGGGTGCAGGGCCACAAGCAGCCGCTTAACCCGCTGTACCACACACCAGCCCCAGGAGGCGCTGGTCAGTACTCATTCTGCAGAAGAGAAAACTAAGTCTCCTAATTTAAGCTGCTCGGACCCCAAGCCCCCATTCTTATGCTCTCCCAGGCTCTTCCCAGTTGGCAGAACTTGAAACACGGACTTGCTCACCTTAAAGAGCTGTCCAAGAAGTTACAGCTTACAAGGCACCTGCTGGCTGCCACAATGGGATGTTCTGCCGCCATCTTTTGTAATTCTAAGAGAGAGGACTTGCAGGAATCTCTCTCCCAGGAATCTCTCTCCTAGCGAAAGCCTCAGTTAGGAACGTATTTTTCCCCAAGTGCTTGTCCGAGGCATGATTTTGATTTCATAAAGCTGACGTTCCCCTCAAAGATGAGAGGCTGGAAGTCCCGCAGGACGGAGGGAGATGCTGTCTTAGGCCCTGAGATTTAGCCGTCAATGTTTAAAGGCTTTTCTATGTGAAGCCCCAAGGTCAGTGTCTCGAGATAGAAACATACACGGCTGTGATTAATCTGTTCCCTTGGGAGCAGCATCAGGAAACCCAGGTTACGGGAGGAAAATGAGTAGGAGGAGCCTGGATCCTTGACAGCTGCCCCAGAAGGAGATGCCGGGGTCAGGGGGTGTCCGGGTGGATGTGGGGGTGCTGCAGGATGGTCCTGCCCTTTAAGAGGAGACAGGCTTTCGTCTTGTCTGCTGCTCCACACGTGGACTTGGCCAATTGCAGCATTTTCCTTCGATGTCAAAACAAACAAGAATTTGGTCATTGATGATGGTACGGATCTTGGGGGCTGTGTGGCTGGATCCCTACGGGGGTGCTTCCCAAAGCTGTCAAAAATGGAATTACAAGTTTATTTTGGTATAAAAATTGTTTGTTGAGATTCATGTATAGTTTTTAATCATAACATGCATTTCCATGAACTTGTTGGAGACCTCTTGTGTAACACACACACACACACACACACACACGAACACGTACACTCTCTCACACACACGTACACTCTCACACACTCACACACGTACACTCTCACATACACATACATTCACACACGTACACTCTTTCACACACATGCACACTCACACACGTACACTCTCACACGCACGTACACTCACACACATGTACATGCACACACGTACACTCTCACATACACACACTCATGTACATGTACACTCACACACTCACACGTACACTCTCACACACTCACACACATACACTCTCACATACACATACACTCACACACGTACACTCTCTCACACACATGCACACTCACACACGTACACTCTCACACACGTACACTCACACACATGTACATGCACACACGTACACTCTCACATACACACACTCATGTACATGTACACTCACACACTCACATGTACACTCTCTCACACTCACACACATACACTCTCACATACACATACATTCACACACGTACACTCTCTCACACACATGCACACTCACACACATGTACACTCTCACACGCACGTACACTCACACACATGTACATGCACACACGTACACTCTCACATACACACACACTCATGTACATGTACACTCACACACTCACATGTACACTCTCTCACACTCACACACATACACTCTCACATACACATACACTCACACACGTACACTCTCTCACACACATGCACACTCACACACACATGTACACTCTCACACACGTACACTCTCACACACTCACATTAGGTTACTTTCTGTGACTCAGTTAAATAACTCTCAGAAATCACATCTTCTCAATATCTGCTCTGAAATTCCTGGATCAGTCGCGTGAGTTTCCAATTTCCCTTCACACTTGGAGCCTTTTAAGCTTGTCCTGGTGTGTGTGTGTGTGTGTGTGTGCATATGTATGTGTGTGTATCTGTGTGTATATGTATTTATGTATGTGTAGGCATGTGTGTACGTAGCTCTGTGTATGTGTGTGTATGTATGTGTAAGTATGTGTGTATTATGTGTGTGTGTATGCGTGTGCGTGTGTGTGTGTGTGTGTTATGAAGCTGCTGTCAGATGATGAAACATAACACCAGACCTCCTACTTTAGTGGCTGCCATGAACCCCCACCTCTCCTCGAGAGCCGGGCCAAGGCTGGCCGCTTCTTCACAGATTCCTCCGAGCTGAAGCAGGGGTGCCGGCACCCCCTCTGTGAGCCATCATTCGAAAGGACTGAAATAAGGGGCAGAGTTCTCAGCTTGAAGGAAAAGGTTGACGTTTTCTGATGCTCAAAGTAATAGACTGATAATAAAAGTAATGACAACCGCATGTAGAAACTTGGAATACAGAAATGCATCAATAAGGACGTCTTCCCACCCTTTTTCCCATGCATTTGACAAAAGCACGAGACTCTCTCGCATATCAACTTTTATTGCCCTCTTTTATTATATACTGTTCCATCACAAACAATTTCCCACTTAATTTGTCATTTTTATTTTTAATTTCTTGGGGAAAAATATGTTCCTAACTGATGCTTTTGCTATGAGAGATTCCTGCAAGTCCCCTCTCTTAGAATATAAGATCCAGTTGTGCTTGCCATGGTTTCCTTACACGCTCTTTAAAAAATCGATTGTTGGTGGCTGCCGGTGGCTGGGGGAGAAGGGACGGGGACTTATTCTTTAATGGTACAGGGCTTTTATTCTTCAAGATGAAAAGAGTTCTAGAAATAGGTAGAGGTGATGATTACACAGCATTATGAGTATTTTTTAATACCATTGAGCTGTACACTTAAAAATGGTTTAGGTGGCAAATTCTATGTGTATTTTTGTTTTGTTTTTGTTTTTGTTTTGACAGGCAGAGTGGACAGTGAGAGAGAGACAGAGAGAAAGGTCTTCCTTTTGCCGTTGGTTCACCCTCCAATGGCCGCCGCGGCCGGCACGCTGCAGCTGGCACACCGTGCTGATCTGAAGCCAGGAGCCAGGTGCTTCTCCTGGTCTCCCATGGGGTGCAGGGCCCAAGTACTTGGGCCATCCTCCACTGCACTCCCGGGCCACAGCAGAGAGCTGGCCTGGAAGAGGGGCAACCGGGACAGAATCCGGTGCCCCGACTGGGACTAGAACCTGGTGTGCCGGCGCCGCAGGCGGAGGATTAGCCTAGTGAGCCGCGGCGCCGGTTTTCTATGGTATGTTACCAGCAAAAAATGGGAAAAATGGGTTCGTGTTGACTGTTGACTGCTACACATTACAAGGCATTGAAGCCTTCAGTGTTGAGTACATGCATAGAAACACAAAAGTCACCCCACGGCGAGTGAGAACAGGCTGAGGTTTCCCACCTGTCTCAGAACTCTCCCCCTGCGGTTACATACCGGAGCCCCACTGTCCGAAGCCACAAGGTCTCCAGGTTGGCAGACTCCTGCTGATCAGGAGTCTGGCGCCTCCGAGGCGGGTCAGCAGGTTCACGGAGGTCACTGGGCGTGAAGCTGTGAGAGAAGTGGCCGGAAGAGTTGTGGGTGGCAGAGCAGCAGTGGGAAGGGAAGAACTGTCACGGAGAGGGAAGCCCAGGCTCCAGCGGTCCAGGTCGGGTTAGATGCTTATCCTTGGGAGAAAGACACTGCGGGCACGGAGGCAGCCTCGCTCCCGCGGCTCCGGGTCTGACTCCTCTGATCCTCTCTGCTCATCTCTTTCTGATGTCACTTTCGGAGACGATGCCCTTCTTAGTAATGTGCCTTCAGGCATAAATATCAAGTTAAGAATAGTCTATAGAAAGCGTAGGACCACGAAAGCAGTTGCCAGCGCTTACAGAATTGTGATGATCACTTGACAAAGAAATCAGTGCCCTACAGCGGCAGCCGTGAGCCAGGACCCGCAGCGATGTCCGTGCCGAAGCTCAGGAGGCAGATGGTTCCCCGCCAGAGGAAGCCCGGCCCCTGCGCTGACCTCTCCCCGACCTTGGACGCTCCGCATTAAATCCCAGATGGTTCTCTTCTCTTCCAATCAAGCCTTACGTCAGTTAACTTGATCTTAGATGAAAGACATCTCTTTGCAGAGCCACATTTAGTTAACCCACTGTGAAAGGCAGATGGCATGTCACCCTGAGATAGCTTAATTTGGGGAGATATTTGATGTAAAAGATGGGATTACTTTGTAAATTTGCCCAGCTATCAAAGTAGCAGGCTGGCGGGGAAATCAAATAACTCCTCCTCTTTATGTCTGTCTCAGTTTTCCATACCCGGCTGACAGCTTGACACAGGGCGATGTGTCGTGCTTGGTGCTGGGCTGCACTGGGTCCCCGGATGTCCGTGCTGAAGTGGCATCCCTCAGTCCCTGAGAATCGCACTGTATTTGCAGACTGGGGTTTCAAAGAGATAACTGGGGTGTTGAGGCTGTCCTAACCCAATCTGGCTGGTCTCCTTACAACAATTTAGGACACAGGCAGGTACCGGGAGATGAGCACCTGAAGACGTGGGGAGCAGGCACCGCCTACAAGGCACGCGGTGCTGGGGAGACCCAGCCGTGCCGGCGCCCTGACCCGGGGCTCGCAGCCTGCAGGGCTGTGAGACAACACGCTCTCCTGGCTCAGCCACACGGACCGCGATCCCCTGTTGAAGTGGCCTGCCCAGCTGTCACTGGCCTTGTCTTTATTTGTGGGACTCAGTGAGAGAATAGAACTTCCGAGAAGCCTTCCATGAGAACTGTGTATGGTGAGCGGGAGTCCAGCGTTGTCTCTCTGGTTTCTTTCCATGAATTATTCGGGGCTTTTGTCTAAGCTAACACCACACACTGGAACTACCCTGTCCTGGCGTCCTGATCGGCTGTTGGCTGCGTGAAGGCAGGGGTGCCTTCGTGCCCAGCACGGGGCCTGAGATGGGGGAGGTGCTCAGGTGTTGGTCGGCTGGTAATCAGACCAATGGTTTGGCCGTGATATGTCATTGACAGAATTTGCACCTGAAACAAATCGGACATCTATGTTCACGGCGAAGTGTCAGTGTACTGGACGCGTGAAGTGCTGCTTTCCTTTCTGTTATTCAGAGAAAGTCGGATGCATTCCTGCAGATGCTCTGAAACGCGGTCCACTCGGATGGAGGCACCCCGCCTCTGCAGTCGCCAGCTGGCCGCGTTTCCGCTGTGCTGTAGTGAGCTTAGCCCCAGGGGCAGGAGAGGGCGTCCGTCCATCTTCCTTCTGATCCATGCCTGGCCTGTGAGAAGAGAGAGCAACCATGAACGTCCCACGGACGTGAACTTCCGCCAGTGTTTCCAGAGCTCCAGAAATGAGTTCCCACTCACACCGTCTGTTTCTGCTCTCCCCACGTCCAGTTCTTTCTGATGGAGTCACAGTCATAGCCACGCCGCCAGGCCTGGGTGATGAAGTGGTGCCCGCCCGGTTCCTTGTCCCATCCCTGGGCCTCCGGGCCCTTTCAGAGTGACACCGTGGCCAGCACAGCTCTGGCCACAGCTTGCTGTTCCAGTTCAGGCAAGGAGCCAGGCTGCAGTTAGCAGAGTCAGGGTCTTTCCTGTCCCTGCTCCAGGGGGACACGACATTCACTCACTCTGGGCCATGCACCAAGGCCAAGGCTCTTGTGCGTTCCTGAGCCCCAGGGTGGATGACCTCTCGGTGTCAGTGACCGCAGCAGCAGGAAGCCTGGAGTCCCCATGGGCCTTGCCCTGCGGCCTCACCCAGGTCCCACACCTGTTCTGGGAACCCCAGTTCGGGGCGGGGTGTCGGGGGCCCTGGGTCTGACCTGCCTTGTCCCACTGTATCTGCATGGAAGAGCCACAGGGAGCAGGTTGAGAATACAGACTCTGGGCTATGCCCCATAGATCCTGATTGCTCCTTGGGTCTAGGGAAGAAGAGAGGGATTGAGAGACACACAGTTTTCTGCAGGCAGTCATCGCTGCAAAAAGTCGGCGAGATTGCTCTAAAACATGACGGATGCTGCTTCCCAGGACGGGTGTTTGGGTTCTTCTCTGAAGACCAGTGTCAGAGGAGCCCCCGGCGGTGTGACTGGCACCTTGCAGGCTGCACAGGAGCGATTATTATCAGAACTAAATTTAACGGAAGTGGGAGGACTTGTTCCAAGTCAAAACGCGCCAGGTGCACTGGGCTTTATCAACCACAGCCAGGGAAAGTGCCGCAGGGAGAAGAGTGGGGGAGGGCACAGGTATATTGGGGCTGGGGGTGTTGCAGCCGAGGCTGCCCGCTGCACCTGTGACTTCCACGGGGAGATGAACCGACACGATGCGTCCCCCAGCCCAGACCCCGGGGTCTTCAATGTCGCTGTTGGGGCTGAGCACCAGGGCTCTCACAAGCTGCCAGGTGGCTGAGAACCCACAGGAGGAGGCGCCTGCAGACTTGCAGACGCCCCTGGCGGCAGCGCAGCCGGAGGAGGCAGTGGAGCGGGAGGAGGAGGTCCAACGAACCTGCTCTCGACTCCGGGCTGCTGCACGGCCACCTGTCAGTTTGGGAAGATGTAGCTAGGGATATTTTGATTTTAAAAACTGATGTAAGTTTCAAAATGGCTGTGTGAGTCATTTCTCCTCCGTTGCCTGCCTCTCGGCATCGTCTGAGTTTGCAGCCTCCAGCGTGTGTCAGGGGATGGAGGTTGCCAGCAAAGCCAACCGGCCGCCTCCCCCGAGGCCTCTCAGGGGCTGAGATCGCACTCGCTGGACATGGTGCCGCCAGGTGACCTGCAGGGCCAAGTGTCCAGCTGGAGGGCAGCATCCCTGCATGAATGATTCGTGCCGCCTGCCGCTGCCCGTGCGTGTCACATCGCGGGAAGAGCAAAGCCTGTGCAGTCCCTCCCCTCCCAAACTGTGCTCCCCGGATCACCTGCCTCAGACTTGCAGGTGTGCAGGTTAAATGCAGATCCCTGGGCCCTGCCCAGGACTGATGGGTTCAGATTACATGAAGGGGCCAGCGTGCGGTGTAGCTGGTTGGGCCTCTGCTGGCGACGCTGGCATCCCATGTGGGTGCCGGTTCAAGACCCAGCTGCTGCACTTCCGACCCTGCTCCCTGCTGATGCACCTGGGTGTGCAGTGGAGGATGGCCTGAGTGCTTGGGGCCCTGCACCCACGTGGAGGAAGTTCCAGGCTCTGGATCAGCTCAGGCCGTTACAATTACATGGGGAGTGAACCATAGGATGGAATACTCTCTCTCTCCTCTGCTCCTCTTCTTTCTGTAATTCTACCTTGAAAAAACAAGATTCTCTGGAGTCCAGGGACCAGGTGATACCCGTGCCTGTTGGGTTTGGGAGCAGCTGTTTCACAGAGGTCTTCTGGCTTCCAAGGCACAGACCCTTGGCCAGCATCAGGGGCTGAGTCGTCACAGGCGATGTTTTGGCTCCTGGGCGGTTCCCAGCCAGGCTCACTTTAGGCACACAGAGGACCACACTTCAGAGTGGGGCCCGGGACCCTGTGAGCACTCCCCGGGTGCTGGGTGCTGCCGAGCCTTCCATGACCTGTTCTGCAGGGTTAGGATTAGGGTTAGGGTTGGGTTAGGGTTAGGGGTTAGGGTTAGGGTTAGGGGTTAGGGTTAGGGTTAGGGTTGGGTTAGGGTTAGGGTTAGGGTTAGGGTCAGAGTCAGGGTCAGGGTTAGGGTTAGGGTTAGGGTGGGAGTTGGGGTTAGGGTTAGGGTTAGGGTTGGGTTAGGGTTAGGGTTGGGTTAGGGTTAGGGTTGGGTTAGGGTTAGGGTTAGGGTTGGGTTAGGGTCAGGGTCAGGATCAGGGTCAGGGTCAGGGTTGGGTTAGGGTTAGGGTTGGGTTAGGGTTAGGGTTAGGGTTAGGGTTGGGTTAGGGTCAGGGTCAGGGTCAGGGTCAGGGTTAGGGTGGGAGTTGGGGTTAGGGTTAGGGTTAGGGTTGGGTTAGGGTTAGGGTTAGGGTTAGGGTTAGAAACCCCACACGGGGACAGCGGGATTCCTCTGCCTGCTCTCGTCCTGGGGCAAGGCTTTCTCAAACATCATCACACTGTCTTGGACACGCCAGGGATTGGCAGAATTGACCATCTGCTGATTAGCACCATTCCCCGTTCCTGCACAAACCCTCAGGCGAGGCAACTGAACCCTGGAGTGCAGCAAAAGCCACCTGTGCCCGCGGCAAGCCCGCCTCCTGGCTGTCCCAGGGTCTGTCTGGCTGAGTGTCCAGCTTGGGCACCTGCTTCCCATGGTCTTGCTCTCTGGACTTGGACTCCTGTGATGCAGCAGCAAGGATCCACTGCTTTGGAGTCTAAACCCTGGAGGTGGAGAGTGTGAGGGGGCGGGGCCTGCAGGGGGGGCGGGGCCTCGTGATCACTGTCACCCTGCAGGAGCTGACACATTGACACACAAGCCTACTCCCCAGCCCCATTCTGTATCCCGTTTTCCCTCCTTATGGGTCTGTAAGCCTGGATGTGTGGACTCCTGGGCCTGCCAGAGGTGGTCCTAGGGCAGGTGACCGGCGTATCCACCCCTAAATAAACAGCAGGGAAAAACCCCATCAGTAGCCTGGCTCATGCTTCCAGGCAGCTTAGCTGTGACGGACATCTGGGTGTTCCGCCCTTCCGGACACTCCGAGACTGCCAGGTGTGCGGTAAAATGGCTTGGATAAGCAATTTTGAGTGCTTTTTTTTTTTTAAGATTTATTTATTTGGAAGGCAGAGAGGGAGAGATCTTCTATCCACTGGTTTATTCCCCAAATGGCTGCCGTAGCCTGGGCTGGGCCAGGAGCTTCATCCAGATCTCCCACGTGGATGGCAGGTATCCTAGCACTTGGGCCATCTTCTGCTTTCACAGGCACATTAGCAGGGAGCAGGATTGGAAGTGGAGCAGCTGGGGCATGAACCAGCGCCCATATGGGCACAGGCATCACACGTGGTGGCTTTACCCACCACACCCCAGTGCCGACCCCTCTGAGTGTCGTCAACTGAGCTCCCTGGCACCAGGGACCTTGGAGTTTGCTGCCCGAGTAACTGGGATTTTTTTTTCCATTTCCAGGGGGCTCCAGAGTCACAGCACACAAAGATGATTTCATCCATGGTCATTCCGCAACTGATGCATGAGAAGGAATCGAAAGAGGATGGGGCTGCATTGGCCCTGCCGTGCGCCATTGCTCGGCCACGTGCGTGCCACATGAAGACAGCTCCCACCACCCGCAGCGGAGTGCACCTTCACAGTGCATTTGCGTTACTTCCTGGTGGCACAGGAATCCCGGCCCCATCAGATGAGCCAGGCCCCGGGACGGGGCTGCCTCCCAGAGGTGAGGCCAGGGGCGGCGGCTCCCACAGGGGCTTCGCATCCATCACCATCACCGCCAGGCGCATAGGCCCCCCAGCCAGCACCCTGGTATGGGGGACTGTTGGGGACCCACCGTGTCCCAAGTGCAGGGTGGACGATGCTCTGGCTGGGGGGACCCGCCCACAGTGGCGCCAAGGACCTGTGGCCTGCACAGAGTTCTCCAGAAATGGCTCAGTGGCGAGGATGAAGGTTCCAGAGCTGCAGGCACAGCTGTGCGAGGGACGTGACTCCTGGGTCACCCACGTGGACCACAGAGAGGACAGCTTTTCCGCAGAAGCAACGCCGTCAGGCCAGGGCCCTCTGGTGTTCAGTTCCTGCGTCCACTTCAGGGTGTCTCAGCAGTGTCCGAAATCAATGCACTACCTGGACAAGTCCCTCTTCATTCCCATCCAGCCACCTGCCACGGCCAGCCCTCAGTGGCACAGGTCCGTCCTGTCACTCAACCTCAACTGTAGTTCGCACGGACTGACAGCAGATGGAGTAGATGGCCCAGCTAACGGAGAGCCACGGCAGAGAGCCCAGAGCCTTCCAAGTCCAGGATGCAACCCGGCTTTGCAGGAATGCCACCTGCAGGGGAGCCCAGAGGGGTCAGGGCAGGCGCACTTGGGGGCAGGTCCTTGGACGAGCTCTCTGCCGCTGGAAAACACAGAATTCACAGGTGCGGGAACGGACCAGGACACTATCATGAAAGGGGCTGAGGACCACGCCCCTCACCGACATGCTCGTGGTCAGGCCAGCCAGCTGTCCATCCACATTCCGGGCTGGAGTTACACAGCAGGTGAGTGCCGCTTCACCGCAGGAGAGTGACCGTGGGAGTGGCTGCCGCGCGTCTCTTCCACTTGTTCCAAGAGGCACCCCTGTCGGGTTGCTTTGATCTGCTCTGCTCAGAGCTGACACCTGACCCTGGTTGTTGATGCCTGATGGAGCTGATTTCCTTAGATGAGATGTTGCACATTAGGGGAGACCTTGCCCCAAATTCTTGTCGCCAACGACCATGCGTGCTGGGTAGGAAGAGAGCCCCGGGCGGGGGTCGGTGGGGCCCCTGCTGTCTTCCCAGAACAGCTGAGAACAAAATGCAGTCCCGTCCCGGATGGTTTATCTCGGCTGCTAGCCCTCTGCATATCTGGGAGACTCTAGAGGACAGAACTTTTTGCTTTGCCGTCGTGGGTTGGTAGTTCTGAGTTAGCCTCATCAATACAGGAACCACCACGCCCCAGGATGGAGTACCTGTAACTGGTTTCTGGCTTTGGCACAAGCAGTTTTCTGATCATGACTTTGTGAGATGGCTACTCCGGGGTGGGGGGCTTTTCTCAGGCTCAGTGTCATTCGCGCCCCACAGCTGCCATCTCTCTGAGTAACCCTAGGTCCCAGAGACACGCCGTGGAGCTCTGAGTCTCGGGCCTGGCTCCGCCTTTTGGGAAAAGATGGCGGAGGCATGGGAGCTGCCAGTCTCCCGTTTCTGGTTCACGTGTGGGGTGGGGGGGAGGGAAGGAAGGAGGGAGGGAGAGAAAGCAGAAGAGAGACAGTCTGTGTGTGTACAGTAATTACCGCACGTTTTCTAAATGAGGTGAGCTGGGCCAGACGGCGACAGCCGCGCTGATTCTCTGCGTCCCGGGCCGTGTCTCGCGGGGCTGGGGGACTCGGCCAGGATTTTTGCTGTTTCTCCCACACACAGGGCCAGGCTGACTTCCCAGGGTGGGCTGCTCTGGCGTTGCTCATCTTTCTTGGGAGTGCGTGGAGGGAAGTGAACCCTTCTTGGAGAACGAGGCTAGATTTATTTCTCTCTGTGTGTACACTCTGATTTTCAGCCTTATTTCTGTGTGAGGCTCTGGTTTATGAATCAGTGACTTTCCACTTGGGGAAAATACTTAAAGATAATAGTAGTAAAATTGAAAATGCAGCATATGCATAATAATTTTATGGTGTGATTTTTGTCCATTAAGACTTGATTAATTAATAAAAACGACTGTAAAACATTTAAAACTATAAAGTGCATAGAAATGTTAAACGATGTAATTAATTTTAACAAGTGGTTATATATTGAACGCTCCGAGATTTTGAAGGCGGTTTTGACATGGCCACGGACGGAGCCGCTGAGAGGGCCGAGTCGCAGTGACTACCACGAGAAGGAAACTGCAGCAGCCGCCAGTGTTGCCAGGACAAACCCCACTTCAGAATTTAAAGAACTCACTTAAGCCAAGCATCTCATCTTCCTTACTGATGAAGGTTCCAGAAATAGCCTGTGCTGTTGTGTGCCACCCTCCTGGAGGCACATCGGCCTTTAGACCAGGTCTCACAGTGTGAAATAATTTGGATGTTTACAGCACTTTTCAAGAAAACATTTTTTTAAAGAGATTCAATTACTTGTTAGAAAAGCAGAGTGACAGAGAGAGAGATCTTCCATCTGTTGATTCACTCCCCCAAATGGCCACAGCAGCTAGGGCTGGGCCAGGCTGAAGCCAGGAGCCAGAAGCTCCATCTGGGTCAACCGTGGGAGTGGCAGAGGCCCAAGCACTTGGGCCATCTCCCATTGCTTTTCCCAGGTGCAGTCGTAGGGAGCCGGATTGGAAGTAGAGCAGCCGGGACACGAACCGGCGCCCATATGGGATGCTGGAGTCACAGGCAGTGGCTTTATGCACCACACCCGGACGCTGGCCCCTCCACAAACGTTGTTCAAAAATAACCAGAGCCTGATCTCAAACATTCGTCCTGAAGAAGAGCAAGAACAGAGAAGATTCTTTAATTATTTCTGGCTTTGCCAGGGAGAGTTTTTCCAACAGTGACTTGTGAAGTGACCTCTCCACCAAGCACTTTCTCAGGCAAATGGTGTACGTTGATTCTAGTTCCCACGGGTTGACTTCCCCCAAACAACCCAAATCCCAGACAGTTGCCTGGCTCTGGTCACGTGACCTGGTGCTGCCATTGGAGGAAAGACCCGCTGAGGCCGGGGCAGCCGCCAGGCCGTTGTTAGAGCTGTCCGCCATTATCTAGCTCACTGACTCGCTAAGCCTGCTTCCTCCACCCAGTAACTATGGGAGGAGGATTGGGTGTTCTAGAAAGTTCCTTCAAGCTTATAAAAGAGCCTCAAGTGGATTTTTAAAAAAGATTTATTTATTTGAAAAACAGAGTTACAAAGAAAGAGAGAGAGAAATCTTCCATCCACTGGTTCACTCTCCTAATGGCTGCATCAACCAAGGTTGGTCCAGGCCAAAGCCGGGAGCCAGGAGCTTCTTCCAGGTCTCCCACATGGGAGCAGGGATCCAAGCACTCGGGCCATCTTCTGCTGCTTTCCCAGGTGCATTAGAGGGAGCTGGATCGGAAGTGAAGCAGCTGGGACTCGAACCAGTGCCCATATGGGATGCCTGTGGTACAGGCCGTGTCTTAACCCCTGCATCACAGCACCGGCCCTGCAAGGTGGACTCTTTAGGCAAAGAGGTTCCGTGTGACTGGACCCCTCCATGGTAAAGTCCAAAGCCCCAGAACACTGGGGTCCGCTGTTCGGGGCATGGACCTCAGACGTCTGTAAATGCGCTCTGCCCGGTGCACGCACACCCCTGCCCCGGCGGGCGCCACCACCCAGGCACAGGAAGCATCACTGTGCATGCTGCAGGCTTTTCTCCTGAAGGACACAGGCACAGCTCGGTGAGCGTGATGACCGCAGTCTGTCCCGGCACAGTCCACACCGCGTGTCCAGGGCGAGCCCGCCGACAGCCATTTTGCCAGCTTTTCAGCATGAATGCCAGTGCTTTCAGACCTTGGCGATGCTCATCCAGTCTCTGAGGGACTGCTTGTGTTTCCCTGTCTGGGTCGGGAATCTTACCCGGGGCTTTGGTGACAGCTCCTGTGGCTGCTCATGCCACCAGCAGCCTTCCTCCTCCAGTTATGCACTGGGCTCTCTATCTAAATGATTTCGAAATACGTCCTGGGCAGGCGCCTCTCCAGGCTCCCTGACATCCTGCTCCTGGTGGGTGCCGCCTGAGCGATTCCACAGTGGCAACATTTTAGCTCTAGTTATTAGGTCATTGGACAGAAAATCCCATGAACTGTATTCTCAAACGAGTCTCAAACTGAACGCTCAGAAAGATGGCTCAGATTAGGGCTATGGGAGACTGAGTGACAGACCCTGTGCAGGGAAGCCGGGCCGTGTCTCCCAGGAAGTGGTACCCCCACACACCAACACACAGGTCCTGCTCTCCTCCCAGGTGCCGAGGGTCTAAGAATCTGTTCCTTCCTTGCTCGTCTCTCCCCGCCCGGCTGCTTGGTCTTTACATCTCTACTCTTAGTATCCTGCTGGTGCCACCGAGGTGGGCCTTGTGCAAATCCATTCACCTATGATAAGGAGAGGTTTCATCGTGTGATGATGTCATCATTGTCATTGTCCCCACCATCGTCATCTTCTCCAAACCATAGCATACATTGTGAAAAACCCAGGGGCCAGGTCCCAGGCTACATCCACTGGTTTGGATCCTTCAAACCATTCTGTAAAGAGAGAATCACAGACTGCAGATGAGACGAATGAGGCTTGAAGAGGAAACGGTTGCCCAAGTCCAGGCCGCCATTCAGTCCCTGAGCATGAGTCTGGCTCCTGCTGTGTCATTCTCAGCACTCAGCAGGGTGGTGACACCCAGTGGTGAGACCCGTCTCCACTGCCGTCATTAAGGGCGGTGTTAGATGGCTGCTCATGGATGTATAGAGTAATACCAATGCTTGCTGGCCAGGGACCCTGGTAGACTATTAGGAGACAGAGCTACAAGTTAATTTCTGATAGGTAGTAGGCCGTGGCATTTAGTGCAGTTAAAATGTTTTGGCCCAGAAATCCGTTAAAGCCTGGGTGTTGATGTGGATTTGTTCTGAGAGGAGGAGCGTGGTGGGGGCAAGAGGCACAGAATGACCACACAGACACCGGGAGCCAGGTGAAAGCAAGCCAGAAGCAAGCAGCCTGCAGACTCGTTTATTTCAGTTGGTACAGCAGTTTATATAGCCAAGGCAGCCAATCCGGTCAAGGGGCAGTTTATGCCCTAACCAATCACAGCCTGTTGCCAGGCAGGCTCCATTGCCAGTGGCCATCTTGGCATGACCTCCTCATTCCACCACACCCAGGGCCTCATTCTTTATGGTGTTCTGTGGGACATGCAGCATTGATCTGAAGGGCTCTGTCCTCACCAGCTGACTGTCTTGGATACAGTGCTAACTGCCAACTTCGTTTTACATTTGTGGCCTAACTGCAGCTTTTCCCCATCCGTGAGAGATCCAAGTAGACAGAGAATAACCTTCTGATGCTGTTGGGTCCACTGGAGAAGAGACAAGGGACACAGCATCCACACTGCTTTGCCACGGGGCTCTTGTTCTGTGTGGGTGCTCAGTCAGGCTGTGGGCCCCGGTGGCGGAGGTCTGAGGAGTCCCCGGTGTTTACATCAATGTGACAAGAGCTGTGAGTGACTGGGAGGAAGAAGTCCCCACCAGATCCCCAAGTGAGTGAGGGGAGGGCGGCTGCAGGGAAGACGACGGATCACACGTGCACACGTCGGGGCCTCCCGTGGGGACAGCTGCTGTCACTCGGCTCCTCCCGCCCACGAGGGCTTCTCGCTGGAGGCCAGAAGACAGTGTGGAACTCTCATCGTACAAGTGTGCTTCTCCTCATTATGACCTAGAACTAGGGGGCCCTCTCTCTCTCTCTCTCTCTCTCTCTCTCTCTCTGTATGTGTGTATGTGAAGGGCCAGTTAGGAAATACCCTGCCGTGTGGGCCTTACGGCTTCTCCAGCAACTTCACAACTCTGCTGTTCACAAGCAGCAGTGGACAACACATGAATACAGTGATGTAACTGCTGCCAATAAAACTTTATTTAGAAAAAGGCTATCAGTGGGCCATGTTTGGCCTGCAGGCTATACTTGACCCACTGCTGACCCAGGACTCAAATAAACCCACCCTCCCAAGCAAACTTTAGCCTGTTGCCCAGTGTTGCGTGTTGAATTTCCTGGAAATCAGATTGTGAAGTGGACATGAGTGGGCGGGACAGTCACTGGGAGGCAGGGGTGTTCTTGGTGAGGACACGCAGGGACGGGAAGGGGAGGTATACAGTGGTGCAGGCGTGATGAAGCCTCCACCGGCCTCTTAGGGAGCTCCGAGTGGGGGGCGCCCTTCAGAGTTCTTCTGACTGGAGGCAAGGGGTCTGTCTGTCCTTGAAAGGACATGCGGCCTTGAGTGGCAGTCATCTGCTGCAGGGCAGAATGCCAAGGGGGGCTTGGTGTCGGGGGGCGGGGCACGAATGTCCTTTGTTAGCTGGAGGGGTGTATGGTGCGATGCAGGGTATGTCACAGCCAGCTGTTCTGCCATTCAATCGACTTTATCCACTCGGTGACCCCAACTTCTCTGAAATAAGTCAAGGCCCTTGCTAGGTTAGGCCTGGGGCAGTGGGCAGGGGCATGAGGGCCTGGTCGCCCATTTGAAGACGGTGTGGAGAATTCTACTGTCCCCATGTTGCAGGCGGTTGCCCAGCAGTGGAGCTGGTGACTAGGAACAGGGGGACAGAGGTGGAGGGGTCACAAGCAGTCAGTTCCCTGGGCTGCGTTTGGAAGGTGAACCCGTGGGGTTTGCCAGGGGGTCGGATGGGCGGCAGCAGTCCCACAGAGACTGGAGGTGGCTCCAGAGGTGTCCGCCCACCAGGTTTCGAGGGCACCCTGACCCCACAGAACTTCCCGACAAGATGGCAAACCTGCCTGCGGGAGGCTGGCAGACAACCCCAGCCCAGCCCCGCACGCCCTGCTGGTCACGTGGATGCAAGGTGGGGCGGAGCAAACAACTGTGTCAGCGCTTCCTCACCTTTGGTGAAGCTGGAAGTTGGGCTGAGTGAGTTTCCGTGTGTCTCTGCCTGTGTAGACCGGGCAGTGTTGGAGTCAGGACCAGGGAACTAGGATGCCTGGTGTTTAGTGACAGCTCCAGGGCAGCCGTGAGCATGCCGTGACCCAAGGCCAAATCCAGCTCCGGCTGTTGTGTAAAGCAAGTTCCACTGGCACACAGTCATGCGCTGCACCTACACACTGGCTGTGGCCGCTTGCACACGTGTGCAGAGGGGCAGAGGCCATGTGGCCCCCAGGCCCGTGCGGACGATGTGTGCCGCCCCCTACTCAAGGCTGTCTTCCTGTGCAGTGAGAGGGGCAGGCTCACCTCCTGGCCTGCTAATTTATGCATTCGGGGGCTGGGTTTTCTGCCTGAGTTCAGGGACCACGTGAGACTCAGCCCCTTCCCTGTAGGGTCTGGAGTCCCCCCACCTTCTCTGGCTGCAACCCCTACACTCCCCCTTCCTGGCTGCAGCTGCCCACCCTTGGCCACCTGCCCCTTTTCCCACCGGCAGAAAATCCCTTCTGTGTCACTGGACCTTGTTCCTCGGTGGTCGGAGTCCCTGTCCAGCCCCAGCACCTCCAGCTAGCCCCAGATCAGAGTTACAGCTGGGCAACCACCCCTCACTCCACTCACCTGGGTGCTGATCGTGTCAGCTTTGCCACCAGGCTCTGGGCTCGTGTCTGCTTCCACGAGGCTGGAACAAAACCTGGAGCTGGTTCCCCCAGCCATGCAGGTTGCAACCGCTTCCGAGCCGCGTTGGCTGCTTCCTGGGGTCATTTTGTCTTGTCCAGACTGCGCATTCCTGGGGGGCAGGATCCAAGTCCGAGTCTGGCATCAACCTGCCCGTGCCCAGCAGGGAGCCTGGAGCACATTGTGAGGGCAGGGGACCTGTACGCTGTGGGGGGGCGCAGCTGGAGCACATTGTGGGGGCAGGGGACCTGTACGCTGTGGGGGGGGCAGCTGGAGCACATTGTGGGGGCAGGGGACCTCTACGCTGGGGGGGGGCAGCTGGAGCACATTGTGGGGGCAGGGGACCCGTACACTGTGGGGGGGGGCAGCTGGAGCACATTGTGGGGGCAGGGGACCTCTACGCTGGGGGGGGGCAGCTGGAGCACATTGTGGGGGCAGGGGACCCGTACACTGTGGGGGGGGGCAGCTGGAGCACATTGTGGGGGCAGGGGACCTCTACGCTGGGGGGGGGCAGCTGGAGCACATTGTGGGGGCAGGGGACCTCTACGCTGGGGGGGGGCAGCTGGAGCACATTGTGGGGGCAGGGGACCTCTATGCTGTGGGGGGGGGCAGCTGGAGCACATTGTGGGGGCAGGGGACCTGTACGCTGTGGGGGGGGGCAGCTGGAGCACATTGTGGGGGCAGGGGACCTCTACGCTGTGGGGGGGGCAGCTGGAGCACATTGTGGGGGCAGGGGACCTCTACGCTGGGGGGGGGCAGCTGGAGCACATTGTGGGGGCAGGGGACCTCTACGCTGGGGGGGGCAGCTGGAGCACATTGTGGGGGCAGGGGACCTCTATGCTGTGGGGGGGGGCAGCTGGAGCACATTGTGGGGGCAGGGGACCTGTACGCTGTGGGGGGGGCAGCTGGAGCACATTGTGGGGGCAGGGGACCTGTACGCTGTGGGGGGGGCAGCTGGAGCACATTGTGGGGGCAGGGGACCTGTACGCTGTGGGGGGGGCAGCTGGAGCACACTGTGGGGGCAGGGGACCTGTACGCTGGGGGGGGGGGCAGCTTCTGATGACCCAACAAAGCCCCTGCTGATGTCAGGGCCGCTGAAATGCTGCTGTCTCTCCTTCCCCAACCTGCCTCTCCCCACGCCCACACCAAAACCTCTTAGGCAAGGAAAAGGCAGCCATGTGAGAGTCCCTGCCAGGAGGTGAGTTGTGGGAAGTGAGGTGGAGGCTACGGAGCCCCATTCAGGTTGAAAGTGGAGACGGGGAAGTCCTGAAGTACTGCCTTCCCCAGGAACTCAGTAAGAATGAGCAAGTGTTTCCGAGAACAGCTTGGCCCTCCCATGGTCAAGTTCAATGTGAAAGAGGAGAGAGCCTATCAACCATGTTGCAGAAACAGTTTGAAGAGGTGCTTTTGTTTTTTTAATATTTTGATGACTTAAGTCTTGGTGGCATTTCTTCAAAGTCATAAATGTGATGGCCCCATCACACGTTTCCCAAGGTGGCTCCTCCCCCAGCCGCCCTCGTCAGGTTTACGGAGAAAGGGCTTGTGTCTTCTCGCTTCTTCTCGGTAGGCAGTTGTGTCGTGGGCTTCCCTGCAGTGCTGGGACGTGGTCATTGCTGGTGGACCCTCTGCTCAGGTTCCCCAGGGACTGAAGGAGAGAAATGGGTTCCAGGCCTTCCGCAGGCTGACCGGATGCTGAGTTGATGTTTTAGATGGAGAAACGGCAGTGGTGAAGGTCAGGGGACCGAGCAGAGGCAGCGTGGGCTCCGGATGAGGCCTGAGTTTGGGTGCGGAGTGTGCAAGTCCTTCCCAAGGGAGTCTACGTGGGGAGCACCTGGCATTTGGCCTCACAGTGCAGACACGGTGGTTTGGCAATCACCACGTTAGCAACGGAGCCCAGTTAGGGTATTGGAAAGAGGGCGTGACAGCATGGTGGATTCTGTAAGGAAAAACGTCCTAGGTTCAGATGACCCTGGAAAACCAGAGGGGCGGGGTGAGAAATCGATTCCTTTGACTTGGTAACTGCTGTTTTCCCAATAATCTGGGAGGCCAGTTCCTGTCTTCAGCGTAGTGGGAGAACAAGACATGAACGCAGGTGGCGGAGCCAGCCCGTAGGCTCGGCTTCCACTCTGCCCTCAGCGTGGTCTGCTGTTAGATGCTGGCCTGGCTGCTGTACCGCTGCCACTGACTGCTTGCTTCCCCTGTTGGGTCACAGCCGCATGAGGGCACTGCTGTCTTAGTGATCTTCCAGGGTGCCGGGGTCTGCTATCAGAGAGCCTGGAATAGGTGTTGTTAACCGGGGCAGGGCTTCCGGCACGCCGGGGGGCTCTCTCAGCACACTCGTACTGACTCTGTGCTGGGCCCGGAACCCGAGGCTGGGTTTCCTGGGAATCAGCCCAGCTCTGGGCCTGGCTGCTCAGCTGTTCAGGTGTAGCAGGTGGCTCTTCGAGGCTGAGGCTGGGGAGGTCCCGACCTGAAGGTCAGCTGCCTGGCGGAGGTTTTCTGCAGGAACGCAGCCTTCGTGTGCCCAAGTGCCTGCCCTTGCCCACTCTGACTCTTGTCAGACACGCCCAGGAGGAACATCAGAAGCCAGAGTCAGTTGAGTATAAAGATGAACCCAGGGAACGATTGCGTGTTTACAATCAGAAGTTGCTCGCTTCTCAGCCTTTCGGCTACCATCAAGTGCAGAAACAAGCTGAAACTAAAGCTACGAAATGCGGTTTTTCTTACCCGTCGTCTGTTGGCGGAAACATTTGCAGGCAGTGCGGCACGCTTCCCGTCTCCCGGAGACCTGCACTTGTTTGCTTGGGGCTTTGGTGCGGGGCCAGCTGCCCTCATTAAGCTGTGTATCGTGCGGATTATCAGACAGCGCTCCCTCCTGGGGCTCCACAAAGAAAAAGCCACAGCCCTCGCTTCTCGGGAGCTGTGCCTCTCTAGAGAGACTCCAGTTCTTCTCTGAGCGCAGGTGGCCCGTGGGCAAACCGTATTTCTTCTCCTGCATCTCTTGGGGAACCCCCACAGCCAGCGTGAAGGCCATCTCTGTAAATCTGTGGCGTCTCACGGTGACATTGGTGCAAGACTCTCTCCTGGCTCTGACTTATCTTTCCCGGGGATACATACATCAGCTGGCTGAAACAGAGGCAAATGACGTCATCTGACTTCAGGTCTGTGCATCCCTTAGGCAGGAGACAGAGTAAAGGCCCCGGCTTGCAGGTGCATGGATGCGCTGGGGTCTATGATGGCTCTGGTGTGCTAAGACAGACGTTTACCTGTTTTTGTCAGTGGGTGAGCCCTGTTTGGGCACTGCGGTCTGGTGGCCCATGGAGATAGTGAGCAAGTGGCTCTGAGATGCTCTGGGGTCCTCACCTGCCCCTGTTGAACACGCGTGTGCACACAGTCCAGAAGCGGTAGCCAAGAAACAGGGGGACATCAGCCCCCACCTGCAGAGTGGGGGAGGGGTGGCCCATGCCATGCCCCACATCCTGTCTCATTGTCCGCCGGGGAGGCACAGCCTCCCACGTGTCAGGAGGACCCACGTGAGCTTCCTGCAGGGCGGAGCACCTTGGCCGCGGCCCCCTGGCTGGAGGCCCCACTGGTGCCTGTGCTTTCCGGGTCTAATGTCATCCACAGAAATGTCGCTGTAGAAGGATTTTGAGGCGTCGTTTCTTCCTCGATTCCTTTGCTGTTCTAATGGTTTTTGGTGACTGGAAAAGTAAAAGGTGCATTATAGAAATTGAAGTAAGCATGAGCAAGAAGGGGGAATGAAATATCCCCCCACAGGTAGCGTCTCTGCTGGCATTTCAGCAGCTCCTCCCAAGCTGATGGCGCGGGTCCCTGAATGCACAAGAAACTGTTCTTACACTCTTCCTCTCTCTTCCCTAACGGAAAGAGGGTCAGGCGAGACACACATGGTCCCCGTCCATCAGTGACAGCTACATGGGCTCCCATTCTCTGGAGTTATCTGGACGATTTTTAAGCTTTATTGTTAGGTTGTTTGCATGAGAAGTTTTTATAAAAATGTACTGAGATGTCCCTGGACAGATTTGCCATTTCATGTGACATCCTCAGGACAGATTCCTAGAATTTCTGGTCAAACAACAGGCACAGTTTTAAGGCTTTTTTTTTTTTTTAAGATTTTATGTATTTATTAGAGAGAGAGTTACAGACAGTGAGAGGGAGAGACAGAGGGAAAGGTCTTCCATCTGCTGGTTCACTCCCCAAATGGCCACAATGGCCGGAGCTGCGCCGATCCAAAGCCAGGAGCCAGGAGCCTCTTCCAGGTCTCCCACGCGGGTGCAGGGGCCCAAGAACTTGGGCCATCTTCTACTGCTTTCCCAGGCCATAGCAGAGAGCTGGATCGGAAGTGGAGCAGCCGGGACTCAAATTGGCACCCATGTGTGATGCTGGCATTGCAGGCAGCAGCTTTACCCACTGTGCCACAGCACAGGCCCCTAAGGCTTTTTAACACAGATTTCTAAGTGACACTCGAGGTTTACTACACACATACCATAGACAATATGTACTGTACATTATATAACTTCCCTAAACATGTGCAAGCATTGGATAGTGTCACCACAAACATTTTAATACAATTTTCATAAGTGGAAAGTGACATTTATGATATATGTATATTTTTTCACAAAGTTGAACTCAGGTTTAATATACATCTATATTTCTTTTTTTAGTGAGTTTTCTATTTTCTGTGTTTAATTGCCACTAGTCTTTTCTTATTTTGCATTTTCATTTGTTTTAGAATCTGTATTTTGCTTTTAGTGTCATTCACTCTAATTTCTAAAACTGAGTTGTGAGACAAGGTCAAGGTCAGATTCACGGACGAGTCCCAGAGGCAGCAGAGTACCCGGGCGTCAGCCGCGAGCTCTCCTGTGCACTTTGCGGGCGGGGGGAGCTGCCTCAGCTGGGCACCCCAGGTGTCAGGGGCTCCGCCGTTCTTTGCCGCCCTGTGCACCCTGGGATGCTTGGCAGGTTCTCTGGTCACTTCCCTGGCACCTCTCCCTCTCCCCACTCCACACAGAACAAAAACGTTTCCGGATGTTGCCAATACTCCCCCAACCCCCCACGAGAAGCACTGAGCCCACTGGGAAGTAGGACAGGAAGGTTGGTGGGCTAGTGTTAACTCCGACAGGTCCCTGTCTCACCAGTTTTCCCACTGATGTCCTTTTTCTGTTCCAGGATCCAGTCCAGGATGCCACCTTGCACTTAGTCACCATGTCTGTTTATGGTAATTTTTGACATTCGGATTTTTTATTAGCTTCTTAATCTTCGTCTTTGCAGGGCAGGTTTAGGGAAGGCGTGCTCCAGCCTACGTTCCCTCCCAGCACCCTGATTGAAATCTATAAGCCCTTTGGCTGTGTTCCTATCGGTGTGGGGTTGGAACCTCTTTGCAGTTGTCCAGGGACTATGGATGTCGTAACCCATGATTGCTCTGCTGGTTGACAATGCCAACCTCATACTGAGTTCTTGTCTATACAAGGATTTCCATGACATACGAAGGCGTTTCCTTCTAACAGTTTTCATGCCGCTTGAGTGCTGTGTGTATCACAAGGGCTGCTCTGTTCTCATCCATGCATTTGAAAGGTGAGGAATCTTCTAGGTACTCCTGCGTGTGAACTAGTGACATTCGACCTGTCTCATTCTGCAGGGTCACAGACTGGCTGGCCTTCAAATGTTAAATCTGTATTGTTTGAGAGGCAGAAATACAGGGATGGAGAAAGGAGGAGGGAAGGAGCAGGAAGGGGGGAGAGGAGGAGGGAGAGGAGGAGGGAGAGGGAGAGGGAGAGGAGGAGGAGGAAGGAGAATGACTGGGAGAGAGAGGAGGCCGGAGCTTCTATCTGCTTGGCAATGGCCAGGCTGGGCCAGGCAGAGCTGAGAGCTGGGACGTCCATCCACGTCTCCCACATAGGTGGTGGGAACTCCGTTACCTGAGCCGTCACCATCACCCCCAGGGTCTGCCTTGGCAGGAAGCCGGAGCCAGAGCCAGGGCCAGGGATCAAACCAGGCACTGCATGGATTTTTAATTTCTCTCAGCAGCATTTTGTAGTTTTCATTGTAGAGCTCACTCGTGTATTTTGTAAAGCTTATCCTCACTTATATCCTGAATGCTACAGTAAATGGATATTGATTTCTTAACATTTCACTTCCAACTTTTTTGCTTACTATAGTATATATATAATTGACTTTAGTGACCTTGATTCCTGCAATTTTGCTAAAACCACTTAACAATTAGAGCAGTGTTTTTGTGGATTCCTTAGAATTTTCTATGTCCATAATAGCAGTGTGTCTGAATGAGCTTTATGCTTTCCTCACCTTGATGATTACTGTTCCTCTGTTCTTACCTTATTTTTTAAGATTTATTTATTTATTTAAGAGGCAGAGTTACAGACAGAGAGAGAGAGAAGTCTGGGACCAGCGCTGTGGTGCACTGGGTTAATGCCCTAGCCTGAAGTGCCAGCATCCCATAGGGGCGCCGGTTCTAATCCTGGCTGCTCCTCTTCCAATCCAGCTCTCTGCTATGGTCTGGGAAAGCATTGCAAGATGGCCCAAGTGCTTGGGCCACTGCACCCACGTGGGAGACCCAGAGGAAGCTCCTAGCTCCTGGCTTCAGATCGGCACAGCTCCAGCCATTGTGGCCAATTGGGGAGTGACCATTGGATGGAAGACTTCTCTCTCTCTCTCTCTCTCTCTCTCTCTCTCTGTCTCTTTCTCTCTCTGCCTCTCCTCTCTGTGTAACTCTGACTTTAAAATACAAATAACTAAATCTTTAAAAAAGAGAGAGAGAGAGAGAGAGAAGTCTTCCATCTGCAGGTTCACTCCCCAAATGGCCACAGTGGCTGGAGCTGGGCTGATCCAAAGCCAGAAGCCAGGAGCCTCTTCCAAGTCACCCTCATGGGTGCAGGGGCCCAAGCACTTGGGCCATCTTCTACTGCTTTCCCAGGCCACAGCAGAGAGCTGGATCAGAAGAGGGGCAGCCAAGACATGAACTGGCGCCCATACGGGATGCTGGTGCTGCAGGCAGAGTCTTCGCCTACCACACCATAGAGCTGCCTGTCTCCTTAGCTTAATGAAGTAGGTAAGATTTTCAGTAAAACGTTGGCTAGAAGTCATGAGAAAGCAGTCTCTTTCCTTATCCCTTATTAGCTTTAGGGATTTTATAAAACATACAGATGCAGATAGATTCCATTTGCCACGTTTTATCTTTTTTTTTGCAGTAATAAATACAACATAAAATTTAGCATCTTGATTCATTGAGGGTGCAGTTTGTGGCATTAATTACATTCAGTTGTTTCATGAACACCATCACCACTCATATCAAGAGCTCTCTCGGCTGGCGCTGTGGCTCACTAGACTAATCCTCTGCCTGTGGCGCTGGCACCCCAGGTTCTAGTCCCAGTTGGGGCGCCGGATTCTGTCCCGGTCGCTCCTCTTCCAGTCCAGCTCTCTGCTGTGGCCCAGGAGTGCAGTGGAGGATGGTCCAAGTGCTTGGGCCCTGCACCCGCATGGGAGACCAGGAGAAGCACCTGGCTCCTGGCTTCGGATCAGCGCAGCACTGGCCGTAGCGGCCATTTGGGGGGTGAACCAACAGCAAAGGAAGACCTTTCTCTCTCTCTCTCTCTCTCTCTCTCTGTCTCTCTCCGTCTAACTCTGCCTGTCAAAAAAACAAACAAACAAACAAACAAACAACAACAACAACAACAAAACAAAAACAACCTCTCTCCATCCTGCAAAACTGAAGTTCTGCACACAGTAGACAGGAAATCCCAACTCCCTGGCAACCATCACGTCCAAGTTTCTGTCTAGATTTAGCCGCTCTGGATAATTCACGAAAGTGGACGCCGACAGTCTCTGTCTTTTGTCCTTGGGATTCTGCCCTCGAGGTGCATCCAAGTTGTAACTTGGGTCAGAGTTTCCTTCTTTGTGAAGGCTAAATACCCTTCTGTTGTGTGTGTGGCTGCAGTGTGTTTACCCACTCACCTTTGATCATAACCGGGTGGCTCCCATCTTCAGGCTGTTGTGACTAACGCTGGGAGTAGGCGTGGGCATACAAATATCCCCGTGAGTCCTTGCTCTTGATTCCTCGCTGTATACCCCAGAGGTAACTGATATGATGAATCTATTTTTACTGTGGAAGGGGCTATTGTAGTGTTTTCCAAGGCAGCTGCGCCCTTTTGCATTCCTGTGGGCAGTGCGTCGTGGTTCCAGGTTCTCTGCGCCCTCAGACACACCTGTCAGTGTCCGTCGGATTTGTAATTCCCGTCCTAACAGGTGTGGGGTGGGGTCTCCTTGTGGCTCATGTCCACACTTCCCTAATCATTCCCTGGTGATGGTGAATCATTTTTCTAATGTGCCTATTGGCTGTTTGTATAAAATTGGAGAAATTAAGTTGTTATTCAAATATATATTCCATTTTTATTCATATTATTTGGCTTTTTAAGAATTATTTCTACTGCCAGATTGGTGAAATCCATTGTTATATGTGGGTGTTGAGCATTGACAAATACTTTCTATGCACCTATTGTGATAATGTTAAGATTTTTTCTTTTTTTATAAATATGAGAAGTTATATTGATTTCCATACATTGGGTTAACTATATTTTAGGTTAACTATTTGGTCGTGATGTATTAAACTTCTTAAAACATGTAGTATGACCTTGCATTTGCTTTTTTTAATTTTTTTAATTTTATTTATTTATTGACAGGCAGAGTGGACAGTGAGAGAGAGAGACAGAGAGAAAGGTCTTCCTTTTGCCGTTGGTTCACCCTCCAATGGCCGCTGCGGCAGTGCACTGCAGCTGGCGCACCGCGCTGATCCGAAGGCAGGAGCCAGGTGCTTCTCCTGGTCTCCCATGGGGTGCAGGGCCCAAGCACCTGGGCCATCCTCCACTGCACTCCCGGGCCACAGCAGAGGGCTGGCCTGGAAGAGGAGCGACTGGGACAGAATCCGGTGCCCCGACCGGGACTAGAACCCGGTGTGCCGGTGCCACAGGCAGAGGATTAGCCTAGTGAGCCGTGGCGCCAGCCTGCACATGCTCTTTTTAAAATTTATTTTACATTTATGTTAGTGGTGACTGTTGGTATGTGGTGGCAGCAGTTGTTGTTTTGAATTATTTTAGTTTGAGAAGTGTTTTCCTCTTTTTCTGAAGGAGGTTTTGTGGGGCTGGTTTTGTCTCCCGTAAGGTCACGTGGCCTGCACTTTTCTGTGTGGAAGGGTTTCTTCTGCATCCGGTGTCTGGTCTTGCTGTGTCAGCAGTCGGTCTCCTGTTGTTAAGCTTGCTTAGGCAATTCCCATCTTTCAGGGAATGCGGCATTTCCTCTAAGTCGTCTGCATTAACCAGTATCAGGTTGCTCTTAGGAGTTCCTCCTACCCACGACCTCGGGCTGTTCTCTCCCAGAGCACTGGTGCTGCTGGTTGGTGTCTTTGCCCTTGAACCATCCAGCTGGGATTTTGTCCATTTTATTGATTTTTTTTCCAAGATGTGGTTTTGTTAGAGTTTCTCCTTTGCTTATCTGTTTTCAGTTATGGTCTGATTTTAGCTTTGTTTCTTCCATTTGCCTATTTGTTCTGAAATGACTTTTCTTTTTTCTTTTTCACTTCTTAAGGAGAATGCTTAGATCAAAGGCTCACAGCAAGTGTTTTCTTTTTTTTTAATGAACAGAAATATTATTTCTTTTTTTTTTAAGAATTAGCAGTGATCCTTTTTTTAAAAAAAAAGATTTATTTTATTTATTTGAAAGACAGAGTTACAGAGAGCGGTAGAGACAGAGAGAGAGGTCTTCCATCTGATGGTTCACTCCCCAGATGGCTGCAATGGCCGGAGCTGTGCCGATCCGAAGCCAGGAGCCAGGAGCCAGGAGCCAGGAGCTTCTTCCAGGTCTCCCATGTGGGTGCAGGAGCCCAAGGAGTTGGGGCCATCTTCCACTGCTTTCCCAGGCCATAGCAGAGAGCTGGATCAGAAGTGGAGCAGCCGGGACTAGAACCAGCACCCATATGGGATGCTAGCACGGCAGGCCAGGGCTTGAACCTGCTGCACCACAGAAATTTTATTTCACAGCAAGTGTTTTCATACAAGCGTTTTAAGCCATAATATCCTTCAAATTTTGAAATGTGGTTTTTTTACTTTCATTCAATTCATAATACTTTGGTACATGTTCATCAAGATTACTTTGCTTTAATGTGTGTCCATCAAGACCCATCGTGAACTTTGATATCTGAGAGGACAAGATCATTATCACTGCTCTGTTCTCATTGTTTTTTCTGGAAGATTCTTTTAGCTAGTCTCTTGTATTTAAGTAGGACATTTAAACCATTTGCATTTGTTTTTTATGGAAAATTATTCATAGACTACATTTAGGAAGAAAATCCCTAACCTATTAAATCTTTCTGAACGAATAGAAGAGAGGAGCTCCAAGGTTCCAGTCATGAAGTGATGACAAGCAGAGGGAAGCGTGATTGCTCTCATTTGATCAGCACCATGATACGCATTTCTTGAAATGCTGCACCATATCCCTTACATAGGTACAGTCGTTCATCAGAAATCCTGTTGCAGGAGACAGAAGCTAACCCATATGATCTGCTGTTCACACGCTGCGTATTTGTGTCAGCTCATCCCGTTGTACCCTCTAACCATAAACACTTAATCATTTAAAATAATTGATTATCAATATGAGTGGATTTATTTCTATCATGATTTAGGTTTTCTATTTGTCTCATTTATTTATTTTTTTATTTTATTTTTTGAAAGGCAGAATGGACAGTGAGAGAGAGAGACAGAGAGAAAGGTCTTCCTTTTACTGTTGGTTCACCCTCCAATGGCCGCTGCGGGGGCACGCTGCGGCTGGCGCTGCGCTGATCTGAAGCCAGGAGCCAGGTGCTTCCTCCTGGTCTCTCATGCGGGTGCAGGGCCCAAGCACTTGGGCCATCTTCCACTGCACTCCCAGGCCACAGCAGAGAGCTGGCCTGGAAGAGGGGCAATCAGGACAGAATCCAGCGCCCCAACTGGGACTAGAACCTGGTGTGCCAGCGCCGCAGGCGGAGGATTAACCTATTGGGCCATGGCACCAGCCATCTTATCAATTTTTTTAAAGATTTTATTTATTTGAGAGATAGAGTTACAGACAAAGAGAGGGAGAGACAGAAAGGAAGGTCTTCCATCCACTGGTTCACTCCCCAAATGGCTGCAACAGCTGAGCTGGCCGATCCAAAGCCAGGAGCCAGGAGTTTCTTCCGGGTCTCCATGCAGATGCTGGGGCCCTAGCATTGGGGCCATCTTCCCAGGCCACTAGCAGGGAGCTGGATCAGAAGAGGAGCAGCCGGGACTCAAACTGTTGCCATATGGGAGGCCGGTGCCACAGGCGGAGGCTCAGCTTCTACCCCGCAGTGCCAGCCCCTCTCATCCTGGTTTTGACTCCTGCAAACCGATGAGTCTTTCCCACGATGGGCTTGCCTCAGGTACCGTCACCAGCTCCTCTTTCTTGCACACATCAGAGCTTGTTCCTGTCCCCGGTGCTCAGCGTCACCTTCCCGAAGAATGGGTTCCCTGGGCTTCTTTGGATAGAACACCCCAGAGACAGAATTTTTGTCCTCAGATCGGCCTGTTGGGGAGGTGGGAGTTCTAGAAGCCGCTTTATTTTGCTGTGTCCAGAAAGACTTCACAAGGCAAACTGCTCCAAGTTGGTCATTATTTCCTCTCGGTCCTTTGAAAATATCACGCTGGTGCATTCGGCTCCTACTGGGCCGTGGAGAAGGCAGCAGTCCACCCAGTTGCCGCAAGGCCACAGTTTTCCTTTGGGCTGTTTTAGGATATTCTCTTTGTATTTGGTGTTGTGCTTCATTATGGTGTATTAAATGCAGATCTGTATGGTTATTTTCATCATTGTTGTGCTTCATGAATCTGAGACTGTCTGTGTTACTTCCGGGACTGTGTGGGCCCCAAGGCCGTCCCCTCTTTCATTCCCTCTTATCCCCTCTCTGAGTTTGGGTTAGATCAGTTTTATGCTGCCCCATCCTGTTGTCCTTTCTCCTAACCTGTCTCTCAGTTTCCGTTACTTTGAATTGACTCTGATACATTCAATATATTTTTCAGATTTTATTCTACTTCTCTAATTCCACTTTCAGCTGTATCTAAAGTCATCTAAGTTTTTAGCTTCTATGAACATTTTTAATTTCTAGAAATGCATTTTAGTTCTTTTGAAATCACTTTTGTCACTTTTATAGTTTCTACTCACTCATAATTTTTATTAACCCTTCAATGTCTTTCAATGTATCAGCAGTTTTATAGGCTGTATTTATTAATTTCCAATAGATAAGCTGTGTGTGAGTCTGATTCTGCCGTTGGCTCTCCTAACTTTGGCCTAGGCAATTGTCATTCATTTGTATGTGCTGTGACTTCTGGCCCATAACTTGCCTCTCTTATTCTAAGATCATATCTATTAGAACTGTATCTATTAGAATTAGAATTCTCTGCAATGAAGGAAACTTCCCCAGAGAGGACTCCCATGCTTCTCCCAGCTGGGCTCACATTTCCAGCTTCCGGGGGTGGCAGACAGGTTGTGTGAATGTTGGCTCTGAGCCTGAAAGGGTACCAGCTTCTGAGAATAAACTGAGCTTTCTGTAGGGGTTTCCAACCCGATTTCCCATATTCCCAGATTTCACCAGCTGGCCTCTGTTTGGCTTTAAATGCAAAAGCCTAGGTGGCCGAAGATCAGCGGTAACCTTCAAGGCAGCTGGATTTGTTCTTTGGTTTTTTCTTGGCCTCAGAAGCAGTTTCCTGATTCCATCCATGTTGAGCCATACATTTAAAATACGCATTAATGCTGATATCCAAGACTTTTAGTTGGTTCTGTAGATTAAAAAGGAAAGACTTCCTTTTACCCTCTGAACGTTCATTGGAATAAACTGACAAAGGTAGCTTAACTACAGGAAAGACACACAGACTGCCAGTGTGCACGGCACCCACACAGTGCGGGCAGCCAGCAGCACCCCGTGATTCAGAGGCTTGGACTTCCCTTCCCATAGGGGAGGGGCAGTGAGAAGTGTTGGGAGTAGAAAATTAATTTTTTTAAAGATTTTATTTGACAGGTAGAATTATAGACAGTGAGAGAGAGAGGCAGAGCCTATCTTCACTCTCTAAATGGCTGTGACGACCAGAACTGCGCTGATCCGAAGCCAGGAGCCAGGTGCTTCCTCCTGGTCTCCCATGCGGGTGGAGGGGCCCAAGCACACAGGCCATCCTCTACTGCTTTCTCAGGCCACAGCAGAGAGCTGGACTGGAAGAGGAGCCCAGTCCAGCTGGACTGGAAGAACTGGCGCCCATATGGGATGCTGGCACGGCAGGCTGTGGATTAACCTAGTGCACCACAGTGCTGGCCCCAGAAAATTATTTTTAAGGAGATTTAATGGGCTTGAAGAAGCTAAAATGGCCAGGGACAAATCTGTTGGGTGTGCAGAATGGGCAGTGGCTGGGAACCAAGTCTTTAGAAACATTGAATGGGTATAAACAGAAAGTGAAAGTCTGTCCCTACATGCCTTTCTTCCAGTGGCATGAATTCGGTTAGTGAGGATTCAGGGGAGGCACCAGACACCATTGTTTTCTTTCTTGGCTGGTCTAGGCGTTAGGCAGATAAGGGGTTATCAGAGTAAAGCCTCTTCCAGTCTCTTCCGATCTCAAAGTTCCTATAATTTGAAATAATTAGCATACCAGGGCACCCTGTTCTTGGGGACAGTCCCTGGACCCCTTCACTTCCTAGCACGATGGGTTTTTGTAGATGAATTTGTTGTCATGGCAGTGTTAACTTTGCCACGCGTGTAGATGGTCCTCTACATTACACAAGTCGGCTGGAGTGGCGTGTTGACTCTGCTGTTGACTATGCGGCCCCCAACACAGGAGTGTGTGACCCACGGTTCTGGAGGTGGAACATCAGGGTGCCAGCAGGGGTGGAGCTGGTGACGGTCGATTTCTCACCAGAAAGGTGAGCTGCTGGCTCTCGTGCCTCCCCTTGCGACAGCTCTGATCTCACGCCTGAGGGCTGCCTCCTCATGATCCAATCACCACTCAAACCCCCCCTTGTTAATAGCACCCTACTGGGTTAGGGCTTCAACAGTTGAGTTTGGGGGACTGGGGCATCCAGTCCACTGCACAAGGCCAAGTCTTTGTTTAAGGATATTTTTGCTGATGTCGTTGGCTTTTTCTAACACTGTTATAGTTTTTATCAAGCTATGGATTGTCTTGTTCTACTTGTTAAGCAGAGTTCTCTACAAACGTAAGAAATAACTCTCTAATATTCAGATCTTGTGATATAAACTTTTAATGTTGGGCATTAAACTCCAAATTTTTCTCTTTTTTATGTTTTAAAAGTACTTTTTATTTATGTAAGACGCAGAGAAGACAGATACTCCTATCTACTGGATACTTTAATTGCTCCCAACGGCTGGGTCTAGGCTGGGGCTGAAACCAGGAGCTGGGAACTCAGCCCAGGCCTCACATGCAGGTGGTAGGAATCCAATTGCTAAGTCCCCACTGCTGCCTCCTAGGGGTCTGCATCGGTAGGAAGCTGAAGTCAGGAGCCAGGCCCAGGCACTGAACACAGCCCACAGTGGGCACTGCTGGCTGAGCCCCTCCGTTCCTAACTGCTCACTATCACAGATAACACTTAGCAGGCATGTGTGTATGAAACTCTGACCACATGTCTGCTCATGTTCTTGGGCTCTATTTTTGGAAGGACTGTTGGGTATAGGATTGAGCACCGCGAAGACTTTTGATTTTATGGCTTTGGTTGCTGTTGCTGGGACTGGGAAAGCGATACCCCTGAGGGCGGTGCTTTGGCCTCCAGCTGCCATCGGTTTCAGGAGACCCTCAGAGGGACAGCCTGCGTCTCCCTGGGTTTCTAGAGAATGAGCGGTGTGTGCGGCCGCTGCAGCGCGGGGACTGTCTCGCCCCTGTGTGATTGTTTTCCACTGAGTCTCCCATTCTTTTTTAGTTCCTATCAAAATTTTATTTTGCTTAAGAAATACAACTTCATGCATTTAATATACACAAATGTGGGAACATGGTGACCCCCCCTCCCTCCACCCACACTCCCACCTTTCTTCCTCCTCCCTCTTTCTTTCTCATTCTTCTTTTTTCTTTTTTTTTTTTTCACCAAGATCGATTTTCAGTCACAAAAAGACATGCCATGTGGTCTCTCTGATCTGTGGTCACTAATAGAGTACTTGACTGTAATCTGTAGGAGCAAAACTGACACCTTGAGATGCGCTGATGTTGAACAGCCCTTGCCTTGACTGTAGGTGAACAGTGTTTTTCTTGTTTGTTTTTGTTCTTTTTTCTTCATGCTAGTTGGTGAGCTCTCTACTTAATGTAGGGTTAACCTTGTGAGTATGAAGTTAACCAAGTCTTTCATTCTTACAATTTGCTAATTTGCTCGTAGGCTAAAAAAAAAAAAGCCATCCTATTTTTGTCTAACTTCAAATTACAAATAAGACAAAAGTTTTCATTGGCCAGTATACAGAAGGGGTCTTCAAAATTTCCTGGAAAATGAATATTATGAAAGCTGCATAATTTCAATTTTTTTTGCACCTAAATGAACTTATCTTTTAATCCCACCTTTCCAAAAGCTCTTTGAAGTAACTTTGTGTTTCCTTCTTTTGAAATGGTTTTGTGTTGGATCTTCCCTGCAACTTTTTGAGTGTTGGGATTTTTCTGAGGCGTCTTTAATGGATACACTTTATGCCGTAGGGACCACACAGCTAACCTGTGCCATTTGGGCCAGTGTACAGTGGTGCCTGAATCATTTCAAACTTGGGTTCAGCATTCCCACCATTGTATTTTGAGTTCTTTGTCTTTAGAGAATTGGGGTAGTTGTGACAAGTCAAAATAATGATGGCTGTCTGGGGAATTGACAACACGTGGAGAAATGTGAAGTGCAAAACCAACACATTTTATAGTTGCATCACATCCAGAGTACACTGGAGCTGTTACGTTGGTGAGCCAGGAAGGAATGAGATAAAGCGAACTCAAGCAACAGGGGGTGGGGGAGTCCACCAGCAACCGTGTCTGCGAATGGAGTCCCAGTCAGGCCTAGGGATATTGAAACCCTACACTGAGCTGTGGCACAGGGCGGGTTGGTTCCCAGCGAGGGGCACTGGGGCGGGGCGTGCCAGGGGTGGGAGCAGCACACAGCAGGTGCAGAAGTGCAGAAAGATTTGCTGACTGACAGATGCCGCTCTTTGCTGGGGTTGGATGCATCCCAGCGACAGCGCAGTAATGAGAAAGAAGTGTGTGACCCAGCGTGTGGGACCATCCACGCCACGTATCCCGGTTTCTCTCTGGGACCACTCCAGGACTGGGAGGAGAGAAAGGAGGGACCTGTGTCCGATTGGTCCGAGACCCATGTATGCTCCTGCTTTCTTTTGATTCCTTATAAAGACCCATCCTGCCAGCTCATGTCACAAAGCGAAAGTGCGCGTTACCCCACAGGCCATGGGCAAGGCTGAATATCACTGATCAGTGCTTGCAAATGAGCTTTCTGCTGTTCTCCCGAGCGCTGATCAAGTCGGCACGGGAGGCACTGGGTCCAGGACCAGCGGAGGATGGACGTGGAGGGTCTTTAACATGAAGTAATTGGATGTGAATCTTTCATTACATTATGAAACTTAAGGCACACAAACCGGAGTCCCTGCAGCTGAGTTGAATTAGTTCCTCCACCAAGAGAAATTGGAGTACAAGTCAAGAGACGAGCAAAGACCAGAATGCCAAGGGCAGAACTTCACATTGCACTTGGGCTCTGCCGGCAGAGTGTGCACGTTGGTAGTTTGGAGCCGAGCGACCCCTGGCTCTTCCCTCCTGGTTCTTTCCCTGCGGGCCCTGACTCAGCGACAACAGGAGCTCGCTGGCTGTTTCTCAGGCAACGTTCACTCACCGCGTCACTGAGCTGTACGCTGCACGCTGTAACTGAGCACTGTGTGACGTGTTCCGGAAGGCGATCATTCAGAAATGCGCCGTCTTTGTGAGCGCGGCTTGCTGTTGCTCAGTGGCCAGCGCAGGGCCGAGGGTTTCCTATCTGAGAGTTGGTCGTTGGGTCTGCTGAAGTACAATGACTTCCTGCAAGCACGGGAAGCGAGTACCCAATGGGCCGATGGCATCGAGACCCTCACCCACTCTCTTCACAGGCGAGGCGTGAGTGGGGGGTCTGCAGCCACTTTTAGGGGGGAGGAAATGGTTTTCAGAGGAGATGCGTGGTTCCCCAAACAGGTGGAACTTGTGACCAAGTCCTCCTAGGTCCGGGCATGGTGCCCACCGTATGAGATCCCATCTCCCTCACCACTGAGACATCTAGGGAGGGATTTATGGGGTTGAATGTGTTCCTGAAGATCTGGCTTGTAGGTCGGAGGAGGAACTTCCCCAGAAACCTGCTCGTTGGTCGATTTCTCGGCTCTTTCCGTTGGAAACAGTCATGGCGCCGCAGTGCCGTTCTTTGGGGTTCGGTGTTCTGAGCCCCAACATCAGCACGATGCCAGAGATGCAGGAGACTTGGAGGTCCCTCAACCCTAAGAAGCTCATTTGCTCCTTTTCCAGCAGGGAAGACTTCCCTCTAACACCTGGTTACTTTCCCTGCAGGGAAGACGTCCCTCTAACACCTGGTTACTTTTCCTGCAGGGAAGACTTCCCTCTAACACCTGGTTACTTTCCCTGCAGAGAAGACTTCCCTCTAACACCTGGTTACTTTTCCTGCAGGGAAGACTTCCCTCTAACACCTGGTTACTTTTCCTGCAGGGAAGACTTCCCTCTAACACCTGGTTACTTTTCCTGCAGGGAAGACTTCCCTCTAACACCTGGTTACTTTTCCTGCGGGGAAACACACACCCTTTTCTGCTCCAGGACAAAGCCCGGCCTCCCTGCTCTCCCTGAGGACACTGTCTGGCCTGCACAGCCTGAAAATTGCCCCCCGACTCTCCCCTCCCCTCCCCGTGGCGAGATGGGCGGCGGTGTCAGACACATGCGGTTTCCCACCCAAGGGGCAGCCGTGGCGTGGCGACTGCTACCAGCTAGCTCAGTTGTGGCGCCACTGGGCACAGGGCTTCTCTGTCCCTCTGCTGGCTTCATCTTCAGCTATGGCCTCGTGCAGAGGGAGCGCGGGCTGGGGCTGGTCAGGCCTGCCACTTTGTCTGGACTTTTGGGCTGGGCAGGGCCGCGGGTGCTGGCCGAGGGAAGCGATGACAGTGAGGCTGCTGCCGGCCGGCAATGCTGCTGACGTCGAGGGCTCGCGCCACTGGGATGCGGTGGTCCCACCTCCCCCTCTCATCCCTTCCAGCCAAATGCACTCAGCACGCCAGTTAAGGCAAACGAGGCTTCAACACTGCCCTGAACAGAGTGGCTGGGCTCAGACTAACGGCCAGGAGAGGGCAGAAATGCCTCTGCCTTAGGAGACCGACCCTCACTGCCGCGTTCGTCGCCGGAGGCCCCTGACATTGGGAGAACTCAAGTTCCTCACCAGGGTGAGGGCACTTGGGCTACTGTAAGATCTTCCAGCCTTCCCACTCTGCGGGGGCAGTGGCCTTGCCCTGCCGCTCACCATCACATTCCTGCCTCGCAGTGGGATGCCTGAACACGGGACGGGTCTGAAGCCATGTTCGGATCGTGCGATTGTACTATCGAGTGTGGATGCTGCATCTGCTCCCGAGCTGCTGTCACCTGATGGCCCAGTGGCTCTTCAGCGTTCTGCTGGGCTGCTCGTGGGCCCACCAGTTGCGTGGGGATGTGAGTCACGGGACAAGTGCTGGTGTCCAGCAGGTGCCAGGGCCCTGCAAAGCAGGACCCCTGCGCTCATGGAGTGTGCGTGCTGAGTGGTCACAGACGCACTCCAAGCACTAACTTCAGCTTGAGAAATGTCAGGTGGTGATAAGAATCTGGCAGGACACTGGGCTCTGCTCATGTGACTGGGCTGCCTACTTGGTGGCTCCCACGGTGGCTTCTCTGAGTGACATTTCAGCCAGGGTCTTCATGATAAGAAGGCGCCAAGGCCTTGTGACATTGCAGAGGATTTGCAGGCTAGAAGGAATAGCAGGTGGAATGACACAAGAATGGAGCCGGCACATTCAGTGGACAAGGCCAAGTCCAGTGGGACTGGAGAGTACAGGGACGGTGGGGACAGAGCGTGCCTCCAGCAGGAAGTCTGTGGTGTATCTGAGTGGGAGTGGGCAGCCATCAGAGTGGTCCAAGCAGAGGTGGTGGTAGGTCTTCTCGAGCTCACTGAAGCGGGGTGAGTATCTGAGTGGCGATGGAGAGAGTAGGAGGCCCCAGGAGCGTTCCAGGTAGAGGTGACAGGGCAGGCTGAGGGTTTCAACACAGAACAGATGAAAGCAGGAATCGAGGTACTGCTTGGGTTTGCAGGCAGGTGAGTCACTGTTGGCCGTTGTTGAAACAGGCCCTGCCCAATCACCAACCGATCATTTTCAGACGCGAGAGGCCCTGAGCAGACGGCTGCATGCTCAGCAGCCTCGGGGGATAGTCTGAAACGCCTGACAGCCCGTGGCAAACGTTCCCAGCACTGGACCAAGTTGTGCGTGGAGGCGTGGCCGTGTTTAAGACACGATGAAGGGGCCAGCGCCGCGGCTCACTAGGCTAATCCTCTGCCTGTGGCGCCGGCACCCCGGGTTCTAGTCCCAGTCAGGGCACCGGATTCTGTCTCAGTTGCCCCTCTTCCAGTCCAGCTCTCTGCTGTGGCCCAGGAGTACAGTGGAGGATGGCCCAGGTCCTTGGGCCCTGCACCTGCATGGAGACCAGGAGAAGCACCTGGCTCCTGGCTTCGGATCAGAGCAGTGCGCCTGCTGCAGCGTGCCGCCGGAGCGGCCATTGGAGGGTGAACCAACAGAAAAGGGAAGACCTTTCTCTCTGTCTCTCTCTCTCACTGTCCACTCTGCCTGTCAAAAAAAAAAAAAAAAAAAAAAAAAAAAGGACACGGTGAAGGGACAAGTACCCCAAGCAGCAAAATGCTCGTGTGTGGAAAACCAGAATGTCAAAGCCAAGAGAAGAGTGAGCGAATTCTGCCACGCGTAGAACTTGCTGCACTTCTGTGAGACGAGGGAGACACCAAGGCCACTTCCGTGCTGCCGCGACTTTGAGTCTGGTGCAAGGCGGTGTCAGTGTTTAGATGACGTCAGCACTGGACCAGCCGGTTTTCCCTAGGCGGGTGACTTTTTTCAAAGTTTGTTTTTAACTGTAATTCTGTTATATCTAAGAGGCATTTTTCTTCCTTGCCGTCTAGAATCACATGAGAATAGTGAAAGCCATTAGGAAAATCAAATGCTTCTTAAACACATTTCCTTTATAGTAAACTTTTCTGGAATACAGCTCTCGTTTTGAACCAAAATGCAGGCGCCATTTCCACAGTCGGCTGTCCAAGTAAAACCTTCCAGGATCACGGTCAGCGGGAAAGATGGGACGTGTGTGTGAGGGGTTAAAACGCGCGTGACGGCGGCTGCGCTCAGAGGCTAAGGGGGCAGGATTCCTCATTACCGTGTCGAAACCTCTCTGTGACAAGTGACCTGGGTGCTGTCCTCATGGCGGAGCTGGTCTCCAGGCAGCGAGGCAACCACAGTTCCTCCTTGTTTGTGTCTTTACGACCCCAAATAGAAAGAATACATATGTTTTCCTTCTTCACATTTATTTTTAGAAAATCTGGAAGAAGAAAATGCCTCCAGCTCGGCCACGTGCCTCCTATTAGCCTTAATGGGAGCAAGGCGTCTTCATGGAAGAAAAGAGTAATCCCCAAGGGTATAAATAGCAGAAGGCGCGGCCACAAGGGTCTGAGCCCTGTCCCTGAGAGGGGTGGCCCCGTCCAGGTCAGCTGCCCATGCGGGTTGGGTTGGTTGAGCCTCCAGGGCCCCTTGGGAGCTCAGCACCCAGAGGTCCCTTCCAGCCCCGTTCTCAGCTCCCCAGGCCTGGCAGGGCAGGCTCTGCAGTGCTTACTGGGAACCCCATGCATTTGGGATCAATGCCTCTGGGCTTGCTCAGGACACAACAGTGTGGCCCCAGAGCTTGCCCTGTTGGCTAGGTTTTCCTGCGAAGTTAGCACAATTGACAAGGCATTTCAATAGAGCCAGCGTGTTCCTGAGCCGCACCTCCAAGGACTGGGAGGCCCGCCCGTGTTGCAATATGGCCCACCCATTCCTGCAGTGTTTGCAGCCTTGGAATACAAGGGATCACATGTGTCTGCCCACTGGCGGGCCTTGGACAGCTATGTTTCGTAGTCCTCAGGGCAGGGGTAGGGTGACTTTGGCACACATCTCACTATGTGTGCATTCCCCGCTTCCCAGCCCTCATGGTGCATCTGTATCCAGGTGATTCCAATTAAAGTGCTTGGGACACCCTTGAAGGTCCGAAGGCGAGGATAGCAAGAGGTGCTCACCCAGGGAGCCTGTCCCAGGAGGGCAGGGTGCAGAGGGGCAGGCGGCTGGGCCTGCGTCAGCCCTGATTCTGCATTGCAAATTGACCTGGGGGTCTCACAGCTCCCGCAGGTCGCTCCACATCCCTCTGTCTCACCTGCTGCCCGGTGACAAGACACAGAAGGGACAAGACCAAGGCCAGGGGCCCTGGAAAGCAGAGCTGCCCCCCTACCCCGAGCTCCCCTCAGGCCCAGGAAAGGGGCTGTGTTCCCCTCCCCCACAAGGGGCAGCTCTTCCACCACCCCATGAGTTAGACCCCTTCATTCAACACACTCCGCAAGGTGGCAGGGGGTGAGCCATGGGCAGTCGTGGGGTGTGGCGGTGAGCTATGGGTCAAGGATTTAGCAAACTGACTTCCTGCCTTTGTCTTCCTGTGTGTGTGTGTGCTCCCCCCAGCCTTGAAACAAAGGACAGAAATCCATCCCGTCACTCAGGGTAGGCATTGTTAGCTGTGCCATGCCGCGGGCCCTCCTGGGGCGGCACCGCTCTATCACAGTTTTCCGGGGGAGTGGGAGGGGCATTAGCCCATGTGTGGAGGAGCAGCTTGAGATCAGATGGGCTGGGCGAGCTGAGCACAGTGTCATAGCTAATGAGAGGCAGGACCAGGTGGCACTAGATCCCGAGCTGTACTCCTGGCTCATTCCAGCACCTTCCATCCTCCTGAAATGATGTCACATTGTGAACTCCGCCATCCCGGGACATATTATGGCCTCTCCAAGGCCTGTGCAGATGTGTGGATCAAGAGCTGGGCTCAGTGGAATTCTGGGTAGCACCCGCAGGCTGACAGCAACTGGGTGCACTTGGTGTCTTAATTCATAGAGCTCAGGGGCAGGCATTTGGCACAGTGAGGAAAACAGTGCTTGGGACACCCAAGTCTCATCAGAGATTCAAGTCCTGGATTCGAGTCCTGGCTCCACGTCTAGTCCCAGGTTCCTGCTGTTGCACCCCTGGGAGGCAGCTGTGATGGCTCAATGACCCGGGTCCCTGCGGCCCCTGTGGGAGATCTGGATTCAGTTCCTGCTCCTGAGCCCCGCCTGGCCCATCCCCAGCTGTCAGGGCACTTGGAGAGTGAACCAGCAGGTAGAAGAACCCTGTTGGTATCTGTTTTTCTCTATGTCTGTTTTTTTCTGTCTTTCTGCCTTTCAAATAAATAAAAAATTAGAATAGTATAAAACAGGATTTTGCAAATGTTAATACCAGGGATCATAGTCATTTTAGATTCACTGAGAAGTGACTTTTTTTTTTTTTTGACAGGCAGAGTTAGACATTGAAAGAGAGAGAGAGAGAAAGGTCTTCCTTCCATTGGTTCACCCTCCAAATGGCCGCTACAGCCGGCGCGTTGCACCGATCCGAAGCCAGGAGCCAGGTGCTTCTTCCTGGTCTCCCATGAGGGTGCAAGGCCAAGCACTTGGGCCATCCTCCACTGCCCTCCCGGGCCACAGCAGAGAGCTGGCCTGGAAGAGGAGCAACCGGGATAGAATCCAGCGCCCCAACTGGGACTAGAACCCCGGGTGCCGGCGCCTCAGGTGGAGGCCTAGTGAACCGCAGCGCCGGCCAGAGAAGTGACTTTCAACTGATGCTCTCTGGGGCACTGTTGCTAGCCTATCCCAAATGCTGTTGTTAAAAACACTTAGACCTGAACTAAGTTAAAATGAGCAGAAAGCGGTAGGGGCAGTGCCCTGGCCCCACTTCCCCTCCTGTTAGATGCTAACAGTGACCATTTGAAAAGCGCTTCCTGAATCAAACGCCCGAGACCAGTGCCATGAAGGACCAACAGCCCGAGAAGTCCCATGTTGAAGGGACCTGGCCCCCCTCGGCGGCCTCACTGCAAAGCTGGCTTTGAAAGGCATCCAGCGGGCTGGTGTTGAGCAGCAGCGGGTTAAGCCGCCGCCTGGGACGATGCCAGCATCCCATACGAGCCCTGGTTTGAGTCCTGGCTGTTCTGCTTCTGATCCAGCTCCCTGCTAATGGGCCTGGGAAAGCACCAGAAAAGCATTTGGCCCCCCAGCGCCCAGTGGGAGAGACCTGGATGGAGCCCCCGGCTGTGGCCTGGCCCAGCCCTGGCCGCTGCAGACATTTGGGGAGTGACCAGCAGACGGAAGATGGCTCTCTCTTATCTCCATCTGCCTTTCAAGTAAAGAAAATACATCTTAAAAAAAAAAATAAGGAGGCCGGTGCCGCCGCTCACTAGGCTAATCCTCTGCCTTGTGGCGCCGGCACACCGGGTTCTAGTCCTGGTCGGGGTGCCGGATTCTGTCCCGGTTGCTCCTCTTCCAGGCCAGTTCTCTGCTGTGGCCCAGGAGTGCAGTGGAGGATGGCCCAGGTGCTTGGGCCCTGCACCCCATGGGAGACCAGGGTAAGTACCTGGCTCCTGCCATCGGATCAGCGCGGTGCGCGGGCCGCGGCGGCCATTGGAGGGTGAACCAACGGCAAAAGGAAGACCTTTCTCTCTGTCTCTCTCTCTCACTGTCCACTCTGCCTGTCTAAATAAATAAATAAATAAATAAATAAGGAAAGGCACCAAGGAAGGATACAAGAGTGTCTTGGAGGCAGGCAGGGGCCGGGCAGACCCAGAGGATGTGAAATAAAGACTCGTCTCCGCAGAGAAGCCTTGGAAAGACTCGGGGGAGACTTTAGGTTTAAACTCCGCTGGGACAAGGGGTAAAAGCCTTCCTTTGGGCCGTGCAGTTTGGAGCGTGCTGAGTGTTGTGACCCAAGTAAAGGGGAAGGGGTGGCACCGTGGGATGGAGCATGAAGCCCACTGCCGGCGGTACCCCCCGCATCGCTCGCTGCCCCTCGCACAGGCCTCTGTAACCACTCCACTGCGCGTGCTCTCCCAGCACTGGCGAGGTCAGAGTGACTTCCTCTCCCCGCCTCCCAGCTGCCCACCAGGACACAAGGGCGCAGGGCCTCTCGCCCGTCCCCGGGCTGGGGGAGGAGACGCTGGCTCAGGAAAGCCTTGTTCCGTTCGGTGATGTTCGCCCTCTCCCCATCTCTCCCATTGTCTTCTCAAAGACGCGGCGCTGTGTTTACTCCGGCAAAGATCCCCCTCCCAGCGTGAGGACGGAGGGCCCTGCTCTCGTTCCTTGCAGGTGTTCACGGCACCGAAGCAGTTAAATGTATTTCCATGTGTCGGAGACTAAGGGCTCTCGCGGGCCCAGCCCGTAAACCGAGTTTTGTGTCTTATGAGACAAACACATTCCTCAGGAAGTCCACGCGAAAGGGAGTGACTGGAGTCGGAGCGCTTGGCTGGGCCGCGCCACCTGCTCAGCTCATCGGGAAATGGTCGCTCGGGGAGGGAAGAAGACGGACGTGTCTGAGCCGTTCCCCGGTGGAGGGGAAACCAGCCGGCGTGCCGGTCTCCGTCTCTGCGCGCCGACAGCGGCCAGGCTGGCCCGCGCTGCCTCAAACTCCTCTTGCCACTGGATTTATCCCCAGGGACTATTTTCCTGTGGCCTGTGCGCCTCTTTGGGGAGCGTCTCCGATTCTGATCGTCAGAAATAGCACCGCATTCCTCCAGAGGCGCACGCAGGCCGCGGGGTTGCCGCTGAGCTGGGGCTGAGAGCGCTGAGGTTTGCAGGGAGCATCTGAGAAAACCAGAAGGAAGCCGGCCCCGCGGAAGTGCTGCCGGCTGGCCCAGCTGCCCTGAGAAGTGGGACTTGGGGTCTTTTCCACGGGAATCCTGCAGGCTTGGAATTCACTTCCTTTCCTGATGTGGGATCCGTGGGGCAGTCATATCCTGCCCAAATGGGGTTTCCAGAGCTGTGGTGGAAGCCAGGGTCTGAGCGGCCTGGGGTGGGGGGTGGAGGAAGCAGAGGGATTGCATGTCGGGCAAGCCTGGCTCTTTCCTGGCCCCAGCCCCACACAGCGACAAAACCGGGAATCCTAACAGCTGTGTCCTGGACACACGTGTGGACCTGAGTGTGTGTCGTGTTAGCGGGGGATCAGCCTGCAGAGCCCTCGCGAGTTCCAAATGTCCTGTGTCCCTCTCCACGCTCAGCCTCTGGCCGTGCAGGCCGAGTTGGTTCACTTCCTTCACGACTCGGCACGCATCACCCGGTTTCTGGGTGGAGGCTCGGATCAACCCTTTGTTACCCCCAGCACCTGCCGGGTCCCCTCTTCATCCCCATGCAGTGTCAAGCTCATGAGTGCCAGGATTGCCGAGTGTTTTCACAGAAATGGGGCAAATGTCATACACGCACAAATCTCAGTCGGAAAGCAGCTCTTAAACCAGACGGAGGGCTGTGCGGATGCCCGAGGCCGCGTGATGGGCGTGGCTGGGAGGCGTATGGCTGTGGGTGGGTGTGCGGGAAGGACCCAGGGCTGCCTAGGAGTGGACATGCAGCAACCCCACGGGCGCGGCTGGTCCGGGACCTCATCTTGTCTTTTTTTTTTTTTTTTTTTTTTGGACAGGCAGAGTGGACAGTGAGAGAGAGAGACAGAGAGAAAGGTCTTCCTTTGCCGTTGGTTCACCCTCCAATGGCCGCCGCAGCCAGCGCACCGCGCTGATCCGAAGGCAGGAGCCAGGTGCTTTCTCCTGGTCTCCCATGGGGTGCAGGGCCCAAGCACTTGGGCCATCCTCTACTGCACTCCCGGGCCACAACAGAGAGCTGGCCTGGAAGAGGGGCAGCCAGGACAGAATCCGGCGCCCCGAACGGGACTAGAACCTGGTGTGCTGGCGCCGCAAGGCGGAGGATTAGCCTAGTGAGCCGCGGCGCCGGCCCTCATCTTGTCTTGAAGAGCCCCTGCCCCTCACTGGCTGGGCTGAGCCCCCTGGAGGGATTTAGCCTCCCTGGAGTGTTTCCGTGCTGTGCTGCCCTTACGCTTTCCAGGTGGTCTTCGCTCTGTCGCTCTGACCTGGTTCACTCGCTACAGGGCCCTGCACGGTTTGCTCTGCTGGATCCCACGGCTGGGAGGCAGGCACTGTTTCACAATTGGGACTGCCCAGGACAGCTGGCCACACCCTCAGCTCAGAGCTGCGGTCGGTCGGAAGTGGCCGCTAGGAGGAGCGGTCCACTCTGACCACACGCAGCCTGCAGGCCGTGGCCGTTACCCGCCCCGCCCTGCCCCCATCCTTAGATCTGTTCCCCCGGCCCTCGGCTTCTCGCTGACAGAGGATGGGAGCAGAGGAGCAAGCGTGCTGCTCAGGGCTGTGGACCGTCCCGCAGGCCGTGCCCAGGTGACGTCCAGGCAGGCATAGTTTTGGGTGAAATCTATGTTCATGAGTGGTTTGGTCAAGCATTGCTCGAGTTCTCTTATTTTGCAATTGGCGTCAGAAGTCCTTTAAAAAGTGAGCTGAGTGCAGTGGCGTGGTGAGCTGCCGGCTGTTTGCTGTCAACTTCGTGGTCATTTTACAGCGCTCTGTACTTTGGCCTAATTGCTGTGCATTCTTCGCTTTGTTATACATGTGACGTGTGTAATGCAGGGGCCACGTTTTTATTAGCAGGCTGCTGAGCCACTGAACCTTTCTGTTTTAACCACATCCCGGTCTAACCTCCTGATTCTCTAAGTGGTTCCCGGATCATCAGGATGGCTTGGGAACTCAGAAAAGCACCTGGCAGCGGTGGTGGGAGCCGGCATGCAGGTGAGGGTCGTGGGGACAGGCGGCGTGTGTGGGACTTTTTTTTTATTGTTGCATTCCTAGTGCCTGGCACACACTCAGGACTCAATAAGTGGTTTCTGATTTGAGTATGAAAAAATGAAGAAATTTCTCTGAGAGAGCAGGAGAGACCAACGACAGCCTCCTTTCCTCCCTCCCTCCCTCCCTCCCTCCCTCCCTCCCTTCCTCCCTCCCTGAGTGCGAACGACTCCAGTGAGGGTGAAAGGGTAGAAGCCTGAAAGGGGAGCCTCGCTTTGCCTCCCCACCCTGTCCACATGTGCAAAAACACACATCCACACCATGCTACGGGGAGGGCAGCCCAGTCCTCAGCAAACATCCCACGCGACAGGAGCCTGGAGTGGCCAAGGTCCTCCTCTGCGGCCCCCTTGGCCAAGGTCCTCCTCTGAGGTCCCCTTGGACACCTGGCAGACCAGCTTGACTTGTGATGAATTTTTAACATGCAGAGTTACGTGCTTGGGAATCGTCAGAGAGCTCAGAAAATCAGGAGGAAGGGGAGAGACGGAAGCCACCAGGAGTGTGGGGGTAGGTGGGGCCTAAATTCCTATTCCAGGCTCTTCTTATGTAGAGAAGCATTCGAAGAACAGGCACAAATACAACGTACATGTGATGAAGTTTATTTAAAAATGAGGGAAACACACACACACACACACACGGGCATTGTTTAGGGAGAGAGGGCCAGGAAGGGAAAAGAGAGAGATTTCCATATGCTGCTTAATCTGGGTCCACATGGGGGGAAGAAAGAGAGAGAGAGAGAGAGAGAGAGAGAAAGGGAGAAGAGAGAGGGGGGAGGGGAGAGGGAGAACCCCTTCCCTCTTCTTGTGAATTTAGAAAGGGGAGTGGTTACATGGTACTGCCCCGAGGTCCCAGATAAGGGGAGGTACATCCTGGGGAGGGGTCATCTGATTGACAGGTGCGTGGATAGGATTATGGGGTAGGGGAAGGTGTGGCTTCCAGCTCCTGGCCCTAATCTAGCCACCTGCCTTATCATATATCAGAGGACCAGGCAGCATAGGAACAGTGGGCCAGGATAGCAATGGCCATCGCCCCTGCTCCGTCCCTGACAGCCCACACACCACAGGCTTGGGCCTCCCTGCACCACTGTGCTGGACAAGAGCGATGATGCGCTAATGTAAGCTTGGCTCACAACTCGGCAGTGAAAGCAGTGAGGGAGAGCCTCATGCTGGAGCCGGAGAGCCCACGGCACCCCGCAGAGACGGCCGCTGCGAGCGCGGGATTTCACGTTCTTATACGTTGCGCTCTTTCCAATTCTGTGCTCATCTGCTGATC